>NC_135725.1:93380676-93688468 GCF_964656455.1 Halichoerus grypus | reverse complement strand
ACCAGCCCAGGCTCGGCCCACCTCATCCATGGCCAGTTACCTCTCCACAGGTCAGACGAATAGTGTGCACCATCACGGGGACAAGCTAGGGGCCACAATAATGATAATTCTGGGCGAACCCCTCCTAAGCGTCCATTATTCCCGTACCACGTCTCTGCACGGCAGCGGGAGGTAGGGGTTAACCCCAGACAGTGCGAGCTGGGCAGGCACCCTCCCACCTGGATCAGTCCCATTTACTCAGGTAGGACCACAAGAAGCACAGAGCAGTCTGAAAGGAAAACTTATGAGGGAGAAAAGAGAATCATCTATCTCAGGACTCTTTGGCTCACTTTTCCAGAAAGCTGTTCTTTCAGGAGACCTGAATTACTAAAGCCCAATTGTTAATCTGGCTTTCTTCACAAAGATGCAACTGTGCAAACTACTTTGGAGATGAGTGTCTTCTCACAAATTCACTTTAACAACCAAACGCAATACAAATGATCTGAAGGAAAGCCTCTATTCTCAACAATAAAGATCTAAACACACAAAGTATCCTTATTTATGAGAGTAAAGGTGAAACCCTTAAAGTCAACAGAAATTTAAAATTGCTTCCAAATACTCAAACCTTTAAAGTGCTGTGGGGGGCGCCTGGGTGGCTCAGTCGTTAAGTGTCTGCCTTCGGCTCAGGTCATGATCCCAGGGTCCTGGGACTGAGCCCCGCATCAGGCTCCCTGCTCGGCGGGAAGCCTGCTTCTCCCTCTCCCACTCCCCCTGCTTGTGTTCCCTCTCTCGCTGTGTCTCTGTCAAATAAATAAATAAAATCTCTAAAAAAATAAATAAAGTGCTGTGGGGGTCCACTGGGCAGTCCCACAGGTGATGACGACCGACCAGCCCCAAGGCTGGAGCACACAGGCCAGGCCAGAGGGAGAAGCACATGTGCACAAACACTTCATGGCAGTCGGTTCCCTAACACAGAGGTCACCCACACAAATACGAAAGCCAACGTCGAAACCGCCTGGTACACAGACCTCAAACCCTGCTGTGTGTACGGGGAGCCAACGCTCTGGTCTGATCTTGGGCCTGAGAGCTGCTCTCCTGGCCCTGGTGGCACGAGCATTTCCAAGGCCCCTCCCACTGAGAGCCGCAGCCTTCTCACAGATAAGCTCCCTCCCTCCTCAAGGCTCAAGCCACTCTGCATCCATGCATCCATGATATTCAGAACTCCTATTTCAAGCACAGATGTTGAGAAGGTTAACTCTTTAACTGCTACACACACACACACCTCTTAAGTCTGAAAGGAGTCAAAGCCATTTCAGAAGGAATCTGAGAGACGCTGACCAGCATGGCTGCCAGCCGTGGAACCAGGTACAAGAGCTGCCCGTGCTATGCAGGGAGGAGGGATGAAGTCCACGTCCTCCCATGCAACTGCCACCTCCTCAGTGCAGCCTCAAAGCACCCTACCCTGGTGTTGGGGGGGGGCTGGGGGGGTGGCGCCAGCTTTCACATATTATCTACCAGAGCTGCGAAGATACCCAACAATGGCAAGATACTAAGAAAAAGGAAGGGGAAAAAAACCTCTCTAAACACGCATCTTCACAGTAAGGACATGCTTGCTGGACTTATCTTTGTGATCCCACAGGTGGCCTTGCTTTTCCATTCCACAACTAGGAGACTGTGGAAAGAAAGGCGCTTCTCCTCCAACAAAGAGCACCCCACTCACGAGCTTTCTGACTCCACCACTGGAGGCCATCTGAAGCATCCGACAGGCAGGCAGGCAAAGAGGGCCTTTTCTCCCTAAGGGTGGAGATGTAGTTCTAGCCACAGTCAGAGAAATGCCAATTCCAACCTGCCATTTACTCCTCTCTCCTTTAGATCTCTGCCCAAGATCTGGACCAGAGACCGCATCTTCTCCTCAAGAACTGCTTTAGTGCCAGTACAACACTTTCAACACCAAACGGGTTCCCAAAGATGGGATGATTCTTCTGTTCAGGAAACTTGAGAGATGTAGAGCGCTATCTGCCCACCCCCTAATTTTCAACTGGTTTCCACATACCAATTTCACTAGCTAATTATCAAAAGGGTGGGAAGAAAAAGAATGAATCCTTTCAATATCTGATAGATTTCCTTTTCCCTCTTTTGTCTTTTTGTTTTTTCCCTTTGGCAGCAAAAGGAGTTAGTTCCTAAATTTGGAAAATACAATTAATATCCAAAGTAGCCCCAGAAATTACATTTAAGGGACTGTGAAATATCAGAACAGATTCCTTTTCCATCTGCTGCTTAACCCTTAACTGGCCTCTCCGCAAAGGAGAAAACCAAAGGCGCTACATGCTTCCATTCCCTTGATCTAGAACTCTCTTGGCTACTGTGGTTTTCCAGATAGCCAAACTGATTGCACGCCACACTACACACCTCTCTAACCGGTGATACTGACATTCCTCCATGAGAGGTGGGCTGTGCTCCCTCACCTTTAATGAAATGGGCCTTTGTGACAGCCTGGAGCTGAGACCATGGCTCAAGTGAGCTGCATGTTGTCTGAGGCCAGGTCACATACCTGTGGCCACCTGTGGGCATCCCCGCCAGCGGCACACATACCCAGCACCGACCGCCAGAAGTGCATGTGAATGAGCTTTCAGATGACACGCCACCCCCAGTGTCCAAGTCTTCCAGCTGAGGCCCCAGGCTCATGGACCAGGAAAAAGCTGTCCACCGCTGCCCAGTCTGCTCCGGACTCACGAGGGATAACAAGCCCTCACCGCTGTTTCGAGGCACTACATTTCAGGGCAGCGTGCGAAGCAGCACCACAACTCCAACAGTGCCCTTCTCCTCTGTGTCCCTTCCAGGGCCACAGCAAACAGCTCTGGGCCTGGGCCCCGAAGCAGAGGTCAGAGCCCTGTGGAACTTGATTTCCAGAGAAGATGCAGTACACTGCGAAATGGAGCTGG
Organism: Halichoerus grypus; assembly: GCF_964656455.1. Taxonomy (NCBI): domain Eukaryota; kingdom Metazoa; phylum Chordata; class Mammalia; order Carnivora; family Phocidae; genus Halichoerus; species Halichoerus grypus. Next base: position 93,685,547 of record NC_135725.1, on the reverse strand, counting down.
TGCCATGAACACCCGTGGGGAACGCATGGGCCTCTCCCACTCCGAACCCCGGATCTACAGCGCCCAGCGCCCTAAGGTTCCAGGAGTTAAAGCATGCTATTTGGATCCCTTCAGGTCTGTGGAGGACAAGAAAACCAGCCACGGCCAGAACAAGCTCCTGAGATGTAACTGGCCAAGTGCTGGGTTACAGCAGGCATCTGTCCCGGGGGCATAATCCAGGGAACGGGGGTCACACAGTACTGCCTTTTAGTCTGACTTTCCACGCAGTGAAGACATTTACACATGTTTCTTACCACAAATAAAGAGGCTGATTTTCTAGTTTATACATCAGTCTCTTATGAATTTGGATAGTGCAATCACCACAATTTGGTTTACTTACAAAATCAAGTTTCCAGACCTGCAAAGGTGACACCTGCCTTCCATTGGGACCTTCTGCCTGATTACCACGCTGACAGCTCCCACGCCATGCAGCAGTGCAGGGTTCTCTACGTGGCTAAGCAGCTGACTGGTGGTAGGTCTGGGTGCGCCTGGGGCCATTAGGTGCTCGGAGGGTACACAACTCAAAATGACACCGTGGAGACTCACATCTGTGAAACTGGAAAACATCTACTCCATCTCCCCTCATTTAATTTGGAGTAAATTAAGATGAAAATTCATGGAGTCCACTAGAAATGAGGATGCCTCACTGGCAGAAGGGCACAGAGGAGACAACGGGACCACAAGGATGCACCAGTCAGCTGTGCACCTCACAAAGGCCCAGGTGCATGCAGGCCTGTCCACCAGCGATGCCAGCCTCTAGCACAGTGACTCAGCACACCAAGAGTCACCCTATAAAACCAGAGGAATCCAGTTCCACTCCAAAGATCTAGCTCTTCTCAATTTCAACCAAATTTCTCATAATATAAAACTATCACGGGGGGAATCACTCAACATATCATTTGTTAAATCTTAGGTTATCAAAGATAAAAAGCAAAATGGGCAACACGGCTCATAAATACATTTGCCCTAAAAAATTCAGTAACAGAAATCCACAATGTGGGACACTCTGCAAGACCACTGACACAGTTTCCTCATCACAATGGATGGGGGGGGGGGGGGGGAACACGGGACTGTTCCAGATATCACACGTAACAACCAAATGCAAAGTGTGGATTCTGTTAGGATCCTGATTTGAACAAACCAACTACAAAATGACATTTTGACAAAACTGGAAGGAAATTTTAAAACAGATGATACCAAGCAATTACTTCAAGTTTTGTTATGTGTGAAAACAACTTCATAGTTATGTAAAATGTCTGCATTTTTTTTTAAGTAGGCTCCATGCCCAGTGTGGAGCCCAATGTGGAGCTTGAACTCATGACCCTGAGATCAAGACCTGAGCTGAGATCAACAGTCGGACGCTGAACTGACCGAGCCACCTAGGCACCCCAGATATCTCCATTTTTAAAGATACACAGAGTTGAGAGGTAAAAATTTCATGACACCTACGGTATGCTTTAAGATACCTGAACAAGAACAAAAAGGAAAAGGCAGAAAAGGAAGGAAAGGAGATAGGAACCATGTGGCAAAATCTTGACAATGATCATGGAATTGTAAGTTGTCTACTTTGCATATGGTGGAAACTTAAATTCTTCATAAAATCCTAATGAAAAACTAGTTCTAAAATACAGATGAAATCTGTAACAAAAAGAAAAAGTGCACTGGCAACGTCCCTGCGCAGCCCCCCGTGAGCCCTGTGGCTCCGCTCACACCCCCCACAGCAGGCCTGGCCCTGTTCAAGCTCACTGTCCTGCTCCCTTCTTGACTAAAATGGGTACAACTACACAAAACCCAGCTCAGAGAGCCGAGGAGGCTGCAGACTGCTTGAAACAGTAGGCAACACATAATAAATATCGGCTATTATCACTGCTCAATGTATTTAGTACATAAGTCACAAAGAAATGTCTAATATCTGCCAAGTGCCAGACATACACTTGTCACTCAGCCCCCAACCCCAACGGGCTCCACACACCCTACCTGCCCCAGTGACCACAGTTGCCTGACTCTGCCACTGCTCTCTCCTCTCCATCCATGCCCTAATTTCCCCTTTCCAAAGATCCCATTACTGTCACTGCTTAAAAGCTCTGCAGGACCTGTTCCCAAACGGGCGAGTCTGGCCCCACGACTCAGGCCACCTCCTCTCGAGCTGCCACACCCACACCAACTCTCCCGCTTCAGACTTCTCTTAAGGCCCTCCACGAGTCTACAATACCACACTCTCTTTTAAAAGAGGTCCCAGTAAAAAAAATAATACATACATACATACATACATACATAAATGAGGCCCCGGCCCCGCCTGCGCATGCCCACTCCCTCCCTCATCACCAGCTTTGAGGCCAGCCTCACCCCAAGTGCTCACAGGCCTCGCTTCACTCACAACTAACACACACGGCAGGGGCACACTCCAGGTGAATGTACAAGGTCATCTGATTCTTCCCCAATGCAAAACACACCTCTAAAAAAATGTCTTCTCATTCCTTAATGTTGTAAGAAGTCCCTTCTAAAGTAAAAAGAAACTGCTTAGAAAGAACTGTATGACAAAAGACCATTAGAAATACCCAAAGGTACATATAAATGTACTTTATGAATGCCAATAAAGGGGTCCTTCCCCGGACGATATTCTAGCACCTTGAGCAGTATCAGCCTATTGTTTCCTACAATTCCCATTTTATGCCTTTTCCACAGCCTTCCACAGTCCAGTCAACGTTCTCATTAGTTCTGCCTATTTTGCACTTCAACTGAATCAGCAATTTCCTGTGGATTTTTAGTAAACTGTGCTTCATTTTTATTTCAGGGAACAGTAACATTTTAAAAGCTCCTGTATTAAAGGAGTAAGGGAACAAAATGACCAGAGCCAAGGAGGCGCAGAGCCATGACCCCTGACTGGAAAGGACAAGGCTGGGGGATGGGACCCACTCCACATCTACTAGAACAGCCATGGTCAAAAAGATGAACCGAAACAAGTGTTGGCAACGATGTGGAGAAGCTGGTGGGAACGCAAAATGCTGTGGCTACTATAGAAAACAGCCTGGTGGCTCCTCAAAAAAGTTAAAGAATTAACACATGACTCAGCAATTCTATTCCTGGGTATATACTCCAAAAACTGAAAACAGACACTCAAACTTGTACACAATGTTCATAGCAGCTTTCTTCAAAATAATCAAAAGAGGGACTCCTGGATGGCTCAGTTAGGCAGCCGATTCTTGATCTCAGCTCAGATCTTGATCTCAGGGTCCTGCATTCAGGCCCTGCATTGGAGCCTACTTAAAAAAAAAGTCAAAAGATGGAAAAAAAAACTCATGTTTTTTCTGCAGATGAATAAACAAAATGTGGTCTATGCGTGCAATGGAGTATTACTCAGCCAGAAAAAAGAAATGGAAGTTCTGGCCCAGGCTACAACATGGATGACCCTTGAGAACATTATGCTGAGTGAAATGCCAGACACAAAATGACAATTCTACTTACATGAAATATCTAATTTAGGCAAATTCATAGAGACAAAAAAAGGAAAGGGGAGTTATTGCTTAATGGGTACATAGTGTCTACTTGGGGTGATGAGAATGTTTTATAAAGACAGAGATGATGGTCGCACAACACTGTTAAACATACTTAGTGCCATCAAAAAGTAGGCTTAAAAATGGCTGAAATGATGGGGCACCTGGGGGGCTCAGGCTGGTTAAGCGTCTGCCTTCACCTCACATTATGATCCCGGAGTTCCAGGATGGAGTCCCACTTCTCCCTCTGACTCTCACCCTGCTGTGCTCTCTCTCTCTCTCGCTCTCTCTCACAATAAATAAAATGGCTGAAATGATAAGACTTATGTTTAAGTATATTTTACCACAATGAAAAAAAAAAGAGGGGAAAAAAGATTGAGAGGCGTGCCAGGATAACCCTACTGACGTAATCATGGACCACTTTAACGAAGCCAATGTAATTCTCAGAAAGGACTCCTTTACAAGGAGAGAGATATATGTAGAATACAAATCAGAATATAATAAATACTATTTGGGTAGTAAGAGAACAGGGTTAGCACACCAGTGCTGACAGCATGACATTACAAACTATATTTTCTAAAAGGGACATACTCACCTCCTGATGCTGACAGCTGTATCACAGCTGGAGGAAACACACGCTAACATATTTAGGAGTGGTGGGGCATCTGAGAGGCAACTTGGACTCAAATAACTCGTGAAAAAAAAAACTTTTATCATATTTGCAACTTTCCTATTAAGTTTGAAAGTGTTTCAAAAGAAAAAGAAAAGCAATTACATATATAGAAAAAAAATGAAACATCTACAAAAGACTACTACACATTTTTGGTGGGCTCAAGTCTCTGTAAAACTCCACAAAGAGAGATCTGGAAGTTTATACATGAACTCATCATAGAAGCTATGGGGACAGAGTGTGAAGGGATACACAGGGACAGGGAGGGCAGGTCCTGCCTGAACAGGATGTGATTTTCAAAAGGAAAATTCATATATATTGCACGCTTTTACATTTTTAATTTAAGGAAAGGAAATGAATCGGGAAAAATTAGAAAGCAGAAACTGTCCATAAGGCAACTCCTTTCTGTGCAAATATGTTCATAAAGGTACAGCTGACAGACTGTAGCAATGGGACGCCACACATACCGCTGGGAAACCATCCCGCCCCTAACTAAGGCGAGCAAATGCATTTACGCCAACAGTCAAGGCTGCGGTGGTGGGCCCACGGCGCACACTTTGCGCTCACCCCCGACACAGGACCCGACTGACAGACAAGTAGGGCATCCACAGCAACTCCACATCATAAACAACCTTGAAGTGAACATCTTCCCTTAATATACTCCTATGCATGTAGTTCTCTGTAAATCTCTCTAGGAAAACTAAAATAAGGAACAGCTCTAGAAATTAAAGCTATGCTTTCCCTTATGCAAATGATGTGCCGTATGTCTCAGCAGGGGTCCTGAACAGAGAGGTGCTTTTCTCCTTCTTAAGACTGAACTACTTTAAAAAACATTTTGGAAAATAACTCCCTACCCTTCTCATGTTAATGTGTGCTAAATCCAGGATTCAGTCTCAATTGTAAGAGAAAGGAACCTTTCCCCTGTCCCAGCCCCACTTTACCAGGGGCAGGAGCCCCAGGCCCATGGAACAGTGTGCGGCCAGACCGCACATCTGTCCCAGACACAGGCAGAACAGGCGGGGTCTACACACCTAAGGAGCTGCCAAGGAGCAGATCAGAGAAGACATGAGGCACTGAAGTGATCAGAAACACTTCCTCCCTGCCAGCCTCAAGGGCTCACATCACTGAATGTTACTGTTTTTAGACTAAATCATTAAGTAGCAACTTAGTTGATTCCTAATAGCCTAATATCATGCCCCTACAAAGGCACATGAACCTCCACTGTTTTCCAAGTCAGCTAACTCTCATGCCAACAACAGCTTAAGGTGATGACACCAAGCACTACACAACTCTAATTTACATAAACAGCCTGTTTTCCTGAAGTCCAAACTTAAACAGAGTAGGTCACATTACCAAAAAGACGTCTATGGGACATGCCATGAGCCACAACACGCCTTCTGCCCTGGAGCTCCACGGACATGCTCACATGCTCCTGTGTCGCCTTAATGCACCTGCACATAATAGGAACATCAGCTCGTTCTACAGGGACTGTCTCTTGTCCATAAATGCTATTTTAACAACGATTCAAATTAACGCAGTATATTCTATGTCTCTGTTTGTAGCCCACAACAACATTCTCCTGACCTGACTTTAACAAAGTCTCTGAAATGTGAATGCCTGTCAAATGGTGAGCTCACTAATCCACGTAAGAGGGGCCCTATGGAACAGAAACATGATTCCGGCTTTTATGCTTCTCACTGGAACTGTATCAAGTGGCACAACTGGGTGACGGATGAAAAACAGCACGGAAAATCACCGAGAATTCACAGAGGTGAGGCTGGGGAAAGGATGTGCCTTTAGGGTGACTGTTACTTCTTTTTTTTTAAAGATTTACTTATTTATCTTAGAGAGAGAGAGAGCACAAGCAGGAGGGGCAGAGAGAGAAGGAAAGAGAATCTTAAGGAGACTCCACGCTGAGCATGGAGCCCAAAGCGGGGCCCAATCTCATAACCGTTGAGGTCACCACATGAGGCGAAACCAAAAGTCGGACGTTTAACCAACTGAGCCACCCAGGCACCCCAGGGTGACTGTTATTTCTGTTGGCACCATGAACTAAACTGCCTGGTGTACTAGTGGCGGGTGGGGCAGTCACCTATGCAGGGTAGCCCTCCTCTGGACTATGACGCCCCCCTCCAGCCATGGGGGTCTGGGGACTTCAGTGGAGCATCTCCCTGGAGGTAGCTCACAGCTGCCTGAGAAAGGAAGGGAGGCCCCACAAGGAAGGCAGGGTTCTCAGCACAAAGAGGCCCTAACCCCCAAGTTCCTGGTTATGTGAGGCAATGCATCCCCTTCTTTTGCTGAAGCTCAGTGAAGTTCATTTCTACCACCTGGTTCCATCTCCTTCTCCACTGAGGCAAATGGAGGCCCCAACGTTTCCCATGCATGCCACCTAGTTTATTAGGGAGCACAGCATGGGACTGGCAAGGCCCCCAGAGAGCTAAAACTGGGCGGTGGGAAGATGTCTGCCACCACAGACTGAACTAGAAAAGGATAAAAACAAATTTCTAAATAGAGAAAAATATCATGACTTCTTAGACATCACAAATTTTCAAACAAGAACAATAAAAAACCATTATTTCTTCACAAAACACAAAAAGGATTGGTATTAGGAAGAAACACCAGTTCATTTGAAATACTCAACTTTCTAAGATTTTTTTTTAAAGATTTACTTATTTATTTATTTGACAGAGAGAGACACAGAGAAAGAGGGAACACAAGCAGGGGGAGTGGCACAGGAACTAAGAGACCCTCCCACAGCTTTCAGAGGGAAAACAGGCCCCACTGGGCGTCCCAACAGGGACCCTGGAAGTTCAAAAGACAACGGCAGCAGCATCCCTTAGAAATTCTCAGGGAAAATTACTTCCAGCTTGGATTCCACACCCAAATCGTCACTGAGGACATTTTCTGCTATGCAGCCTTTTAAAACTTCTACTTCCCAAGGGGCACCTGGGTGGCTCAGTCGTTGAGCGTCTGCCTTTGGCTCAGGTCATGATCCCAGGGTCCTGGGATCAAGCCCCGCATCAGGCTCCCTGCTCTGCGGGAAGCCTGCTTCTCCCTCTCCCACTTCCCCCTGTGTTCCCTCTCTCACTGTCTCTCTCTCTGTCAAATGACTAAATAAAATCTTTAAAAAAAAAAAAAGAAAATACAGAGCGGACACAGAGGCAATGATCTGTAACAAAGTAGGAAATGAGCCCAGCAACATGTAAAAATAACCACATTGCTATGACCCAGGAACACAAGGTTGGTTTAACTACCCCAGGAATGCAAGGTTGGTTTAACATTGGAAAACCAATTAATACAATAAATACTAACAGAATATTGGACGGGGCGCCTGGGTGACTCAGCTGGTTAAGCGTCCAACTCTTGATTCAGCTCAGGTCATGATCTCAGGGTTGTGAGATCAAGCCCAGTGTTGTGCTCCACAATGGGCATGGAGTCTGCTCAAGATTCTCTCTCTCCCTCTTCCCCCACCTCATGCACACACATGCTCTCTCTAAAAAAAATAAAAAGAATATCGGACAAAACCCACAATGATATAAAAAAAAAAAACCACCACCAAACCCCACAATGATCATCTCAATAGATGCAGAAAAAGCATTTGACAAAAGTCTTTCATGATCTGCAATATGATGCATTGGGGGCTCTAGTCAATGCAATGTGGGAGGGAGGGAAGAGGGGGTCTAATACAAGTAAGAAAAAGTAAGTGACCCACACATAATCCTACCACCAACAGTAAGTATCTTAGTATATCCCCTACAGGTTTTTTACATGAACAGAGTATAAATGCACTTGTTTTTACTCTATTTTCTCATTGAACCTGATGATACAGGCCTCTGTAACATCATCGGCAAGACACGCAATCATGCTGCATCACATGGCTGCTGCCAACTCTGCTCAGCTATCATGAACACCACTGAAGCTAACCATGCATGCCCCCAACAAACGAAGGGTTCTCAGTCAAGCTCCCCTATTCACACGGTCGCTGTGTTGTGTGCCTCCTGCATTTTCCACCAAACCCTATGGCTACTGTCTTACTGTAAGCCGCATCATCCCCAATGTCGCCAATACCTAGAACAGTCTACTAACTCACTTCTCTGACTCCAATCTCTGTCCTTTCCCACTTAGTATCTATTCTATGGTTAAAGTTACCCTTTTAGAGCCATGACCTCACCACAACTTGAAATCACCCAGTGCTTCCCACTGCACGTGGGCTCCAGCTCACAGCTCCCAGCACAGCAGAGGGCGCTTTGGCACCCGAGGCCAGGAGTCCACTGGCCAAATCAAGCCCAGGCCCATTTCTGTATCTCCCATAAGCTAAAAATGGTTTTTGTACATTTTTTTAGTTATAAAAATTTTTATTTTTTTAAGATTTATTTGAGAGAGAAAAAGAGAAAATGAGCACGAGCAAGGGGAGGGGCGGGGGCGGGGGGGTGAGAGAATCTCAAGCAGACTCCCTGATGAGCGCAGAGCCTAACACGGGGCTCAATCTCAGGACCCTGAGATCACAACCCGAGCCAAAACCAAGAGTCAGACGCTCAACCAAGTGAGCCACCCAGGCACCCTTGTTATAAATTTTTTTTTAATGCATTAAAAACTGCATGTGGGCTGCACACTTGGCCCTTTCCAGGAAAAGTCTGACCCCTGACCCAGCCCAACAATTTTTAGGCCCCAAAATAGCCTGTCGAACATCCGTAAGTGCAGACCGCATCAGGCTACCAAGAACGGCCTGAACAGAGCCTCTGAGTCTCCGGCCACTGGCTGCGTCCACTGCCCAGCTTTCATCCTCAAAGATCCAATTTTGCCACTCAGCCTTGCAAGGCCCCCACGGTTCTTCCGGCTTATCACATGCTACACTGAGACTGCCTACACATCTCTGTCTCCTCACCAGAAGGGGAGCCCCTAAGCAGCACGGACTTTGATGCACTCATCTGTGCAACCCAGCATCCAGCATAATTCTGGTACATAACACATATTCCAGGACCTTCTGAAGAATACATTTAAAAATGATGATTAGATATAAAATGCAGGCCTCTGACATCAAGAGACCAGTCATGTGGTAGCAGGAAGACTGCACAAAGTAATGCACAGTGAGCCCCCCCGGTGATCTGAACTTACTCTTTAAGACTGGACACAAGAACAAAGAGCACAAAAGGAAAGCTCCAGAGCTGAGAGCTGAGTGTTGTGGTACATGTGCTGGGTATGAGTGAGCTGAATGGACTGCAGTGTGGAGGGCTGGGAGAGGAGGGGCAGCCGGAGAGTCCATGGTGGGCTTTAATTTCTATCATCTTACCATTCCTTGAAATATGTTAGTAAATCCAGCCAAAATTTCTTTTGGCTCCTAGAATTTGCTTCTTAAAATATGGCTGCGTGAAGAGACGGGTCCTCATGAAGCCCTGGGGTTTACCCAGGTTACAGGCGTACAGCTTTCATCGAGTACCCATCTAATAAACGGCAAGTACTGCTGCTCCTCGGTGCTCACTGCGCTCCAAGTGCCAGGCCCCCACCCCTCTCTATCACCCGTTTCCTCTCACACTGTACATCAGAGAGGAGACAAAGCAGCTCTAACTGGTGACCACCCATCTCATCCCCCTGGGTGAGTCAGACTGTGTGCTCCATTCCAGGACAAAAGATTGGTCTACCCTAGATCACTGGCTTCAGCTGCAGGCTCCTGAGAACAGTGGAGTCACCAGAAAGGACCCATAAATTTGCAGGCCCTCCCAGTACTGGCTGTGGGCTAAATAAATAATATGTTACCACATATACAAGCTGTTTTTTCCTGTAAGCAGTATTACTATATTCACAGTAATTTTGTCATTTTCTACCCTCTAAATCAATAATTTCTACCCTCTCAATCAGTAATTTCACAATTACTACCATGACAACAGCCTTAAAATTTTTCTGATGCGAGAAAAGTTTTTAATATACTGAGAAAAACTGGCCATCTCTGATACAGACTCCCTGAGGGCAGGTTCTGAAACCAGCACAAAGCCCTTGGCAGAGCAGCCACATAGTTTAATTTTGAGTCGCTTCGTCTCCAACTTCTCAGCACAATGTCAGAGCACTGGCCCGAGGAGGGCCAGCAGTAACTGATCACGACCTCTGGGCACACCGTCAGAGCCCGAGCCCTCCCACCACTTAAAGTGCGGCTTACTGGAACAGAGTCTATACACCAAGAAAAGGGAGAAGCCTAGTCCTTTTTTTCAGAGCAGAAGAGGAACTCAAGCAACGATCCTAGCTGAAATACCATGACTATAAAAGTAGCGGAAGACAGAGGTGGGAGACTCTAAACCCCAGGAAGGTCACCAAAGAATGTCCCCGTATGAGCACATATACAACAGGTGCTCAATAAATAAATATCTGCTGGGAAATGAGTTCTTACACTCTCAAGGACATCATTCTACAAAGTGGGACTGCGCTGGCCTGAAAGGAAGATGTGGCCTTTGCGATGCACAGTCCCTGTAAAAATGCTTAGAAAAATCCCCGATGGAGACAGCATTCTGGCTTATTAGAACAAAGGCACCATCTGGTGGTTAGAAGAATTAAGTGCAGGCCACAGGCAGAAAGCCACAGAAATGCATTATTAAATTTCCCCTATAATCAGAATGATACTTGGAAAAAGACCATATTCCTAATCATATTGGAGATTTAAAAAAAGAAATCTTTCCACAATACTGCTCTGTAACAGGATTGAAACAACATGAGAAAAACACATTTATAGCTGGATTTCATTCAAAACCCCTATTTTGACAGAAAGACTGAGTATGGTAAAGAAAGTAAACCAAGAGTTGAATATTTTGCAGCATATGACACAATAGTGTGGAATTTATTCCCCATTAGAATGTAATCTCTATGAGAAACAAGAATAGTGTTGGGTTTTTTTCACTGCTGGACTACTAAGCCCTTCAGTTTACAATAAAACAGTAGTTCTCAAACCTTCCAGTCCCAAGACCATGTTATACTCTAGAGAGTAATGAGCACCCCAAAAAGATTCTGCTCCTACAGGTCATGGCTGTTGATATTTACCAGGTCAGAAATCAAATTCGAGAAAATCTTAAAATCACTGTCACTTCATTTAAAAATAACAACACATTGGGGCGCCTGGGTGGCTCAGTAGTTGAGCGTCTGCCTTCGGCTCAGGTCATGGTCCCAGGGTCCTGGGATCGAGCCCCACATCGGGCTCCCTGCTCGGCGGGAAGCCTGCTTCTCCCTCTCCCACTCCCCCCTGCTTGTGTTCCCTCTCTCGCTATGTCTCTGTCAAATAAAAAAAATATTTTTTAAAACAATAAATAAAAATAACAACACATTACATGTTAATGTAAAATATTTTTATAAAAAGTAATATCCAAAAAAGAAAGAGTGTGTTGTCATTGTTTTACAAGTTTGCAAATATCTCTTCTGGCTTAAGAGCTGGATTCTCACATGTCCTGCATCATGTAGATACCCTCGAGAAGTGTGCACTCTAGACCCCTGACAGGCCAGAGTGGGAAAGGCGAATGATGTCTTAGTATTAGTATGAAGATAGTTTGACCTTACAGGCCTGGAAGAGCATGGGGTCGTGCTACTGTGTCTAGGATATGGTAGGTGCTAATGGAGCTTTGCTGGTGGGAGGGACAAGGAACAGAGCATAGGACAGGGTTGAGGAGCTGGTAAAGGACAAGGGGACAGGGAAGGACCAAGTGTAGCCAAGTGCAGGAGGGGTGAGGCCCAGCCCCCTTATTTTATAGTGATAACAAGTTTATGATGTAACTATTTGAGGTAGCTCTGTTTTGATAGAGTGTTATCTAAACTCAGGGTCATTTTCCCTTCAGGTTTTTACTAAATTTTTAAAAAAATAATGACCATGAATCACATGAACTGAATTACAGATAAATGAGGATTTCTATTAATTTACTGTAAAATTAATACACGCTCATTTTTTAAAACTTACTATATTCCAAAAAATATAACAAAACCACTGTCAATCCATGGGCGCCTGGGTGGCTCTGTCAGTTAAGAGTCTGCGTTTGGCTCAGGTCATGATCCGGGGTCCTGGGATTGAGCCCCGCATCGGGCTTCATTTAGCAGGGAGTCTGATTCTCTCCCTCTCCCTATGTTCCTCTCCCCGACTCGTGCTCTCTCAAATAAATAAATAAAATCTTAAAACAAACAAAAAATCCCCCTACTTAAAAACAAAAAACAAAAAAAACAACTGCCAATCCAGCAACTCAGAATATCTAAGTCAACTACTGGTATATTAACGTTTCTTTCCTAAACTTAGTATGAAATTTTTTAAATTGATGTTCAACTGTAAAGTATACAAGTGCCAACAAAGTAACTATAGACAGGAAAGCCTCAGTAGCCCATTATTTAAACTCAAGGGTCCCACTGCGGCAAATACTCGGTGGGCCCTGCAAGAGCTCCTGGCTGAGTGAGCAGCCCGGTTCACTCGGCCCCACGCAGCAGCGCTGGGTCTGGGAGAGATGCGGCAGCGGTGACGGACGGACAACACAGGAGCACCGGTGCCGCCTGGCTGCAATGCACACCACAGCCCAGCCTGCCCACCCCAAGAAGCATCAGAGCACCCTGCCTGTACCCTAGGGAGGCAGCCCTCAGAAGGCAGATGGCAGCACATAAGCGGTGGAAGGATAACGCCCCCTCCCTGGGCCTGGTAGGCGAACAGGTGAAGAGCTGGGCCAGCAGCCCCAGGACTGTGCCTGCCCTCCTAGCACACCAGCCGTGGGGGCACATGGTCAATAACCAGAGACCAGTCAAAAGGGGCGGGTGCACCTGGAAGGAGGGAGAGGCCACAGGGTGTGAGGTTTCCCTGTGGACAGAGAGAACGTCCATGAAGGGGTGGTGAGCAAGCAGGCTGTTAGCAGATACTGGGCAGTACTCAGAGCCCCAAGACTGGGGATAGGGAAAGCCAGCAGAGGGCCCCACAGGAAGGGCCTGGGGGGGCCTCGACAAGGGTTCTATTAGACACTGGGGGTGGGGGGGTGCGATGTCTGGCTTGAGGACATAAGAGACAGCAGGAGAGGGCACTTGCACACTATGAACACAGACAAATCTTCGGAGGGGTTTGGTGCAAGAAGAGCAGAGATATAGGATGGGAGCTGGTGGGGAAGTAGGATAAGCAAAATCTTTAATGATGGGGGTCCATAAGTTTGTATGCCGATGGAAACATAACAAAGAGAGCAAAAAAGTGAAGGTGTGGGGGGAGAAGGGGTGGGGAGGATTGCAGGGGACAGAGATGTGCTCCAGCTGCCAGCACAAAGACACCCTGGGCTGAGCCTCAGCAGGAAAGGGGCAGAGTGGGCAAGTGCACATGCGGCTGGGGGGGGGGGGTATGCTTTTTTCCTGATGGCCCCAACCCCCACCTTCTCGGTAAAACAAGAAGCAAGGTCCCTGGTGGGGTGGGGGGGCACGGTGACAGTGTGGCCAGAGAAGACAAGGTGTGAAGGACACAGGAACCTACGCCCGCCTACCCAACCCCAATCCCAGCATCCCTTGCTTTGGCTCCTCACAGCCCACCGGTCTCCCTGGTTCCTGTGAACCTTTCTCCTTACTCCAGCTGCCCTGCTCAAACACTCACTCCAAGAGCAAAGCCTGGGCACCCATTACCCTGTCAACCCTGGTCTGACAGCTGAGCCCAGCCCACTCAGGACCCCTTAGGCACACCCGGCAGGTCCCACCTCAGGGCCTCGGCCCTGGCTTCTCTCTCTTGCCAGAACTCACTCCCTTACCTCCTTTAAGTGTTTGATCAAATAGCACTTTCACATAAGGAACAAAAAGAGTAAATAAACTGGGAGCGCCTGGCTGGCTCTGTCGGTAGAGCATGCGGCCCTTGATGTTGGGGCTGTTGGGTTCAAGCCCTATATGGGGTACAAGAGTTTCCTTAGGGGGCCTGAGTGGCTCAGTCGTTAAGCGTCTGCCTTCGGCTCAGGTCATGATCCCAGAGTCCTGGGATCGAGCCCCGCATCGGGCTCAGCGGGAAGCCTGCTTCTCCCTCTCCCACTCCCCCTGTTTGTGTTCCCTCTCTCGCTGTCTCTCTCTGTCAAATAAATAAATAAAATCTTTAAAAAAAAAAAAAAAAAGAGTAGATAACCTAGACTTTCATCAAAACTAAAAATATGTCTGCTTCTTCAAAGGGTACTATCAAGAAAGTAAAAAGTCAACCCACAAAATGGGAAAATATTTCTTCATATCAATATTATGAAAATACTAGGATTATTCATAATAGCAAAAATGGCAATAATCCAAATGTCCATCAGTTGGTAAACGCAGGGTGGTCTGGCACACTCTGAACAGTGAGTCAACTATGAAAAGGAAGGGGATACAGACACATACAGAACTAGACAGACCTTGAACACAGCAAAAGTGAAAGAAACCAGTCACAGAGGATCACATACTACAGATTCCACTTATATGAACAGTCCAGAGTACGCAAGTCTACAGAGACAGAACACAGATGATCAGCTGCCAGGGGTTAGGGACAGGAGAAAATGGGAGTGACTGCTGACAGTATAAGGTTTCTTTCTGGGATGATGAAAATGTTCTGGATTTTTTGTGTGCTCTGTTCACTGACAGGCCCAAGTTTCCAGACTAGTCATTCTGGTATATAATAAGTAGTGAATATATGACGGATGGACAGGAGGGGGAGTTGGTGGATGCTGGGATGGATGGTGGGGGGAGTGAGTGGGTGGGAAAATGGATGGAGGTGAGGGAGGGTGGGGATGGGGAGAAAGTGGATGGGCGAGAAGGGGTTCCAGGGAAGATGGGAAGATGAGGAGAGTGGGAGGGAGGGATAGTCCTCTTCTAGAAAGAAAGAGCCTGAAGTCCCATGTTAGGCTCCTGGAGGTGGACAGCCAAGCACCCAATGCCATCTCCCCTGTTGGCACCCCTTCTTCCCTGGTCCTCTTCCTCCTGCTTGCCTGCACCCCAACTGGTCCCACTGCTTCCCAAGGCAGAAAAGAAGGAATGTGTTCTTAAAAGGCTATGCTATGAGCTCTCCTTCACAGCAATGTCTCGCTTTTCTTTTTTAAAGGAAAGTCTGTGAAATGGAAATGTGTCAGGAGAAATGGACCTCCAGAAGTCCCTCATGCCATCTATCACAATTCCTGAAGGTGAGTCAGTTTGGATAGGCTCTTTCCGGATTCTGTGAAGCCCACCAAGCAGCATGCTTCCTACATGACCTCAGATGCCAAACCACCCAGACCACTGTGATGAACAGTATCGCAGCACACCCTTCCTCCCCTAGTTCTCTAAGGAGAAGACAAAATACTTGACTGAATATATTTTTAATTTTAAAAATCCACCATAACTTTTTACTTCACTTAAACTTTTTCACTTTGGTTATGTTGTTTTCTCTTAATGCCATGGTCCACAGATGATTCATGCTGCTTCAAGGAGATAAAAATCTTCTAACACTTAAAAAAAAAAAAAAAAAAAAAACCTCAAAAAAAAAAAAAAATCTCTAGAATCCTCTTAAAATGAAAAGCAAATGTTGGGGCGCCTGAGGGGCTCAGTCGGTTAAGCGTCTGCCTTCGGCTCAAGTCATGATCCTGGCCAGGGTCCTGGGATCGAGTCCCACATCAGGCTCCCTGCTCAGTGGGGAGTCTGCTTCTCCCTCTCCCTGCCGCTCCCCCTGCTTGTGCTCTCTTGCTCACACACTCTCTCTCTCTCAAATAAATAGTATCTTTAAAAACAAAACAAAACAAAATGAAAAGCAAATGTCTACCTAAGTGAGGCGTCCCCCTGGCCCTGCCTTCCCCCCTGTGCTTAGGCTCTGCCCCCACCTTGGGGCTGCAGTCCTCACAAGCCAATGGTCTCGATTCCACCCTTCCCACAGAGGGAGGGACCCTTCACCTAAGGGAGAGGGGGAGAGAGAGGAAAAAGAGGGAGGAGGGGGAAGAAGGAGAGAGAGGACAGGGTAAGGGGGAGGAGGGGGGAAGGAGGGAGGGGAGGAGGGAGAAGAGGGAGGAGAGGTCAGATCCTGCCTGTGCACAGGGTACAACCTCAACATGGCCTGGGGAAACAGTTCCTCTAAAAGCACACTTTCCAAAATAAGGAAACAAACACTCCCTCATGGGCCGAACTGCTAACAAGACCCACCAGTGAAACTGTCATCAAAGGTGTTCAATCTGCCTGCATACCTGGTTAAACGGTCCCTCTTGCAACCACCACCCACAACAGCGCCATTTCCCAGCACACAGGGCCTGGGTTCACAGTGGCCCCCACGTTCAAGGGCAGGCACAAAGGAGCCGTCCCTATTGTTCCCTCTTCCTCATTCCGCTGGCTGAGCTGGAGTTTCCTCAGATCTGGGAGAGTAGCCTACCCTCCCCCACCCTTTTGTTCCAAGAATACAGTTCTAGAACAGGCAGCCTAAGGACCAATCCGCTCCAACCCCATTTCCAGTAAGTAAAACCAGAGCCCCTCACCAGTTCGCTCCCCCTACGATGTGTCTTCATGTGCTCATGCACGGTCTTGCTTTTCTATGGAAAAGCTTAGAAGACCATGTGGAAGCTCTGCTTCCTTGGTTCTCTGCACGTCTCCACAGCCCCCTTTCTGTCATTCCGAGGAAAATGGAGTCTCCCCATCACCAAGGCAGACGGGCCATCCTGCAACCTTAACACGTGCCCAAAGGCTCCCATGAGGCAAGGCACGGCCTCATGGGGAGTGGTGGGTGCCAGTCTCACACCCAGAGCTGACAGACTTTCTCCGAAGCCTGCACCGAAAATGAGCCAACTGCAAAATAACATGGCCACAGCCTCCATACACAGCCTAGCCGGTCCCTGCCCCCCACCCCCCAGACTCTTGCACTCATGCCTTCCTTGCTCCTCACCACCACTAATAAGGCCACTGTGGGGCAGGGAAGGACAAAACATGGCAACATCATTAGGGTTCGGGTTAAAGCAAAAACTTCCTGTACTTTCTTTATAAACGTTCAAGCAAGAGAAAAGAAACTGGTTTATCATCAGCACAACTGAAAAAGGTAGGAGCTTTCTCCTGCAATAGAGAACAGGCCTTACCTGCTTTTCAATACTCAAAGCTCTGGAGGGACTGCCCACCCCCACTCCCAAGAAAATGCACACATCCAGTGACAAGACACCACAACAGGGCTATTCCACAGGGGGTGGGGCAAGGAGGTGACCCCACCGGCACCCTACCTCCTAGGCCCTGTCCCCAGCCTAGGGGCAGCTGTGTAAAGAAAGGGAAGACAAATAGGAAACACCATGTTCCTTGCATGTCCCTCTGTCACTTCTTCCTCCTGCTTCAGTACAGTCATTTACTGCGGCCAACTGTAGAGAAGTTACAGCAGCTCCACTCTGGCTCGTCCTCTGGCACCTCAGCGGCCCTTTCCCAGCATCTGCAACCACCTCCTGAAACGGAGGGAGCTCCAGGCAGGGAGCAGTCCAGAGGTGTGGACCCACAGTGCACCTGAAACCCCTCAGACGGTTATAACAAACATTTTTAAGTAACTTGAGTTTTCTCAGGAGGAAACCATTTTACTACACATTTATGTCTTCACCCTCAAAACCCAGAAAGGTCTTTCTATAGAAACCATCAATACAGCTCTTCCCACACACAGATACACAAATAATAACGATAATAATAATAGTCATTGCTCTTAGGGTTTCTTGGGATCAGTTTTGTATAAAAGACACTAACAAAAACCTAGGATAGGAATCTGAGGTCAAGTCTAAGGGAACAAAAGTCATTTTACCAGCCCTGTCATAAGGAACTCACCTTAGAGATGCTCGAATCACAGGGAAGAAAACCTAAAGCTTGCCATGCACATCAGACACTTCGCCGAAGTGCTTCTGTCCTCCCAGGAAAAGCGTGGGGTGGGTCTCAGTGCCCCAACACTGCCATGCAGGGAGAACAGCCGGTCTCCTCCCAAATATCACCCATCCTCCACTCGCAAACTTCCCCTTTAGGGAAGAGACCCTGCTGTGCCAGCCCTCCAATCAAGTCCAAGTTGTGGCTCCTAATACAAAACTAAATATTTGAAGCCCTTTTTTTTTTAAGGAGGCAATATTTTAAAAGTAGTATATTCAGGTTTCAAGCAAACTGTAAAATAAAACCACAAATATTACTTCCTATTTTTGAGGTTATATGAAAATAAGTAATACTAACCTTCCTATACACATGCTCTTCCATAAACTCCCTACCCACTTTCTGTATTTCTGCTGCTGGTATTGACTGGGGCCTGCAGGCTGTGGCTGAACCCCAAAACCATTATGGGGAGGGGGTCAAGTCAAAGACCATGGCCAACAAACCAGAAAAATGAATGACAAGTCATTCTTCGTTAAGTATCCGGTTCCACTCAGCCAAGAGCGGACAACGAAGGCACCAGACTCAGACACAGACTGGAAGTTCAGATGTAGAACACAGTATCAACAGAGCCATGGTCCTTCACAAACCTACCTGCAGCTCACACAGAGCAGACGACAATCCTACCCCACCCTCAGCTCCCACTCCCCAAACTGACAAAGGACAGAAAAGGCAGGCAGACCAAAGAAAAATAAATGCACATGCTAATGAAAATAAATGTAACTGTTCACTCATTGTTAAGAAAATGCATTTAGGGGCGCCTGGGTGGCTCAGTCATTAAGCGTCTGCCTTCGGCTCAGGTCATGATGCAAGGGTCCTGGGATCGAGCCCCACATCGGGCTTCCTGCTCTGTGGGAGCCTGCTTCTCCCTCTCCCTGCCACTCCCCCGCTTGTACTCTCACTCTCTCTGTCTCAAATAAATAAATAAAAGATCTTAAAAAAAGAAAGGAAGGAAGGAAGGAAGGAAGGAAATGCATTTAAAGCAAGGAAGATACCATTTTCCAGCTATCTGATGGGCAAAAAAATGTTAAAGTCTATTAATGTAAGAGTGTGGATAAACAGGCAATTCCCATATACTGCTGGTATGAAAAAAATTAATGAAACCTCTTTGGGGGCAACCTGGCCATATCTATAAAATTAACACAACTGCACCTTTTAGTTTACTCTACGATACCCCTGCAAAAGGTCTCCAAGTCATACCTAACAAGGACATTCACTCAGCCTTCTTTCTAGATGAGACCATCTAAATACCCACCAACTAGATACAGAAATTGTTACAGCCCAACAAGGAAATACTGAAAAGCTGGCGTGCTGCTGGGGAAAGCCGTGGAGACAAACACAAGGTAGGGTACAGAAGAGCGTGTCTGTGAGACCCCTGTAAGAACAGAGACGCTGGCATGTATACAAAAATCCTTTGGGAAGGAATTATAAGAAATTATTAAGAGCATGTGACCTTTGTAAGTAAGATTAAGAGCAAAAACGGAGGCAGAAAGTTACCTTGCAACATGCATCTTTTCTTACTCTTTAACTTTTTTTCTTTTTCCTTCTCTCTTCTTTCGGGCCTTGAGTGTACTAAGAATTTTGATCCATCCAGCTTTGTACATGGTATACTGGGACCACTGGGCCATGCTTTTCTTCACTTACTCAGCTCTTTAATCATGTACTAAGGACTCATTAACCACCAGCCACATGGTCTCCCCAGGCCATCACCCCTACTTCCTCATACCCAAAGTAACTATAAAAACAGTACCTGTGGGCTTCAGCTTCATGAAAAAAGGTCCCCAATACGTTTTTAATGTGTTTTTAATTGGGCAACAAATCCGTCTAAAGAAGGTATAAATGGGGCACCTGGCTGGCTCAGTCGGTTAATCACCTGATTCTGGGTTTCTGCTCAGGTCATGATTTCAGGGTCTTAGGATCAAGCCCCACATCGGGCTCCGTGCTGGGTGTGGACTCTGCTTGAGATTCTCTCTCTCCCTCTACCCCTCCCCCCATCTCTCTCCCTCTCTAAAATAAATAAAGAAAAAAGGTATAAATGAACAAGAAAATGAACCCAAAGAGGAGAAAGAGACAATAAAATGAGTGGAAATTTCTACTACAAATACAGATGAAAACCTCTAAGCAAAATATCAGTAACTTGAATTCAAAAGCATATGAAACACTACCAGGCATGACTGGGTGTATCCCAGGTATACAAGCGTGATTATAAGATTCATAAATGTAATTCACCACATTAACAGATTTTTTTTTTAATGTAGAAAAAGTATTTGGTAAAATTCAATACCTAAGTATGATTTTATTTTTTATTTTTTATTTTTTTAAAGATTTTATTTATTTATTTGAGAGAGAGAGAGAGAGAATGAGAGACAGAGAGCATGAGAGGGAGGAGGGTCAGAGGGAGAAGCAGACTCCCTGCCAAGCAGGGAGCCCGATGCGGGACTCGATCCCGGGACTCCAGGATCATGACCTGAGCCGAAGGCAGTCGCCCAACCAACTGAGCCACCCAGGCGCCCCAATACCTAAGTATGATTTTAAAAACTCAGTAAATTCGGAATAGAATTTTCCTTATTCTGATAGAGTATTAAAAAAATAATAAAGTAAACCCCATCCTGTGATATTGTACTTTATTACAGAAAACATAGATTTGGTCTTCCTCCCATTTCTGGCTCACCGCCCCCAAAACACTGATGCCGTGTCTTTTATTATGTTAGTAACTTGACTTCTGGGAAGCATGAAAGGATGGGGCTGGCTGCCAAAGAAGCAAACCACAGGATCAGAGGGACGAACTTCCAGTCCCACCCAGACCTCTGGGGAGGATAGAGGAGCTGGAGGCTGAATCAATTGCCAATGGCCAATGAGTTAACCAAGCATGCCTATGTAATGAAGTCTCCATAAAAAGCCAAAAGGACAGGGTTCAGGGAGAGCCTCCAAGTTGGTGAACACAGGGAAACTTTCAGGAAAAATGGCGTACCTGGTGAGGGCGTGGAAGCTACCCGCCCTCCCCACACACCTTGCCCCTGGGCATCTCTTCCATTGGGCTGTCCCTGAGTTCTATCTGTTTATAATAAACCAGTAATCCAATGAGATGTTTCTCTGGGTTCTGTGAGCCATTCTAGAAAATTAATCGAACCTAAGGGTCGTCGGAACCTCCAACCTGCAGCCGGCAGTCAGAAGAACAGGTGATAACCCAAGCTCACGACTGACGTCTAAACCCGGGGGGGGGGGGGGGGGGTCCTGTAGGACTCAGCACCACCTGTGGAACGTGATGCTTTCTCCAGGTAGTTCCAGAACTGAGCTGAATTCATGGACACCCTGCTGGTATTAGAGAGTTGCTGGGTACTGTGTGGGGCACTGCCCCTCCCCACACTGGAACTGAAGAACCCTCAAAGACATTGTAAGTGCATTTCCTACAAAATCAAGAATGATCATGGAAAGCAAATAAAAACTAGACAGAGGAATAGATATAGAGACTGACAGAGCAAATGTGGTCAAATGTTAACAACTGGGGCATCTGGACGGAGGGCATGTGGAAATCCTGTGTATTATTTTTGCAAGATTTTGTACATTTGAAATTACCTGGACACTGGAAAGTTCATAAAATAATAAAAATAAATAAACAAAACCAAGAACAAGGGTATGTACCAGCACTGCCTCAACTCAACACTCTACTGGGAGTGCTGACTGGTACAATCAGACAAGAGCTGCAGTCTGAGGGTCAGAAAGGAAGAGAGAAAACTGTTATTGCATGCAGGTCACATGACTTACAAATTACTAGGATGACAGCAGAGCTCAGCAAGGTGGCCGTATGTAAGGGTGGATACTCAGTCACTTAGTTGCCTTGCCACACACCACCAGTGAACAATCAGACATGGCAATTACAAAGAGAATACCGTTGACGATGGCATCAGGGAGTCATCAGTGACCTAGGAATAAACCTACAAAACATGGGCAAGACCTCTACACAAAAAATACAGTTTCACTGAGACTTTTTATTAAAAAACTAAATGAATAGAGAGATATACTATATTCACAAATAAGAAGGCACAATACTGGTAAGATGTCCATTCTCATCAAATTGATCTACAGATTCAATGCAAGTGCAATTAATATCCCAACAGTATTTTTCATGAAATTTGATGATTCTGAAGTTTATATTAAAGAATAAATGGCCAAAATTATCCAGAATGCTTTTGAAGTAGAGAAGCATGGAGGAGTGACTAGCCTACTGGTTTCCAGGATTTATAATGAAACCATGTAACTGAGCAGCATATGAGAGGCAAGCTGGCCAAAGGCACAAACCCAGAAAAAGATTCGCGCACATGTGAACTCTGGGGTGTGGGGCATCAGACTGATGGAGAAAGAAAGGCCTGCTTGATAACCTAAAGCTGGGAAGAAATGATGTAGCACATGAAAAAACAGGACACTGAATCCCTCCCTACTCACACCATTTATTTAAAAAAATTTTTAGGAGCGCTTGGGTGACACAGTTGGTTAAGCATCTGACTCTTGGTTTGGGCTCAAGTCGTGATCTCAGGGTCATGAGATGGAGACCTGCATTGGGATCAGTGCTCAGCATGGAGTCGGCTTGAGACAATCTCTCCATCCCCCTCTGCCCCTCCCCACCAAAATAAATAAGTCTTAAAAAAAAAAAAGAAGATTACTTAAAAATAAAATCTTAAAAAAAAAAAAATACAAAGAACTGCAAAATCATAAAAGTACAAAGCCCCCAAAATGGACAAATGGCATCTACAGACATTTCACAAAAAAGGATATTCATTCAGTCAATAAACACAAGAGATGTTCAATGTTATTAGCGATCAAGGAAACACCGCTTAAGATGAGATGCCATTTCACACTCAAAGGACCCACACCAAACCACGTGACAAGGCTGGCCTTGGACGGGGGTGGGGCCCAGCCACTCTGAGCTCTGCTGGGAGGAGTGTCACCAGCTTGGCCTTCTGCCATGGTCCTTGGAAGCGGCAGTGCAGTCTCTCCCAAAATTGAACATTTACACACCTAGTGACCTGGCAATGCCACTCACACAGGAAAGAGAAGAGCATGGAAATGTTCCGGGCAGCACAGGACACAATTTTTTAAAAGGTGAGGGGGAAAAGAGAAAAAAAACCCTGGAAACTGAAATGTCCCTCAATGTGAGAGTGGATGAAAAAATTCGGGTGTTTTCACAGATTGGAGATTTCACAGATTTCAAAAATTGGAAAGCAGACAAAATAAAGTATTGGCAACATGCAATATAAATGAACCTTAGCAATATTATGTTAAGTGAAAAAGGAAATCCCAGAAAATTACACATAGCATGATACCCTATAAAATTAAAAACTACTGGGGCACCTGGGCGGCTCAGGCATTAAGCGTCTGCCTTCGGCTCAGGTCATGATCCTAGGGTCCTGGGATCCAGCCCCGCATCAGGCTCCCTGCTCGGCGGGAAGCCTGCTTCTCCCTCTCCCACTCCCCCTGCTTGTGTTCCCTCTCTCGCTGTGTCTCTCTCTGTCAAATAAATAAAATCTTAAAAAAAAAAAATTAAAAACTATTAAAATTAAAATATCTACTTTTTAGAAATACAAGTAACTACAATGAAACTGTGTAAAAAAGAAAACAAGGGAATGATGGACACAAAATTCAGAACGATGACAGTTTTCCAAACAGATGTGTGTGTGTGTGCGTGAGTACGTTTTTAAATGTGTCAATAAAGATTACCTGGGTTATGAAATTATGAGCAATTTTCCGTGCATTAATATAAAAAATAAATGTCACTTAAATATCTATACTTTTTTTTATCACTAAGATTTCCCTTATGCAATCTTACAAAAATCTACCTGTCAATTCCTGAGTATTCATCCAAATATTTATAATGAAAATGTTTTAGAAAAAAAATTTTATATACTTTGTTGCAATTCAAGAACAAATTTCTTAGGCCTCAATTGTCAAGAAAGTGACATTAATATGACATTTAATATGACATTAAAATCTGTAAATACTAAAAAGCACAATTAGGAATGCTTTCTATGTTGGACTTGGTAGAACCCCCCGTAGAAAAGTAAACAAACAATTTTTAGACAACAATATACACCATGATAAAAAATCACTTACAAATATGTGCACTTACATTTATATGTAAAATTCATAAAATATATCTAGAGAACAGTCTAGAAGGAGCTGAATCCCTGCCAAGGACAGGCAGAGGCTACAGAGGAGAGACATCACACCCCTTAAAAAAACATGAAAAAAAAACAGAAGACAACTTTAGATAAATAAACCAAGGTAAAGAGACAGAGAAACACAGGGAAGCTACTTTAGATATGACCAAGACTGAACAAGAACATTCAGAGCACAAGGACATCAAGGGCTCAGGCCAGACAGGGAGGAGCCCCATGAATACCAGGCCAGCCTGGTCCACTGGCCCTTGACAAGCAAGGGTCTGGAAGGGTCTACACTTTCTGATTATAGCAGTGATTTTAAGGGAGGGAGGGGAGTAATCTGAGAGTGGTTTTCCTCTAGTGTTTAAGGACCCCTGTGGATTCCTGGTAGAGAATGAATCATATGGGGAAGAGTGAGTAACCAGAATCCTGCAATGGTTCTAGAGAATGAGCGTGTGACCAACACCAAGCTCAGAGAAATGGTTAGACTCCAGCTACAGTCTCTCTAAACAGGAGGTCCCCACCTCACACCATGGCAGTGACGCTGGCCTCCTTGCTGACTCCCCCAGACTGCAATTCCACCTGCCTTCCCACACCCCTCCTCATTTGCTCTTCCCTCATCTGTGTTCTCTGCTGGGGTACAAGCTCCTGTCCATCTGGCTTGCTGCTACATCCCTGGGCATGGTATGGGACAGGTATCCAATAAGCACCTGCTGACTGAGCAGACAGAGGTGCAGACCACACGTGCACAGCAAATGGAGACCCAGCAGGACCTGTCCAAAACCCCCTGCCCTCCTGGGTATGGTTCTAGCCCATACTCTGGGCCCAGCCTGGCTCCAAAGCAATCACAGCCAATAGTCTTTATCAGGAAGGTAACAGTAAAAGGAAATTCTGAAACAAGTATCACCACCTTAACTCAAAGTTTTCATTTCCTTCCAGTTTCTCTTCATATATACACATTTTACATGACTGTGTAACCTTCCCTTAAACATTCCACCATGTCTCCAGTCTTCACAATTGTCACATTATAATAGTGCAATATTTCATCAAGCTAACAAAGTATTTCAGCATTTTTCTAGTCACTGATCATCTGTGATTTTTCCATTTCTCTTTACTTTGAAAAACACTGTTAAAGTCTTCATAAGTGATCATTACTATGATTTTATCCATTAATTGTTCAATGGTATTCTGTGAGCATCTAATACATGCAAAGCACTCTCCTCTCTTCAGCTAAAGCCCCAAAGATAAGGTCCGTGGGTCCGTGGGTCACTATAGCTCTGTTCTTTGTGACCAGCCCAGCACTCTAAAACAATCAACAGTGTATTCCTTCCTGTGGTGCCCCGACGCTGAGAGTCCCTGACACCTGCCTCTGCCCCCACTCCCCACTGCCTTGTATGACCATCATCACCACCACCCAGCTCAGACTCTGACCCATGTGCACAGTGCCTACACCTTCCAACTACAAAGACGTCTCCCAGTGTCTGTCCATCCAGTAACACGTTTTGGCCATGGGCAGGCCCAGCCTTTATACAAGTCTTCAGGTCTGTGCTGCCTCCGTGTCCACACTCTCCAATCTGTCCCATGCCATTAGGACCCAATTATGTCTGTTAGTCTGCTACTCAGTTTGGATGTCAACAAATATTTGTTCATGTTTCTTGGTAATAGGTATACATATGACTCCACTCAGGGATCCTATATGTATATTTTTGAAGTTTTTATTTTAGTTCCAGTTAGTTAAATACTGTAGTAGATTCTGGTGTACAATACAGTGACTCAGTACTTCCATATATCACCTGGTGCTCATCAGAACTGCACTCCTTAATCCCCTAGTCTATTTCTTGGTTACCTCTCTTTTTTTCCACTTTGCTTGTTTTTTTTAAATTCCATATATGAATGAAGTCATATGGTATCTTTCTCTGACTGACTGACTTCACTTAGCATAATACTCTTGCTCCATCCATGTTGTTGCAAATGGCAAGATTTTATTCTTTTTTATGGATAATATTCCATTGTATATATACATTCCTTATCTTTTTCTTCATCCATTCGTCTACTGATGGACACTCGGACTGTTTCCATAGTGTGGCTATTGTAAATAATGCTGCTATAAACATTGGGGTGAATGTATCCCTTTGAATTAGTATTTTTGTATTCTTTGTATTCTTCGGGTAAATACCTAGTAGTGCAATTGCTGGATCATAGCACAACTCTATTTTTAACTTTCTGAGGAACCTCCATACTGTTTTCCAGAGGAGCTGCACCAGTTTGCGTTTGCATCAACAGTGCAAGCGGGTTCCCCTTTCTCCATTCCCCTTTCTCCACATCCTCGACAACACCTGTTGTTTCTTGTGTTGTTGATTTGAGCCATTCTCACAGGTGTGAGGTAATATCTCATTGTCATTTTGGTTTGTATTTCCCTGATGATATCTTTTTTTTTTTTTAAAGATTATTTTTAAGTAATCTCTACACCCAACATGGGGCTCAAACTCACAACCCTAAGATCAAGAGTTGCATGCTCTACCGACTGAGCCAGCCAGGTGCCCCAAGCATCTTTTCATGAGTCTGTTGGCCATCTGGATGTCTTCTTCGGAAAAACGTCTATTCATGTCTTCTGTTTTTTAATTGGATTATTCGTTTTTTGGATGTTGAGTTTTATAAGTTCTTAATATATTTTGGATACTAAGAAGAGATCATTATATTTAAAAGAAAACTTAGCACAATCCCTATCAGAATCTCATGACTTCTTTGTAGAAACTGACAGGCAAAAAAAGAAAAAAAAAGAAGAAGAAGAAATTAACAGGCAACCCTAAAATTCACATGGAAACTGAAGAGTCCCAGAATAGCCAAAATAATCTTGAAAAAGAACAAAGTTGGAGAATTCATATATTCCCCACTACAAAACTTACTCTAAAGCTATAGTAATTAAGACAGTGTCATACAAGCATAAAGACAGACATATCATCACTGGAATAGAATTCAAAGTCCAGGAATAAACCCATATATCTATGGTCAACTGATTTTCAATAAAGATACCATGACCATTCAATGGTGAAAGAACAGTCTTTTCAACAAATGGTACTGGGACAAGTGGATATCCACATGCAAAAGAATGAATGTGAGCTAAAACTATAAAACACTTAGAAGAAAACATAGGCAGGGTGCCTGGGTGGCTCAGTCCATTAAGTGTCCAATTTGATTTCAGCTCAGGTCATGATCTCAGGGCTGTGAGATCAAGACCCTCATCGGGCTCCGTGCTGAGCATGGAGCCTGCTTAAGAATCTCTCTCTCGGGCGCCTGGGTGGCTCAGTCGTTAAGCGTCTGCCTTCGGCTCAGGTCATGATCCCGGGGTCCTGGGATCGAGGCCCGCATCAGGCTCCCTGCTCCGCGGGAAGCCTGCTTCTCCCTCTCCCACTCCCCCAGCTTGTGTTCCCTCTCTCACTATCTCTCTCTCTGTCAAATAAATAAGTTTAAAAAATCTTTAAAAAAAAAAAAAAGAATCTCTCTCTCCCTCTCCCTCTGTCCCTCCCCACCCCGACTTGCATGCGTGCTCTCTCTAAAAAAAAAAAAGAAGAAGAAAACATAGGCATAAACCTTCATGACCTAGGATTTGGCAGTTTTTTAAAAAAGATTTTACTTATTTGAGAGAGAGAGCGCACGCACAGTTGGGGAGGGGGGCAGAGGGAGAGGGAGAATCTCAAGCAGGCTCCATGCTCAGCACAAAGCCCAACAGGAGGCCGATTCCACAACCCTGAGTTCATGACCTGAGCCAAAATCAAGACTCAGACCCTTAACCAACTGAGCCACGCAGCGCCCCTTGGCAATTTTTTTTTTTAAGATTTTATTTATTTATTTGAGAGAGAGAGACACAGCGAGAGAAGGAACACAAGCAGGGGGAGTGGGAGAGGGAGAAGCAGGCTTCCCGCCGAGCAGGGAGCCCGATGCGGGACTTGATCCCAGGACCCTGGGATCATGACCTGAGCCGAAGGCAGACACTTAATGACTGAGCCACCCAGGTGCCCCCCCTTGGCAATTTTTTTATATGACTCCCCCAAAGCACATGCAACAAACGAAACAAATTAGACATAATCAAAATTAAAAATGTTTGTGCTTCAGGACGCCTGGGTGGCTCAGTAGGTTAAGCCGCTGCCTTCAGCTCGGGCATTGATCCCAGGGTCCTGGGATCGAGTCCCGCATCAGGCTCCTTGCTCGGCAGGGAGCCTGCTTCTCCCTCTGCCTGCAGCTCCCCCTGCTTGCACTCTCGCTCACTCTCTCTCACCTATGCTCTCTAGCAAATAAATAAAATCTTTAAAAGAAAAAAAAAATGTGCTTCAAAGAATGCCATCAAAAAAGTGAAAACACAACCCACAAAAAGAAAAATATTTGCAAGTCATATAACTGATAAGGAACCTATTTACAGTACATAAAGACAACATACAATTTGATAACAAAAAGAAAATCAAATTTAAAAATAGGAAAAGGATCTGAATAGAAATTTCTCCAATCAACATATACAGATGACCAATAAGGACAAGAAAAGATGTTCAACACCATCAGCCATTAGGGAAATGCAAATCAGCACCACAATGAGATGCCAACTTCACACCCACAAGGATAACTATAATCAAAAAGATGGACCATAGCAAGTGCTGATGCTTCTATAGAGAAATGGGAACCCTCACAGACTGCTGATGGGGATATAAAATTGTGCAGTCACTGTAGGAAACATTTTGGCAGTCCCTCAAATGGTTATCTCCAACCGAAATAACTGTAGATTCACGTGAAGCATGAGAAATAATAGACCACCTTATACACTTTGCCCAGTGTATGAGTTTCCCAGGGTTGCTGTAACAAAGTGCCACAAACTGGGTGGCTTAAAACAAAACAAATTTGTTTCTATCTTTTCATAGTCCTGGAGGTCAGAAGTCCAACATCAAGGTGATGGCAGGGCCATGCTCCCTCTGAAGCCTCTAAGGAAGAATCCCTTCTTGCTTCTTCTAGCTTCTGGTGGCTATGGCAATCCTTGGTCTTCCTTGGTTCACAGATGTGCCACTCCAATCTCTGCCTCTGTGTGCACATGGCAAGCTTCTTTCCTGTGTCTGTCCTCCTCTTCAGAGAATACCAGTCATTGAACACAGGGCACACTTAAATCCAGGATGATTTGATCATGAGATCCTTAATAAATTACACTGGCAAACCTGTGTACAAATAACGTTACATTCTGGGGTTCCAGATGAACATGAATTTGAGAGGACACTATTCAACCTACTAATATCCAGTTTCCCCCACTATAATATTTTGCAAAACTATAGTATACTATCATAACCAGGATACTGAACTGACATTGACACAACCCACCAATCTTATTCAGATTTCCTCACCTTTACTTGTATTCATATATAAAGTGTCTCTGTTCCATTCTACAGAATTTTGTCACCTGTTCTGGTTCACCTATCTACCTCCACAGTCAAGATATTGAACAGTTCCATAACCTACTGCTTAAAGGATCAGTCTGGCTTTGGGGCAAAGAATAGATAGGGTAGGTACAGCATGGAAATAGAAAAACTAGGAAGACCAGTTAAGGGGTACCTGCTATAATCCAAGAAAGGCACAGTGGTGACCTGGATCCAAGTAGTGACACTGTTAGAGGGACAGTGCTGGTGGCATTGAGCTGTTGTCCTGTGCGTACAGCCAACAGGACTTTCTGATGGACTGAATGCTAGATGTCCGAGAAAGTAGAACTAAGAATGATTCCTTGTCAGTATTTTCACAAGGAAAAATGTAAATTTTTATTTATTTATGATGTCCAAAAACAGGAAGTGTCTTTCCATGGTTCAGGTCTTCTGTTTTGGGAAATAGTGCTTTACACTATTTCTTATATAAGTTTTATACATAAACTGACTTCAGAGTATTTTATCTTTCGCGTTGGTGGTATAAAGGGAGTTACTGTTTTGCAATATTCGAAGACTACTGATTTTTAGATGTCAATTTTATATCTAGTCCCTTTACTGAATGATTTCATCGTCTACATTTTAGCACCAACTCTCAGGATTTCCAGGCACAGTTACCTCCCTGGCAAATAGTTTTACTGTTTACTATTTTCTAATTCTTTTGCCTCTAATAGTTCTTGTCTGATTACATTGCTTAATCCCACCAATAAAATGCTGAAGATTAACGGAGATGATAAGCAGCCTGTGTTACTGACCTTGGTGGGAATGCCTCCAGGGTTTCCCCACTAAGTAAAATGGATGAGTGAATAATGGATGCACAGTGGGTGGACAGATAGGAGGGAGGGAGGGAAGGAGGAAACAAAGCATGAATGGGTAGGGGGTAGGATGGATGATGTAAGATAGACTGAAAGTCTGGAAGAAGATCCTGTCCCAGCTGAACTCTGACACAACCGTAGCCCCTCCGACTTCGTGACTGGCCTTATTTAAGAGACCCTGACCCGGAGGTCCCAGTCTGAGGTCCTAACCACAGAAACTGTGAGATAATAAGTTTCTGCTGTTTTAAGCTGCCAAATTTGAGGGAATCTGTTACACAGCAATAAATAATCAACATACAATCTTTACTAGGGTAAATTTTGGCTAATTTTATTTTCCTAGGAGAGTCTCCACTTCATCTAGGTTTTCACATTCATTTGCCAACTGTACATAACAGTTCCTTACAATTCTGTTATCCTGCAAAACAAGAAGGCACTCGAAGACTAATGTCAAAAAGAAATAGAATCTGGGGCGCCTGGGTGGCTCAGTCGTTAAGCGTCTGCCTTCGGCTCAGGTCATGATCCCAGGGTCCTGGGATCGAGCCCCACATCGGGCTCCCTGCACCGTGGGGAGGCCTGCTTCTCCCTCTCCTACTCCCCCTGCTTGTGTTCCCTCTCTTGCTATGTCTCTCTCTGTCAAATAAATAAATAAAATCTTAAAAAAAAAAAAAGAAAAGAAAAAAGAAATAGAATCTTACTTGAAAGGCTCCAAATGGCTAAATCTGGGATAATTTGAACATCAAAAAGAAAAACTAAAAAAAGATTGCAATACATTTGATAAACATGGATTCATTCTATAGCAATACCAAAAAGTAAGGGGCACAACAGGGGAAAGAAAGTTATTCTTTAAAGAAGAGCGTCTGGTAACAAATGAGAAGGAATGTCAGAATCCATTTACTGAATATAAAGAGAGGGAGCAGCACCACACAACATGAAGGTCCCAGAGACAACACCTCAACAACTGATCAAACCGTAGCATCAAACACACTGGG
Organism: Halichoerus grypus; assembly: GCF_964656455.1. Classification (NCBI taxonomy): domain Eukaryota; kingdom Metazoa; phylum Chordata; class Mammalia; order Carnivora; family Phocidae; genus Halichoerus; species Halichoerus grypus. The sequence goes on along the minus strand of NC_135725.1, from coordinate 93,654,126 downwards.
ACACACGTGAATCCTCATGTAATGACAACATCCACAACGGTACCTGCACAACATTCTTGTCAAAACTGTTCAATCTGAATCTGATCATGAGGAAACAAAGCAGACATATCCAGATTGTGGGTCGCTGTACAGAGCAACTAACCTGGACTCCTCAAAACTGTACACGTCACAGAAGATTTAAGGGGAACTGGGGCTGGGGCCTGTTCTAGACTAAAGAAGACAAAAGGAACCAGACAACCAGATGCTAAGCATTACCTGTGATTTTTTAAGTCTATAAAGGATACATGGGGACCAATTAGGGAAAATTTGAATATGAACAATATACTGTATGTATAGATTATTCATAGTATTGCATCAATATTACATTTCCTGAATTTAACTACTATGCTGTGATTATATGAGAATTTCCTTGTTTTTAGGAGATACTGAAAGCCTTGGGGTGAAGGAACATAACACATCCAACTTACTCTCTATGGTGCATTAAAAATAGTAACACATCACAGAGAGAGAAGAATGATAAAGTCATTAATGAATTTAGGTGAAGGGTATATGAGTGCTCACTGAATATTCTTTGACATTTTGTAAAGGTTTAAAATTTTTCAAAATGAAAAGTTGGAAAAAATCTTTAGGATTACTACTCTGATTTAAATTTTAGCTTGTTCATTTCCCAAGTTTACACTCAAAACTTTAAGTTACTTTCTTGCTGTTAGAAGAGCTAAAGTCAATAATGAAATACTTCACTATAAAAGATCAACAGATCCAGCAAATCAGGTAAAAAAGGGTCAAAAGCTATTAAACAAAACCAGAATAAATCCTATCATAAAAACTACTACAAGGCACCTGGGTGACTCAGTCAGTTAAGCGGTTAAGCGCCGACTCTTGGTTTCGGCTCAGGTTGTGATCTCAGGGTCGTGGGACTGAGCCTCTCATCAGGCTCCGCACTTAGCCCGGAGTCCGCTTGAGATACTCTCTCCCTCTCCCTCTGCCCTTCCTGCCATCCCGAGCGCTCACGCAGGCGCTCTCTCACTCTCGCACATGCTTGCTCCCTCTCTAAAATAAATAAATAAATCTTAAAAAAAAAAAAAAAAAATCCTACTGCAACAGAAGTACCAGCATGGAAATGTCTCAATTAGAGTCACACTTCTGTAAACAGCCTTCAGGACACAGCCTCTAACCAACAAGCAGAAACAGCCAAAGATTCTGATAAAGACTCATAGCTGCAAGATGCTAGAACAAAATCCCACAGGATAGCCCCCAGGTCTTCACAAGCACCCAGTTTACATACAACTTTACTAGGAATGGTGACTGGGTTTCCCAGCCTACAGCCCTTTCACAGGATGAGCGCCTTCCCCAAGAGGAGGCAGGGGAGGGCTGTGTCCACAGAGGTTCCTGGAGGCCTGCACAAAGAGCTCTCCAGGCAGAGGAACATGGAGCACAGGGCCCCAGTTCATCTAAAAATAGCCAGGGGGCCACAAGGCCTAGAGCATGAGCTGGGGGAAGTGGCAGGAAAAGATAGTAGGTAGCCAGGGCCTGATGCCACACATAGCTTTGTCGGCCCTGGCGAAGAGCTCACAAGCCACAGGAAGGCTGCCCGCACAGCAGAAACACTCTGTGGACACCTAGGTTCCTGGGCAGAGATTGTGGAGGCCATGGCGAAGCAGGAGGAAGAGGTGGGCACGGACCCCAGCAACAGCACCTGTGGTAGGTGTAAGATGTACTCTAAAGGCAGAGCCAACAGCAGCTTCTGAGGAACGGCTTCCACAGATGAAGCCAGTCACTATGGGATGAGCTCAGAGGTCAGGTGAGAGCTCCAGGTGCACGCTGGGTTGAAGGTGCCCATCAGCCCTCCCAGCACTCAATACGTCCCCAAACCTGGAGACCAGACAAAGGTGAGGCTGGGGTCCACACAGCACTGGCTGAGGTCACTCAGGGTAAGGACACTGAACAGGAGGACCAAGATGAGGCCCTGGGGCACTTGAGTATCTAGAGGTCAGGCTCCAGAGGAAAGTCCTGCAAACAAGAGAGAAAACAGACCCGACAAGGTAGGTAAAACCAGAAGAGTGAGGTGTTCTGGAAGCCCAATGAGGAAACGAAGCACTCCTTTTTTCTTGAACTACTATGTCAAATGCTGTCAAGGGGTATAGTAAGATGAAGGCTGAGAATCAACAGACTTGGCAACACCTAGGTTAATGCTCAAAGGGCAGACTTGGTAGGTCCTGAGGACAGCAAAGGAAGAATGAAGTCTGAGTCACTAGGATTTAACTTATAGAAAAGTAAAGAAGCACATGAACACAAATACCTCATGTCTGTAAAGCCAGGGTGACAGGATGTGCAAACTGAAAAGCAGCTAAGAGTCTAGTTCCAACCCACCTCTGTGCACAAGAGGTCTGTGGCAATGCTGGACTAAACCCCAGACCTCCCACTAAGCCAGAGCTCATTACCACACTCACTCTGTAGGGCTGCAGATGCAAAGACAAGAAAACTGCAACAGGCACCCCACGGGGCTCTAGTTTCTGGCAGCTCTGATCCACACACGTGCACCTGCACTCCAGCCCCACAGCTGAACAGCCACCGGCAAGCCTGCTTTCCAACTGCTGACTAATCTCTCCTAAGCCTTCGCTCCTCTCATCCACAAAATGGGGGCATTCCTCCAGCCTTCCACTAAGTCCTCTTACTCTTTAGCCCCTTTCTTGGAGAATTTATCTCTCATCCTCTCCCCTAGATTACAGGATTTTCATCCTAGATGGTCCAAAATTAATGGAAATTCCAAATGTTCTTCATGTTAGGGCAGCACTGCCCAAGAGAAACAGAGGATGAGCCACAAGTATAATTTAAAATTTTCCAGCACCCAAATTTAAAAATGTAGAAATAGGGGCGCCTGGGTGGCTCAGTTGGTTAAGCAACTGCCTTCGGCTTAGGTCATGATCCTGGGGTCCCAGGATTGAGTCCCACATCGGGCTCCCTGCTTAGCAGGGAGTCTGCTTCTTCCTCTGACCCTCCCCCCTCTTGTGCGCTCTCTCTCTCTCTCTCAAATAAATAAATAAAATCTTAAAAAAAAAAAAAAAGTAGAAATAGGAGTAATTTTAATAAATTTTACTTAACCCAATATATATCCATAATGTTATCATTTCAACATACAACCAATATAAAATAATTAATACTAAAAAAAAATACGAAATATCTCAATAAGTCTCTATAATCCAGTATACATTTCACACAGCACATTCCAGTTTGATGTGGACACATTTCAGGTGTTCAAAAACCACGGGAGGCTATGACCAGCTTGTTGGGAGATGGCAGCCACCTCTCCACTCCAATCTGTACAAGTGGAGAAGCCAACCTTTCTCCAAGATTCCATTTGGAACCCCGAGCCAGACACCTGTGGTATCCGTCTGCAGCAGGCATGGACACTCAGGAAGCTTCCTTTACACCTGTGGTATCCGTCTGCAGCAGGTATGGACACTCAGGAAGCTTCCTTTACACCTGTGGTATCCGTCTGCAGCAGGCATGGACACTCAAGAGGCTTCCTTTACACCTGTGGTATCTGTCTGCAGCAGGCATGGACACTCAGGAGGCTTCCTTTACACCTGTGGTATCCGTCTGCAGCAGGCATGGACACTCAGGAGGCTTCCTTTACACCTGTGGTATCCGTCTGCAGCAGGCATGGACACTCAGGCGGCTTCCTTTACACCTGTGGTATCCGTCTGCAGCAGGCATGGACACTCAGGCAGCTTCCTTTAATCAACCCAAGTGGTTCAGCATTTCCTCTTTGCTGCTTCTGTAGCATTTTTCTCTTTTAATAGCAATTATCAAACTGTAATTGTGCCTGTGGTTCTCAAAACTAGAATAAAGGAACCTCCCAAGGACAAGGCACCAGGTTTATTTTCATGTGGCTGACAAAAAAAAGGCATTAAATGTCACAAAAACAAACTAATGAAGAAACAAATGCATGAATAAATGGTTCCTACCTACATTTGGAAGATGGTTAGTTCCAAAACATTTACCCTAGGACACCACCAAAGGAAAAAAAAAAATCCATAAGCCAATTTTGATTCCTTCTCCTTTTTCATTTTTTTGTTTTTTAAAGATTTTTTAAATTTATTTTTGACAGAGAGACAGTGTGAGAGGGAACACAAGCAGGGGGAGTGGGAGAGGGAGAAGCAGGCTTCCTGTGGAGCAGGGAGCCCAATGTGGGGCTCGATCCCAGGACCCTGGGATCATGACCCAAGCCAAAGGCAGACACTTCACCGACTGAGCCACCCAGGCACCCCTTTTTTCATTAAGTTTTACAACATTTATAGATCACCTAAAATGTGCCAGGTAATATTCAAGGTTGGAAAGTAATAAAAGCTAAAGCCCTACCTTCAAAGAGTTTACAGTCTAGCCTTTAAGACATTAACAAAGAAATAACATATAAAGGAACCAGTAATTAAAACACAAAGTATGTGGGGCACCTGGCCAGCTCAGTTGGTAAAATATGCGACTCTTGATCTCTGGGTCATGAGTTCAAGTCCCATGCTGAGTGGAAATTTTACTTAAAACACACACACACACACACACACACACACACACAAAGCATGTGTTCTAACAAAGGACAGAGTGCTCTGGAAGCACAGGGAGTACATCTCCATCAGAGGTCAGCAAACCAGAGCCTGCCGCCTGTTTCTCTACAGCCTGAAAGCCAAAGATGTTTTTGTTTTTAACTCGAAAAAATCATCTGAAATTCAAATCCCAATATCCACACATACAGTGGCACACAGCCAGGCTCACTCGTCCACACATGGTTTGTGGTCTGTTTCATGCTACAAGGCAGAGCTCAGCAATGACAGGCAAATGCACCTGCACCAAGTGCTACCTTTTAGCCATACTGTGACTGGACCTTTTTGTCATTGTCGTAACCGTGCGTACCCATCACATCAAAAGTAGAAGAAAAAAGAATAGTGGGCTTTGACTCTTTTTAATGCTTTTAATTCACAGATTACAATGTTACGGATTCCAATACTAAAGCACTGGGCTTACCATGCAAAGTTATCATGCAAAGACACGGTAACTACAGTAAAAGACAACAGTAAACATTGGCGTCACAGACAAAGCACACATCCCAGACTTCACAATTCAGAGGAAAGCAATAATCAGAAAAGTCAGAAAGTTCTAAGAAGCTCAACAACTCCAAATAAGAAAAACTCAAAGACATACTCACCCAGACACATCATATTCCAACTGCTGAAAGCCAGAGGATTTTGAAAGCAACAAGAGAAATGCAACTTAATGACGTATAAGAGAGACCCTCGATAAGATTAGGAGCTGATCTCTCATCAGAAACCACAGAGGCCAGAAGACAGTGGGATGACACACTCAAAGTGTTGAAAGAATGTCAACCAAGAATTCTACACACACCAAAGTGCTTTTATAAATGAAGAAGAAATAAGCATTTAATATTAACAAAAGAATTTGTCATTGGCAGACCTACTCTATAAGAAATGTTACGGATGGGGCGCCTGGGTGGCTCAGTCGTTAAGCGTCTGCCTTCAGCTCAGGTCATGATCCCAGGGTCCTGGGATTGAGCCCCGCATCGGGCTCCCTCCTCCGCGGGAAGCCTGCTTCTCCCTCTCCCACTCCCCCTGCTTGTGTTCCCTCTTGCGCTGTGTCTCTCTCTGTCAAATAAAAAAAAAAAATCTTTAAAAAAAAAAAAAAAAAGAAATGTTAAGGAAGTCCTCCAGGTAAATCTAAAAGACAGTATAAATGCACTTTTAGTTGTAACTGTTGTTTCCTTCTGTATGATTTTTTTTTTTTTTTTTAAGATTTTATTTATGCGGCACCTGGGTGGCTCAGTCGTTAAGCGGCTGCCTTCGGCTCAGGTCATGATCCCAGGGTCCTGGGATCGAGCCCGCATCGGGCTCCCTGCTCTGCGGGAAGCCTGCTTCTCCCTCTCCCACTCCCCCTGCTTGTGTTCCCTCTCTCACTGTGTCTCTGTCAAAAAAAATAAATAAATAAATAAATAAATTTCTTTCCCCAAGGAAACAAAAGTATAGTCAAACAATGAAGGAAGTAAAATTGCACACTGGAAAACATCTATTTAACACAAAAAAAAAGTAATGGAGGAACAGAGGAACAAAAGACTAAGATATATAGAAAACAAACACCAAACTAACAATACAAATCCTACCTTTTCAGTAATTACATTAAATGTAAGTGGATTAACTATTCCAATTAAAAGGCAGAGACTGATGGGTAAAAAAAAAAAAATATGATCCAACTGTATGCTATCTACAAAACACAGACCTTAGATGTAAAGATATGAAGAACTTAAAAGTAAAAGCAGGAAAAAGAGCCACAAGGAGAAACCACAAACCACAAGCGGAAGGGCTACATGGCTATCAGACAACATAGGCTTTAAAACAAGAACTATTGCTAGAGACAAAGAGGGACATTTCATAATGAAAAAAGGGTCAAAACAACAGGCAGATGTAACAACTATAAATACACTCACAACTAACAACAGAACCTCAAAACACATGAAGCAAACACTGACAAAACTGAAAGAAAAAGAAAATGCAACAATACCAGGGGACTCCAAAACCCTAATGCCAGTAACAAAGAGAGTCACTAAAAGACAAGGAAGGATGAGGAAGATTCCACACCACAGACCAGCTCCATCTAACGCACAGAGAACAACCTACCTAAGGGCTGCACAGTACACATTCTGTTCAGGCACTCCTCAAACACTCTTCAAGACAGAACATTATCTGAGCCTTTTTTTTCAATTAATTAAAACAAATTGAAATTAAAATATATCCTCTGACTGTAATGGAATATTAAAAATTAACAAAATATTAAAATCTAAGAAGTACCTAAATACTTGGAAATTAAGCAACACACTTCTAAATAATCCATGGGTCAGGGTGCCTGGCTGGCTGGCTGGCTTAGTCGGCAGGGCACTGACACTTAATCTCAGGATCATCAGTTCAAGCCCCACACTGGGTGTGGAGCCTACTTAAAAAAAAAAAAAATGAATAAATAATCAATCAACCAAACCATGGGTCAAAGATATCACAAGGGAAAACAAAATATTTTGAACTGAAAAAAGTGAAAACACAGCATATCAAAATTTGTAGGAGGCAGCTTGTTTTAGTTTTCTAGGGCTGCCATAACAGAGTATCATAACTGGGTGAATTAAAACAACAGAAATTCATTGTCTCAATTCTGGAAGCCCGAAGTCCAAAATCAAGGTGCCAGCTGGGCCATAATTTCTCTGATGGCTCTAGGGGGTTTTTCTTCCCTCTCCAGCTTCTGGTGTTTGCCGGCAAGCCTTGGTATTCCGTGGCTTATAGGTGTCACTCCAGGATATGGCTCTCCTTTCCCTTTACGTCTTCACATTGTCCCCTCCATACATGCCTGTCCTCACAAAGTGCTTTCCTCTCTTATGTCAGCACCAATCACATTGTACTAGGAGCCATCCTATTCTGGACCTCATCTGAATTTGTCTACAATGACACCATTTCCAAATAAGGTCACATCCTGAGGCATAGGGTGGGTAAGGGACTTCAACATATCTTTTGGGGGGTCACAAATCAACCATAACACAGCTAAAAAAGTGCTTTGAGGGAAATGCATACCTCAAACTCCTATATCAGAAAAGAACTCAAACCAAGATCCTAAGCTTCCACCTTAAGAAACTAGAAAAAAGGCAAATTAAACCTAAAGCAAGCCAAAGAAAGTAAATAAAGATAAGATTAGAGTGAAAATAAATGAAAAGGGAATTAAACAACAATAAAGAACATCAACAAAATGAAGTTACTTCTTTGAAACTTCAACGTAACTCATAAACCTTTGGCTAAACTGACCAAGAAAAACAGAGAGAAGACCCAAATTACTAACCGGGAATGAAAGAGGGAATATTCCTAGCCACCCTCTAAAAAAGAGAGAGAGAATCATAAGGGAATACTATAAGCAGCTGTATACCAACAAAGTAGAGGAAATAAACAAACTCCTAGAAAGACAGAGAACACCTAAAGTGACTTAAGAATAGAAACCCTAAAAGAAGTGAGGAAATTAATCGTGAAAAAACTTCCAACAAAGAAAACCCCAGAACCAAACTGCTTCAGGGGTGAATTCTACCAAACATCTAAAGAACAAACAACACCAACCCTTCACAAACACTTCCAAAAAAAGAGAATATACTTCCCAACTCATGAAGTCACTATCACTCTCAAACCAAACGCTCAGACATCAACAAAAAAGAAAACCACAGACCAATGTAATATCCTTCATGAATACAGATGCAAAGTCCTCACTACCAAACCAAATGCAGCAAGATGTAAGAAAGGCTAGATACCATGACAAAGTGGATTTACTGCAGAAACACTGAAAAATCAATGCAATACACCATATTAACAGAATAAAGGATAAAGCCATATGATCATCTCAACAAATGCAGAAGCACTTAAAACCCAATACCCCTTTCTGATTAAAACCAACAATAAAAACAAACGAAGAAAAAGAAAAACACTCAACAAACTGGGAACAGAACGTAACTTCTTCAAACTGATAAAAGGCATCTACGAAAACCCAAGGCTAACATCATACTCGATGGTCAAAGACTGAAAGCTTTTCCCTAAAAACAGGAATGAGACAGGGATGGCTGCTCTCACCACTTCTATTCAACATATTACTGGAGGTTCTAGTTAGAGCAATTAGGCAAGGAAAAGAAATAAAAGGCACCCAGATTTGAAAGGAAAAGTAAAACTCTTATATCTCTAGTCTCAGATGACGTAATCTGTACAGTTGAAACTTGAATAACGCGGAAGGTCAGGGTGCCAACCCCCGTGCAGATGAAAATCCACGTATAACTTTTGATTCCCCAAAAACTGAACTAAGAGCCTACTGTTGACCAGAAGCCTTACCGACAACATAAACAGTTAAATTAACATATATTTTGTATATCATATGATGTATTCTTACAATAAAATACACTAGTGTTAAGAAAATCATAAGGAAAATAGAGTATCGTACTATATTTATCCAAAAAAATCTGCATGTAAGTGGACCCGCACAGTTCAAACCCACGTTGTTCAAGAGTCAACTGTACACACAACACGTGTATTTTTCTATGTATATAACATACATTAATAAAGTTCCCCCAGAAATTGTATTTATGTTCTGGCTACATGTCTTGTTACTGAATCTGTTTAAGGTATGAGGACAGATACTAGAGAACCATAATGGCAGATCCTAACAGACCACTTCTGTAAGGGAAGAAAAACAGATGGGCAGACGAGCCAGAGGTAGGAGAACACCTGACCTTTCACCAGCCCATAATAGAGCTAGCATTTTGTTTCACTCTAGCGTTCATGGAGTTCACAAAACACAGGTGAAGAGCAAGGATGATCAAGCAACCAAGACTCTTTAAGCCTACATGCTAGCCTTGGAATCTGATGGGGAGAAGACCTAGACTCCAAGGACAGAAATCAGTTTGACAACCAGCCCAGCAAACAATTTTCAAACTACACAAGACAGAGAGCCCTCTAGGCCTTTCTCAGGCTAGCACTTACTAGGAGGCCACTGGGTGTCAGATGCTTTCCATGTAATATCAAGACTCCCTTCTTCCATTGAAACTAATGTAATACTGTGCATCAAATACACTTCAATGAAAAAAAAATCTCTCTCTCCTTTCCCATGAGTTGTACTTCATGGTAACCGAACAATTTTTCTTTGTAAAAATACTCCAGATAATAAAGGAAGAAAGTCTGCCATTTTGCAGTTAATGATCCTGAGTAATAAATATCAATGATTGTTAACATCACAAAGCAAGATGACCAGACTTATTATGCCTGATTAAAAAACAACAACTCAGTACTAGTTACAAAGTATTCTGGCTAAAAAAATAAATAAATAAAAGTTTTAAAAAGACACACCTACATCTGATGCAGCCTCTAGCCCTGGGCTGTCCAACTGAAAGATAATGTGAGCCACAAGCATGAGCCGGGTCTATAATTTTCAATTTTCTAGTAATCACATTTAAAAAAAGGAATTAGAAACACAAATTACTTTTAGTAATATTCAACCCAATATATCCAAAATATGCTATTTCAACATGCAATCAGTATTTTTTGCAGTATTAATGTGATACTTTACATTCTCCTTTTCACACTAAGTCTTCAAAATCCTGTATTTTGCACTTACGGCACATCTTAATCCACACTAACCATGTTTCAACTGCTCAAGAGTGGCATGATGGCTAGCATAATGGAAAGCATCAGCTCTGGATCTTAAATCGCAATGACAGTAAATATAGAGAACAGAGGAACATGTTAACATAGCAATGCAATCAGCAAAATCAAGATTATGGAAAGCTTTGGGACAAATGAACCATTATCTTCAAAACAACTGTGAAAGAAAAATAAAGACATGCCAATCAATATATTGAGATTTAAGAGAAATCTAGCAAGGACAATGAATAGACCATATTTTGTTCCTAATTTGAAATGAAATAAGAAATATAAACAGTAACTACTTATTTATTGACTGAAATATTTATATGAACTGAAATATATATTCATAGATGGATTGGGGGCTGTCCATGAGGAGGTTACCTGTTGATGCGAGGAGACAGGTATGAGGGGGCTCATTCTTCCACCATATATCTACTGCTAAATAGGTTTGAAAAGTTCTGTAATAAAAAGTCTAAAATATCTACGTATGTACTTGCCTGTAGAGGCTCCACAATAATACTGGTGGCCTGCCAAGAGAACTGAGTGCTAGGGAACAAAGGAGAGAGATGTTTCACTTTATACTTTTTTTTAAATTTTGAATCATGTAACTGTCTTACCTACTCAAAAAATTAAATTTGCACATATATATACTTTGACTCCATTCACTGGCCTCTGCAACTCCACCATGTCACCAGGCCCAGGCCTACTCACTAGTCCCCCTGCTTCTTCTCTGGCCTTCCTTCAATCCACTCTCCACACCGCAGCCAGTCGTCTTTTTAAAATAGCATTCTGTGCCTAAAATCCTTCAATGACTGTCTACAGTGCTTAGGAAACCACCAACTCGTTACCAAGGCAACAAGACCCTATATGACCTGGCCCTGCCTCTCCAGCCTCACCTCGTGCCACTCACCCCTTCTGACCTAGTAATTCCACCCTGTACCAAAGGATACAGACTCACCCAATTCATGATTGAAGAAACTGGGACATCTCTACAAAACACACCATGTGGCTATTAAAAATGTTAAAGATGTGGATGCACAGGAAATAATACACGAAAGAGGAGAATGCAAACAGCACATACTCACTGAGTATAGCCACTTTTAAATATGAACATGCACATTCACAAAGATCAGAAAAAAAAACCAGATGACAAATATTTGGCATTATCAGGTTTCAATTTTCTGAATGTGTTAAAATGCCCTTTTTTTTAAAGAAATGTACATATTGTACCTCACCGTTCCAACTCATGCCTTACCTCCTTTAAGACCTGGACTAACCCATCTTCCTCAAGGAGTCTTTCCCAACACAGGTCTGGCTGCAGCGACGAATGCAGGAGCACAGCCCTTTTCTTGTTTACTTTTAACTGATTCCATCTCATTTCCTGCTTGGTAATATTTGCTCTACTACATTTTTACGTTGAAAATGTGCATACCCTCTTACACAGGACATAGACTAGCACTTCACAAATAGAAGGTGCTCAATAAATGCTTATAGACCCCCTGGAAAGATCATTTAAAATATACTCTGATCGGAACTTACAAACAAACCTATTAAAACTGGGGTGCCAAAAGCAGTCCAAAAACTTTTCTAAGTAAAATACCAACAGACAGTGATGCAATTGGGAAAGTGACCTCTCATCTAGGAAGACACAATTTCAAAGGAAATGCCACCTTCAAAGAGTTGTTTTTCAAAATCCAAAACCTGTGAAGAGTTTTTTTTAAATAAGTGAAAATACTAGAAGTTAAATAAAAGCAGAACAGTAAATGGGAGGACATCTCAAAACCTGGAATTGACACTTTCTATACCACACCTACAGTAGGCCAGAGTAACTGGGCTCCAATAATTATGCCCTACGTGACTAGCTGAGTCAGCACTGCACCTTGAAATCAAACTGCCCACTTACTATAAGATAAAAGCTTCCATCAAACATAGTAAGTCCAATGAAATGCCAAATGAAGTTCCTAAAGAAAAGCCCAAAACATGGCTCTTATTAGTTCAATTATTTTCAAAGACAAGTTCAATAAAATGTGGTCAAACAATACAGAACTGTTTTGTGACAGGACGGGAAGCAGAAGCAGGAAACAAGGACTGTAGCCCCCACTCTGGCACTCATCACACATGAGATCTCCAACAACTAAGCCTCCACCTCCAGGTGTCCTTCTGAGCATTAGGGCTAAGATACACTCATCGCTCTTGCTTACCTTTATTATGACTCCAGAACCTTCCCCAGTAATGAGTCCAGAAACACAAGCCACATAGATCCTGAGAGGGGCAGCCCTTTCCACAGGGGAGCTATGCTTTTAGTGTGGGGGAAAACTCACTTCTCAAGATTTACAGTAAATCCTTCTGATTTCTACATGACAGAACGCTTTCCACCCCCTTCCCTTATCAAAAATCAACCAAAGACAAGAACAGGAAAGAGAAACATAAACTCCACCTAAGACACATTTGAAACCCCTACACAAAACACAAATAGAAAGATGGAGAAGAGCTAAATCACTATACAGAGCAGAGGAAGAGGAACCTAAAGAAGGAGGTTACTGGGGCGCCTGGGTGGCTCAGTCATTAAGCGTCTGCCTTTGGCTCAGATCGTGATCCCAGGGTCCTGGGATCGAGCCCTGCATCGGGCTCCCTGCTCCGCGGGAAGCCTGCTTCTCCCTCTCCCACTCCCCCTGCTTGTGTTCCCTCTCTCACTGTCTCTCTCTGTCAAATAAATAAATAAAATCTTTAAAAAATAAAAATAAATTTAAAAAAGGAGGTTACTACTGAGAAGCAGGCTGACTGATCCCACAGGACCATGGAGAGGCTAAGAAGATGGGGTGATGCCTGGAGCTAAAAAGGGGTGTGGGTGTAAAAATCCACCTAGAAGGTGTTGGATTCTCAGGTCCCCAGGCACCCCCTACACACTCAGACAAGCACTCCTCTATGGTAGCTGCAGAGACCAGAGGGCTAGCTCAGTAAGAACTCTACCAGAAGTATACCACACTTGGGGACCGTGGGCACAAAGAACAGGAGTAAGCTCCACAACTGAAAGCAGAGAAATTAGGTCAAGGCTATGTACTGACACACGGGAAGACCCTCCTCTTCCTCCTCCTGCCCTTTAACCTAGCTCCAGAATGTCCAGCTCAACACCAACAAGGCAAAAGACTGAAGGAGCCTTCTCTGAGGAAGTAAAACCAGGGGATAGTAACATTTAGAGAGCCAACAAAAAAGTCAGTCACCACCCTCCACTGAAGCAACAAGTAAACAAGCCCCCAAACACTCAAGCTTTCCATTTTTAGCACTTTATTCTTAAAGGTGAATAAAGAGCCAACCATCACCAGACACTGGGAGAAGCTGTCCAGAAAGAAAGAAAAAGATCAGAAACAGAAAAAAATCAGAAAAACAATAATTTTAAAATAATTTTTTTTTAAGTAGGCCACAGGCCCAGCGTGGAGCCCAACGTGGGGCCTGAACTCACCACCCTGAGATCAAGACCTGAGTCCAGATCAAGAGTCAGACACTGGGCGCTTGGGTGGCTCTGTGGGTTAAGCATCTGCCTTCAGCCCAGGTCATGATCTCAGGGTCCTGGGATCGCGTTGGGCTCCCTGCTCAGCAGGAGGTCTGCTTCTCCCTCACCCTCTATGCTTCCTCCCTGCTTGTGTTCTCCCTCCCTCTTTCTCTCTCGCCCCCAAATAAATAAATAAAATCTTAAAAAAAAAAAAGAGGGGCGCCCGGGCGGCTCAGTTGGTTAATCGTCTGCTTTCCGATCGGGTCATGATTCCAGGGTCCTGGGATCGAGCCCCGCATCAGGCTCCCTGTTCGGCGGAGAGCCTGCTTCTCCCTCTCCCTCTGCCTGCTGCTCTGCCTACTTGTGCTCGCTCTCTATCTCTCTGTCAAATAAATAAATAAAATCTTAAAAAAAAAAAAAAAAAGAGTTGGATGCCTAATCAACTGAAGCATCCAGGTGCCCAATAAAATAGTTTTTTAAAGTTTTAACTGGATTTTAAGAAATTTAACTGGAATCAAGCAGATACTATATACATTAAACAAGAATAGGAAGCATTAAAAAAGGAAGAGAGAATAAAGAACACAAAAATATGACAAGAAAAGTTAAAAATTCAGTGAAAGAACAATCAAAAATGCTCCCAAAAAGTAGAACAAAAAGATTAAGACATGACCAGGATAAAAAGCTTTTAAAAATTAGAACACTGCGGTGCCTGAGTGGCTCAATCGGTTAAGCGTCCAACTCTTGGTTTCAGCTCAGGTCATGATCTCAAGGTTGGGCTCTGCACTCAGCGCAGAGTCTGCTTGAGATTCTCTCTCTCCCTCTGCCTGTGCCCCTCCCCCTGCTTGAGCGCACTCTCTCTCTCTCTCCCTCTCCACTCTAAATAAGTAAAAACTTTTTAAAAAATAAATAAAAATTAGAATATTTAGTACAGGAAGTACAATATTCAACTGAAATAGTAGAAAATAAACTATCTCAAACATATTGTACAAAATTTCCTACCAACAAAAGGGCATCGATCTCCAGATTTCAAGCTACTTAATATCCTGCATGATAATGAAAATAGGCTACCATTAAGACACATCATAAAAACTGTGGGATGTAATGATCCTAAAAATGCGTTGGGGGAATCATGGTTAAAAGGACTGAGATCAAACTGGACTTCTCAAGAGCAACAATGAATACTAGAAGATATGGGAGCAATAACTTAAAAATTACCTCCAACCTGGAATGCCAAGCCCAGCTAAACATAATCTTTCAGTGTGATGGTAGAATAAGTACATTTTCAGACATGCAAGTCCCAAAAGTTTGCCTCCCAAAAAACTACTGGTAAGCTATTAGAGAATGTGTTCTACCACCACGAGTGAGTAAACACACAGAGAGGAGCCATTAGATGCAGGGAAAGGGGTTCATCACTAGAGAATGATGGGGGCAATTCCCAGGATGTCAGTGTGCACCAAGCCAAGAGAACAAGCACATCCTGACTTGGGCAGAGTGACTCAGGAGCACCAAAGAAGCAAATGGTGAGCTGACAGGGCAAAGTGGAGGAAACTTAAATTGAGAAACATTTCACAGAATAGAAAGTGCAAGAACGTTATTCTGAAGTTCAAAGGAAATCAGGCAAATGAAAAATGAGGCAATCATTAACTCCAAGAAAGAAAAAACGCTGTACAAAATAAGAAATACAGGGTGCCTGGCTGGCTCGGTGGAGCCTGTGACTCTGATCTCAGGGTTGTGAGTTCGAGCCCCACACTGGGTGTAGAGATTACTTAAAAATAAAATCTTAAGGGGTGCATGGGTGGCTCAGTCGGTTAAGCGTCCCATTCTTGGTTTTGGCTCAGGTCATGATCTCAGGGTCGTGGGATCAGCACAGCTCAGCACAGAGTCTACTTAAGATTTTCTCCCTCCCCCTCTGCCCCTCCCTCCACTCACATGCTCTCTAAGATAAAATCTTTTTAAAAAAATAAAATCTTAAAAAGAAAGAAAAGGAAAGAAAAGCAATTGCATGGCACAATAATGACCTGAACTGATGATTTTGGATACGAATTTAACCAAAACTGAGTGTTCTAGGTAACAGAGTATGAGAGAACTGAAGTCATCATCTACCATTAGTGGAAGCCAACAAGTAACCCCTAAAATTGGTGAATGAAGACATGGCAACACAAACATATTATTTAGACACATGAAGCAAACGCTAAAGAGTGTCAAGTGGCTGCTGCCTCTCTAGAAAGTCAAGAGAGGAGGAGGGTGGCCTTTTTAAAAGGTCTTTTAGAACTATTTGACTTTTTTTTTTTAACTTCCTTATTTTTGGGGGGGGGGGGTCTAAGTAGGCTCCACACCCAATATGGAGCTTGAACTCACCACCCTGAGATGAAGAGTCTTACGGAATGAGCCAGCCAGGTGCCCCAGCACTATCTGACTTTTTAAACTATGTACATGTGCTTATATTATTTTAACAAAAAAGTAAGTTTTAAGAAAGAGATACAAAGTTGCCACCCTGCTAGAATATGAAGCATACAATCTGCCTGGGAAGGCCCTCCTGCTAAAAGGAGACATTTTGCTGGGTCAAAAGCCTTAAATCAAGTACATTACCCTATGCTCTGGTCCTGGGCGATCCTGAACATACATTAAACCCCAGGAGCCCCCACTTACTAATCCACAAAATGGGAGCAGGGGATATATTCCACTAGCTTACTAGTTCTCTTTAGTGTGAAAAAGTGGTAACTCTCTTTGGAGGTCAAGGAAAAGAGAAAAGAACAAACAGGCAATTAGGTAAGTTTCAAGTGTGCACTTTGCTGGTTTAATCATTTGGCAATCAGTGAACCCTGACCCAGTAACCGTTTCACAGATTTAGTGGCAAGAGATGATCTTATGCCTACCCACCGTCCAGGAGGCCCCTTACCCTATCAATGCACCTCCACAATAAACACAAGATCATGAATCTAAACCCAGAGCTTTTATCTCGTGAAAATGACCACCACAGACACAGCACATGTTCAGTGAGCTAAACTGCCTGCATACATCCTCTCCAGCACAAGGTCTGAGACGCTGGGATGCACTGTGCCTGTTTCTTCATCTGCAAACGGGAACAGAACAGTACCTACCTCGGAAGAGCGCTGTCAGGCTTTAACGAGTGAATTCACGCAAAGCACAACAGGACTGGACACAGGTAAGGGCTTAGTAAACAGGCTGTCGTTATCATCAGCTGAGTTAAGCCCTCTATTCAAGGCTGATCGTGGAATGAGAGCCATCTGGGGTCATTTGCTCATCAATTATTTATTAAAAACCTACTATGTGCCAAACACCCAACAAGTGCTAGTCCTACAACGGACTATGAACTCATTCAATCTCTTCCAAGTCGTGTTTTCCTTGCCTGCTAAGTAGGAAATAATAGTACCTGCCGCACAGAGCAGAGAAAGGTGAACGAGAGAACTTACCTAAAGTAAATCACAGGGCCGCCAGCCACAGCGAGTGCTCAATAAGTATCATTACTCAGTACACATCTTCTCTCCACAAACCTGGAAGTGACTTTTAGAGTTACCCAATGTACCTACTTGTCCCAGAGCCTCATACATTCCTTGAGTGTGTGGTAAGAATTCAATTAATACTCCTTGCATTGAACTTTAAAAATCCCCTGCACCCTCCCAGTTTACTTATTATCAACACTCCCAAAGATACACGAAAAAGATCAGAAATAAAAAGACCACACATTACTTCGATCAAAATACAGTTAAGTGTATGCACAGATTACTGTATTACTACCCCTTAGCTTTCCGAAGTCCCCACGTTTATTGCTACACACGAAGTACTTTCAGAAAAAAACTTAGAGATCATCACTTTTTTCCAAACCGGTCCCTTCTGTCAGCCCGAAGCCCGCACTATTTCTGCATTTCCACGGGCACACTGCCTCCTGCTTGCTTTTCCCTTCAGTGGGAAGCTAGTGGTCCATCTCACAAGAGTTTGGTTTCAGTGCTGCTACAAGCTAGGAAACAAACTATCCTTGAGAATCGGCAAAAGGGACGACTAAACAGCATTAACAAGAAAATGGGAACTTTTTATATCCAAAGCCCGTTTAAGCAGTTTGTTTAGAAATAAACTGAAGTCGTGCATTCCTGCTTCTGACAGCCGCCAGGGCTGGGCAGCATTGTCTGGGGAGAAGCGCGCCGGGCCGGCCAACTTTTCGTTAAAGACGGTGCCATCCTATTCGGAACAAAGTGAAAGGTCAGCGGGGCGCAGGAGAGGCGCCGGGAGCGGACGGCCTCGCCTCGGCTCGCGCCGCGAAGTTGGCCGGCTCGCCCCACTTTCCCTTTTGTCCTCCGCCCCTTCCGCGGGGCTCCCGGCCGAGGCCCGGGGCGCGCGGGGGCGGGCGGCGCGGACGCGGGCGGCCGGCCCTCTCCCCGCGCCCCGCCCGCCGCCCCCCGCCCGCCGGCCGCCCCCCGCCCGCCCGCCGCACAAAGCGCGCCCCGCGCGGCGCGGCCCGGACGCCGGCGGCCTCGGCCCGGCCTCGGCCTGAGGCGCGGCGACGGCGGCGGCGGAGAGGCGCGGGCCCGCCCGGCCCCCTCCGGCTCGGCGCCCCCGCCCGCGCCCGCGCGCCCCGCCTGCCCGCCGGCTCCGCGCCCGCCGGCTCCGCGCCCGCCGCCCCCGCCGCCGCCGGCCCGCCGCCCCGCTCCTCACCTCGGCATCCGCGGCGGCCATGGCCCGGGCCCGCAGCGTGGCCCCGCCCCTCCCGCGCGCCATCGCCCCGCCCGCGCCTCGCGGCTCAGGGCGGGGCGGGGCTGGTCGCGCGCGTCTGCGCCTGCGCCCGCGCCCGCGCCCGCGCACTACGGCCCGGCGTGCGGCGTCCCCGGCGCGAGCCTGCGCCGGCCGGAACCGGGGCGCGCGGGCCGGGCGGGGGGCGGAGCCGGACGCAGCGGCCTTCCGGAGGCGTCGCGGCGGCTGGGCTTCGTTCTCCCGTTTTCACAAATATCTTTTCTTTCTACGTGGGCATTCTGGTGGGCTGGCTGGGGTGGAGAAGGATCCCTGACCTCTAACCCCGGACACACTTTTCTTCCGTCGGCCTTCGCAGAAGGCGGATCCTGACTTGCGTCCTAGGGCGGTGCCCGGGTTCGCGGGTCTTCGCGGGTTGGTGGGCAGGGGCTTGGTTGTGAGGAATGCCCACCTGGAGGGTGCTTCTGGGCCGTACCCGGTGGTGGGGGTGCCCCGGCCGGGGGAGTGTCCTGCTAGGAGTGGGTGCCGGCGTTGTGGCGACCGAGAAGCCTGCCCCGACAAGGGGAGGGGAATGTGCCGGTGGGGAGAATTGCCCCGGCTTTGGGAGGATGTCTCAATGAGGAGAGTTGCCTCCGTTTGGGGTGCTTCGGTTAGGGGAGGTGCCCTGGCCTCGGGGCATGCTCTGGCCAGGGAGCACTTCCGCTGTGGGAGACGATGCTCTGACTAGGGAGGGTGTCCCGCTAGGAAAGTGCGCTCTGGACGGGGACTGTGTTCTGACTGGGAAGGCTCGGGGTGGGGCGGGGAACGTCCCCAGGAGGAGGGTTGCCCCCCGCTCGTGCGGGATGCTCCAGTTAGGAGGTGTGCTCCGTCTGGGCAGCCTCCCTGAGCAACCCCAAGCTCTTTGAATCGGCACCTACCCGCCAGCCTGCCAGCCAATTATGCACAGAGATCTCTGCACACCAAGCAGCCTTCATGGACAGCATCACATAAACTGGCTTCGCCCACCCGTTCCCTAAGGCCTATTTTTACCATCTTCTGGGAGTTGAGGAAAGAAATACAGACTGAAATTGGGTTTCTCTGGCCAGTCTTTGCAGCGAGAACTGAGGAGGCCCTGAGTCGAAGGCTAATCCTGCCTCCCCCTGGCTTATGATGGCTCACTCTCACGGGACTGCAGGAAAATTACTAAGGTGGGCATTGACCATGCACAGAGGTGCAGAGGAGGAAGTGGACGAATGTAAGTACCTAGAAAACCTTCCCAGGTTTCTCTGGGACAGCCTAAGTCAGCTCCTAACAGGCTTAGGACCCCAGCTCCGAGCCTCATGACTGGAAGCTCAGTAGTGCCCAGCCTGACCCACCTTCACCCATATACGCCTCTCTGGCACCATCCTCCCCATCTCCACTCCTGCATTATCTCCGCAGCGTCTCTACCGTCCTCGGGTTTCAAATAGCACCTCTTCAGGGAAGCCTTCCCTGATCTCTCTATTGAAAACAATACTGCTCCCCAGAACTTCCTTGCTTTGACTCCATGGCACTCCACTGCTATGTTGTCTTTCCCACTCAGAAGTCCAGACAGACAGATTTTTATCCTGTGTGCCCTACTGCCTATAACAATGCTTGGCATGAAGGAGACATATTTGTTGAGGGGCACCTGGGTGGCTCAGTCGGTTAAGCAGCTGCCTTCGGCTCAGGTCATGATCCCAGGGTCCTGGGATTGAGTCCCACATTGGGCTCCTTGCTCAGCAGGGACCCTGCTTCCCCCTCTGCCTGCCACTCTGCCTACTGTGCTCACGCTCTGTCAAATAAAATCTTAAGAAAAAATATATATATTTGTTGAATGAATAAATCAGATGTGGAGAGAAAGTCCTTTACCAGGCAAATATTGACTGTAAGTGAATGGTGTCCCCATTTTGCACTGTAAGCCCAACCCACCCTATCCTTGTGTGACCACTGATCACTTATATCGAGTGCTGTTTTTGACACATGCCATGTGAACTGTATAACCATCAGGTCAGTCACGAGACGTGGTTGAGTGAACAAACTAAAGCAAGGGAGTTGAGTGCCCTCAAGACCGCCTAACTGTTGAGACGCTGAGATGGGGTTGAAAGCCAGGCAGGTTTCCAACAATGAGGCTGCTAATGGATGTTTTACAGATTATCCTCCCTGTGGCGTATTTTGAGCTTTTCTCCCATGTTCATCCTCTCCTTGTTCCACAAATAGTAACATTTTAGCTGGGTACATGGCTGCCTGGCCAAGGAGCACATTTCCAGCTGTAAAGAGTGGCCAGTGGGATGTTTGCACAAGTGATTCAATCTACTTCCCAGCCTGTAGCCTCCAAGAAGTTACAGGAGCAGACCCAGGAAATTGGCTGATGGTGAAGTCTGGAATGGCCACCCTGAACCCCGGGGTGGAAGCCTCAACTTGAGAATAACAGCTATCTGAACTGTTAAGTGTACAAGAAATAAACCCCCAAGGGCGGGGGGTGGGGGGGCAGGGGGTTCAATATGTCCACTCCTAGTCCCATAAGTTTGTTATAGATTAAGGTAACTGAGACACCTATCCAAGGTCACTCCCTCACCATATGTCAGATATGGAATTTCAACCCAAAGTCTTATCTTAATCCCACCTCCAGTATTTCCCAAAGCACGGTCCAGATCACTGGCCCCGTTGGGCATTTACAGGCCTCCCCACAGCACTGGAACACCTGCAGGATGCCCCTTTGGTAAACGTTGCTCTGCCGAACCCTGACTTTATTTGTTCTTGGGTTCCTTGAATCCTAGACAACAGGCATTTGAAAGGGACCTCGGGAGCAGGCATGGGCTTGGGTGTTCATGGGAGACGAGCAGCAGTATCCCTCAGAGCCAGACGTGGGTGGCAGTGGTGACAGCAGGAACTTGAGACTTGAGGCCAAGGATAAGGGAACAGCACAAGGGGTGGGCACGTGGGCAAGCCCACCTGGTCACCCCCCACAGGATTTCCTCTGGTGCAGGAGATCTGAACTCCGCCACCTGGAATGATGGGTGCTGGATGGGCAAGCCCAAAGTGTGTCAATAAAACCTTACAGGGGTGGTCTTCTCCCCACATTACAAATACATTTTAAATTAACACCAAGGCTCCAGACATGCAAGCCCCCTCTGAGGGCACATCCTTAAGCAGAACCATGAGAACGAGCACCAGCCCCGGCCTGAGTTAAAGGTACCCAGTCCATGCTGGTCCCGCTCCCCGGGGCCAGCTTCTAAGCCCTAGGCACCTGGAAGGAGGCGCCCAGAACCAAGGAGAGGGGCATGCGCACTGGAGAGGATGGGGCGGCCCATAGGCGGGGTTCCAGGACTGAAGGAAGGGCGAGCAGGACCAGGAGGGGGGGTGCATGCCCAGGAGGGGCACCCAGGGCTAGGCTGCCACGCACCGGGCAGGAAGAGGGTGCCCGAGAGGCTGTCCTGTGCCTAGCTCTACAAATGAAGTGCTTTATTTACACGGCATCTCTCCAGGCCCCAGGCCCCTGGGGAGAGGCTGGTCCCTAGGCAGAGGCTGAAAGGAGCAGCCGGGCAGCAGCGGGTCCTGAGTGGGCCGGGTCAGGCCGGGAGCGAAGAAGGCACAAGGCCCTGGGTGCCCGGTCCCAGGGCAAAGGTCAGCCCACCCGGAGAAGGCGGCACAGGGTCAGCTCCCGGGTGTCAGGCTGGGATCTGCACCGCCACAGCTCTGCTCATAGGATGGCGGGGCCTCTGCAGAGAGAGAACGAGGTCTGCATGGGGTTCATGGTGCCCTCTCCCCCACCCGGCCCCAGGCCCCTCACTCACCATAGGGATAGCCCCACGAACTGTACTCTGGGGGCAGGATCAAGGTACTGGTGGTGGGCACTGGCCCCCCGGAACCCTCTGCAAAGTAGGGGACAGTGGCACCTGTGGAGATGCACAAGGGAGGGGGCAATGGGTGGGGAGCAGGGCTGCCATCCTGAGGGCGGGGTTCAGGGGCACCAGGCACAGAGCCAAAGGCAGCAGGCAATGGCTGCTCATGTGAGTGGCTCTCCGTGGAGAGGGAGACTGCGTCTGCGAAGCAGGGGCTGCTGGCCGCAGCCTCGGCCTCCTCCTGGGGCGGCGCCGAGGGCACCACGGGGACTGGCACCCCAGGAGGCAGCCCTGGGCCTGGCCGGAGGCTCATCGGGGCGTGGTTCACAGCGATATTGCCGATGAAGACAGGGAGGGTCACGGTGGCTTCAGGCACCTTCAGGGAGACCTGGGGAGGATGGGAGAGTGAGGCTAGGCTACCCAGCCCCCTTTCCCCACCAGGCTCCCTCCAACCCCCAGCACCTGCAGGTAGTAGTCCACGTGGATGAGGCTGCAGCCTGGCAGGGCTGACTGGGGCAGGGCAGGCACCAGGATCTGCTCGTGCCACTGTGCCCGCCTCCAGGCCTTGGCACCTGCACCCTCTACTTCTGCGATGGTCCGCACGTCATGGACCCAGCGCTTGGCCTTGTAGGACACTTTCTGGGGAAGGGCCAGCCTGTGAGCCTGGCAGGCCAGTCACCTCCCCTCCTCCAGCCCCGGGGGGACAGGCCTTGACAGCCAGCGAGGACTCTGACCTGCAGCAGACTCGCTACCACAGGGCTCGTGTCCTTGCCTGACTGGTTCTCGACATCAGCCTGCAGCCGCAGCACCTGCCCTACCACGTAGCCGCGGAGGTCAGTGCTGGCGGTGAGGACCACGCTGCCCGTCTTCACCAGCTTGTAGGAGAACTTCTTGGTCGTGGAGGCCACGTTGGGTTGCTTGAGGGGAGGGCAGTAATTAAGTGTTGGGCAGGTATGGGCAGCCTAGATCTCTGCAGCCCCTGGACAAGCCCACTCAGCCCTGCTAAGCCTGCCCCCCAGACACTGCACAGTGCTCTTCTGGATCCCAGCCACCTCATCTCGCCTGGGGGTAGGGCATCAGCCAGGAACCACGGCTCCATCCTCACCTCAATGTCTGGGATGCTGTTCAGGTTCAGGGGGCTCAAAATATAGAACACACGGCTGCACTGGTGATCCTTGGAAAAACGTGGTGTGTCAATGGTGGCCCGCACCTGGTGCACAATCTTCCCAAAGGGGCCCTCGAAGGACGTGGGCGCTGTGGCTGGAGAAAGAGCAGGGAATGGCACCCAACTGTCCCCTGTCCCACCTCCTGTCCACCAACGGTCAGCAGCAGGCCAGGCCAGGCCAGGCTGGGCTCTTACCAGGAAGCAGGAACTGGAAAGGGAAACTGTGCTCACCAGCTGGCAGGCTCCCTGCGGAGACAGGAGGCAGGGGTGGGGTGAGGGGCTCAGGAGCCTCGAGCTGACACCACAGCAGGCAGGCTCCCTGCAGAGAGAGGAGGCAGGGGTGGGGGAGAGGGGCTCAGGAGCCTGGAGCTGACACCACAGCAGGCAGGCTCCCTGCGGAGACAGGAGGCAGGGGTGGGGTGAGGGGCTCAGGAGCCTGCGGAGACAGGAGGCAGGGGTGGGGGAGAGGGGCTCAGGAGCCTGCGGAGACAGGAGGCAGGGGTGGGGGAGAGGGGCTCAAGAGCCTGCGGAGACAGGAGGCAGGGGTGGGGTGAGGGGCTCAGGAGCCTCGAGCTGACACCACAGCAGGCAGGCTCCCTGTGGAGACAGGAGGTAGGGGTGGGGGAGAGGGGCTCAGGAGCCTGTGGAGACAGGAGGCAGGGGTGGGGTGAGGGGCTCAGGAGCCTGCGGAGACAGGAGGCAGGGGTGGGGGAGAGGGGCTCAGGAGCCTCGAGCTGACACCACAGCAGGCAGGCTCCCTGCGGAGACAGGAGGCAGGGGTGGGGTGAGGGGCTCAGGAGCCTGTGGAGACAGGAGGCAGGGGTGGGGTGAGGGGCTCAGGAGCCTGTGGAGACAGGAGGCAGGGGTGGGGTGAGGGGCTCAGGAGCCTGTGGAGACAGGAGGCAGGGGTTGGGGAGAGGGGCTCAGGAGCCTCGAGCTGACACCACGGGACACAGGTTACAAGCAAGCACTGCAGCCGACCAGTTCATGCTGGGTCTGGCTACTGGGTCTCCCAGCTCTGACTCCAGGCACCGTAGCAGTACAGGGCTGCAGCCTGGGCAAAGGAAGGGGTACAAGAGCTTCGCTTAAACAGGAAAGGGGGACGGGGCTACTCCAGGGGCCAGAGCCCACCGAAATCAAGGAGAAGCTGGCCCCCTTCAGCCACCCAGGCTCTATCAGGCAATGCCTAGTGCCTGCTGGGGAGAGCAACACATCAGGGTACAAAGCCCTGCTAGAGGGTGGGTCAGCAGAGGCAGATGAGGAGTGGGATGGAGAGAGGCCCCACTCTCAGCCAAGGTCTGCCCTGGAGGGGTTCACTACATGTGACAAGGCAAGTACAGGCTCCCAGACTCACCCTTGTCAGCCAGCGACAGAGCACTGTTGAAGTAGCCCTCCTCCACTACCCATGCTGCATCATTGGCCTTGCTGGACACCCTGCAGGAACCCATGCAGGTCACTCGGATGGCTGCAAGGTGGGGAGACAGTGTGAGTCCCAGCCAGCCACTGGCCTGGGCCCCTCCCTGCCCCCATCACAGAGATTTAGGTAGAGCTGGCACACCAAGGAGTGCTGGCCTTAGGCAGGCCAGCAAGTGACCTGCTGCCCTTCAGAGGATACCTCATGTCCATCCCCCATTTTGGGGTACTCCCAGGGAGCCAGGGTGATGAGGCACAGAGTTAAATCTGTCCCAAAGTCCAGAACAGGAGGGCCCCAGTGGTCACCCAGATGACACCTGGACAACCCCCAACCTGGTAACCTTGGTTCCCAGCCACCCCTGGGCCCACCAGACCTGTGTAAACTCAGCTCCCTACAAGGGATGCTTGGGACACCAATGATGAACAGAAACCTCTGGGGCAGCTGACCTCCAGCCCCACTTCGTGTTGGCTCACAGGCAAGTCAGTTAGGCTGGGAGGCGCCCCTTCATGCTCCAGGAAGCTAACTGCTAGCCCTCATGATGCAGGAATGTGGTCAGACCTGCCTGAGCAGATAAGGTACCCAACAGTCTGGCACACTGCAGGGTGGGGACACCCTTGGCTTCCTGGACCAGTGCTGCCCAGGAGGGGTGATTTCCTACATCGAGAGAGGACTTAGTCCTCTCTCTGGCCAGGACCGTTTGCAGCAGAGGTCACCACCACCTTCCTGTGGCCAGGAACTCAAATTCCCCACTTCAGTGGGCGTTTGCCCAAAGACCACTATGGTCAGAAGGCCGTGGCTGGACCCGCAAGGAGGACACCACAGCTGGAGGGGCTGGGAGCTCAGTGACAGGTAGCCTTGAGGCTCCACCCCTCCTTTAACTGCAAGGCTGAGACAAGGCCAAAGATGTCAGCCTCCCTGCCCAGCCTCTCCTCTTCCTCCCCTGACTTGATGGTCAGGTGAGGGGAAGGTGACTCAGAATCTGACACCCTTCTGACAGAGGCACCAGGCAGGAGAAACCTGGTATCCCAAGTGCCCAGGGCCAGGGGCCAGCCACACCAGACATGTCCGGGTCTCCACAGGCAACCCAACCCTGACAAAACAAGCCTCCTATTGGCCACCCACAGACCAGCAGGCTTTCCCCCGGGGAACCCTTGGCTTATCCTCCACCCCCGTGGGCACTGCCAGTGACCAGACCTCAGCCCTGATTTCTAAGCCACACTTCATCAGCCATCCCCTCCTAGGGCCAGACCTGGAATTGTTCCTATCCCAGAAATCGGAGACACCAGGGGCGCTCCTGCAGATGAACACATCCCGAGAGAAATACGGCAAGGGAGTGAATAAAGGAGGGGCAGTGTGACGACTCCAGATGCCACGCCACTCTACAGGCCCCACAGAGAGGGTGCGTCCCTCCTTGAACGTGGCTGCCCTGTGAATTCTGGGACCAGCAGAGTATGCCAGAAGGAATTAAGTAGTCCCCAGATTGGCCCAGTGCCCGCTGAAAACCATCAAGTGACCTCAGTGGATGGCACACAGAGCTGAAGAATCACCCTGCCCACCTCTGTCTAAATTCCCAATCCACAACGCTGTGAGTTATAATAAACTGGTTGTTTTAAACCACCCAGTTTAGGGGTGACTTGTTACATAGAAGTGACTTTTACATAGCAGCAGACGAGAGGAACAGATATCCCACCTCAGTAGAAATCAGAGAAACTCAAATGAGTTACCATTTTAACCTATCAGTTGGCAAATATTAAATATGTTGACGCGTGTTGGAGAGGAGATGGAAAACTCCCTTACGGTGATCAAACTGTAGGCCGCTACAGGGGCCCTAGCAAAGCACCAGGAAGATCTGCTAGGACCTTACATGCACATCCCAGAGGACCCAACGGTTCTCACAATCCACCCTATCTACCCAGGAGCTACGAGCAACACTGTAACAGCAAACTATCTAGGCATAGCCCACGTGTCCAACAGCAAAATGCCTAAAACAGTCACCCACCCAGCCTGGATGCGGCCCCCAGAATTCAGGTGAACAAGCCGCGGGGTCACCTGACCTCAGAAAAACTAACAGTATCACACCAACCCTTGGGGTATCCCAGAGGGGCCCAAGTTCTATGACCTTCCCAATGCCCAGGCAAAGAGCCTCTTTTTGCTCACACGCTAAAGCCCCTGCGGGGACCTTGCCTGAACGAGCAGCTTCCCATCACCATCTTGCAGTCAAACGGCCTGTTCCTGTCCACTCTCCTCCGCAGGGGTACAACGGACGCACAGGGGATGGACACGCAGAGTAGGCTGGTCCTCCCACCCCATGCAGGGGGATCCGCTCCTGCAGGTGAGCACAGCCGTCACACCAGCGTGTGTGCCCCGAGGCCCAGGCACAGGACAGGGGCAGGTGCGTTCTGGTGCCAGCAGACTCGCAGCAAGGGCACCACCTGGGCCGGTCCCCGGGGCACAGCAACATGCCCTGCTGCACCACCTAGGTTTAAAGGTGTTTCACTTCCAACAGTGCTCAGGTGTGTAAAGAAAGGCAAGCACCAAACTGATAAGCATCCATCGGGAGGTCTGGGGCTGCTCCTGTTCTCCAAGGAACATCATCATGTGGACTGTGTTCCAGAGTGACTTCGGAACTCCCCTGTCCAGCAGCCCTCCTCCCTGCACCATCTGCCATCTGACCAAGAAGATCTCTGCTCACTCCTCATTCTGGTCCCAAAGGTCTCGCCCACCTCCACCAGTTCCCACAAACCTGGGGCAGCCCAGCCTTTGCCACATCTTTTCACTAAAGCTCTGGCCTCTGAGGCACTTCCATCTGTCCTGTTTCTAAGTCTGAAACATGAGAAGAGTAATGGTGCCCCCCTCCCAGGGTTGCTCTGAGGGTTCACAGAGTTGGTCCATGGGAGGTGGGGAGAATGGCATCTGCCCCACGGTGAGAGTTCAGTGAGCTGGCGAGCTGGGGGCTGACTGCTGCTGTTGTCTAGGCTCCCGCCGCCCCCAATGCCCACCCTTGAGAGCAGAACAGGCTCGGCTGGACCTTGGCTCCAGGGAACCAGTTCCTTCCACAGCTTTCTCCTTCTCCATTTGCTCCGAGGGCAGCCAGTGTCCTCATGGTTGAGTGCAAATCATCTCTGTCCTTCATCAGACAAGCATTTAGTGGGCAAGACTAGGAGCCCCCCAGGGCCTGAAGGCCTGAGGCCTTCCCCCCTCCATGTCCTCCCGGAGCAGTGGAGGGCCTCCCTGTTGCATCACTGGCTGATAGCAGGAGCTCAACAAGTATCTTATGAATGAAAGAAAAAAAGAACCACAGCCTTTCCTTTTCCAAACCCAACCAGGGCTAAAAGAAGGCCCCAGAACAGCCTCAGCACCACATTCTGTCTACACCCCAGGGACAATCTGAATAATAACTCTTCTGGCTCAAAGTCATCATCCATCTACTCTTCAGCCTATGCCCCCATCTTCCCTCCCCTATTCAGGCGATTGGCTAGCACATTTATAGTGGGGACCATCAGCAGGGGCTCCCTCACCATCCTATGGCCCAACTGTCCATTCACCCACATCCCACCCACCACATGGAGGCTGGGGGACTCTGCTTCACTGTGGTCAGTAACAGCCTGTTTGCCCTGGGCCCCAGCTACAGAAGCATGACTGGGCGGATGAGCCAGGCAGTGAGCTCCTGCATGGGGTCTCATGTCTGCCATCCCCACAGCCACAAGCCCACCCCTCCTTCCTGTGCCCTGGGCTCTCCCCTCATTCCCATTTCAACTGTCATCTCTCCTTGTGCCCCAAGGAAGAGCCGCACTGTTCCTGCTGTGCCCCCCGCCACCACCATAACTACCCCACCCAAACCCCAAACTCCAACCAAAGAGACAGGAAAGGAGGTGTGAGTCATCAGGAGGAGACCGCACAAGGCTGGACGCCTGACCAGGGGTACCTTCACCCACTCAGTTTCTTCCTAAACCCTGCGGCCTCAAACATGGCAAGGTCAGGAGTCAGACCCATCCAGGACCCGGGCAGCGGTGGCCCAGAAAGTTGGGCAGTGGCTCTCAGTCCTCAGAGGCACCAGATGAACTGAGCTACCAAGCACGCAGGGGTCCAGAGGATCAAAGTCCAGAGGCTTGCCTGATGGCTGTGGTTTGGGCCAAGCATCCAAGGTGGAGAAGTACTCCAGCAAGAGCACACTCACACTCAGAACCAGCAATCAGGCACAGAGTACCTGGGTGGCACCCTGAGGGCTGAGCTTTGAAAAAGTCCCATTCAGGGCCCTGCCCACACCTCAGATGGCAGATAAGGCCCGCACCTGCAGAGAGCCCTAGCAAGGGCCACACCAGCAACCTGACTCCCAGTCCCAAAGTCCCAGATGTCTGCACCAGCAGAAGGACCAGCCAGTAGGGCTCGGGTTCAGTTCCTAGATGCTCACTGGGCTGGAAGCCTGGGTCACGCAGGGATGAGCAAGACCCTCCCAGCTCGCAAGGCCAAGTCTTAGCCTGGGTGGAAACGGGTGCGCCGCGGGAACATGAGGATTGAGGGCCTGCGCCAGGGGCCTGGGCGTGTGGGAGAGAAAGCCCAGCGTGGGCCAGGCTCCAGGTGAGGGCCCAGCAGGTGCAGGGTGCAGCGGACCCTGCAGACCCGACAGAGAGGATCGGGGGCGTGCACGTGTCCAAGTCAGAGGGGCCTTCGGCAAGGTGGGCAGGATCTAAACCCCCGCCCCCGACTCTGGCCGACCCTAGGAGAGAACAGGAAGGGCACATGCGGAAGGACTGGGCCACCCTGGCCTCCCTGCTCCGCCCCATCTGCCAGCAGCCACCCACCCCGGCGGGTCTGCGCCGCCCGGCCGGCCGCACCCCAGCCCTCCCTGCAGCCGGCGGGGCCCAAGACTCCCCGGGCCGGCGGGAGGGGAAGGGAGGGGGCGGCAGGAGGCGCCACCAGTTCCGCGGGTCCAGGCCAAGCGCCACGAGCTGCTGCTTCCGGGAGAGCCCGCCCAGCCGCAGGTGCTGCGCAGCCACCTGAGCCCCGCCGACCTGGCCCCCGCCCCGAGGGGACCCCGCGCCCACCTCGGAAGGGCAGCGGCGCCCGTAGGCGCACGCGCACGGCCCCCACCAGCGGCTCTCCCGGGCTGTAGACGACGCGACCGTGGCTCAGGCAGACCTCGAAGAGCTGTACCCGCCCCATGCCGTCGCCCTGGCCGGGCGGCCGCGCACTGACACCCCCTCCCGCCGCCGCGCTCCGAGCCCCACCCTCCAGGACCCGCCCCCTCTCCCCGGCCCGCCCCCGGCCCGCCCCGTCGGACCCGCCCAATACCCTGGGCCCGCCCACCCCGATCCACCCGGGCCCCCCCCCCCCGCTCGCCCCCCGCCCCCGGGCCCCGGCCCGCCTCGGCCCTGCCCCCAGCCCCGCCAGAGTCCGTCCCACGCCCCTTCTCCCGCCCCTCCACCAACAACTCCCTGCCCCCGCCCCCGACGCCCGCCAGCCGGGCCCGCCTGTGGGCTGGAGATCGGCGCGGCGCGCGGGACCCCGGCGCACGGGCGCCCCCTGCTGCCCCGGGAAGTGCGGCCGGCTCACCTGTCGAGGGGCGGGCCGGGGCGGGGGGCGGGCTAGGCCGGCGCCCCCTCCCCCGTCTCCGCCCGGTCGCGGCACGCTCGCTGCGGAGGGCTGCCCCGCGTCGGTCGGCGGAAGGACGTCACGGGGGGCGGGCCCCCCGGCGCCGGGCGCCTTCTTTTCTGGCGACGGGCCGGGCTCCTGCGGTGGCCCCCGCGCGCACTTGGGGTGGCGGCGGTGTCCCTGGGGAGCGAGTCTCCGGCAGAGGCCGCGGACGGGAGCCCCCCTCAGCCCCGAAGGTGTGGGTGCGGGGCCGTCCGGGCACCGGAGCCGCGAGAACGGCGCCCCGGGGCGGGGTGGGAGAGGAGGGACACCCTTCTGACCTGCCGTCTCACAGGAGGTCCCTGGGGAGCAGGAACTGGGGAGGGGGGAGAGCTGGGGGACCCGAGAGGGGGCGCAGCGAGGGAGGGCGATGCCTGCGCGGGGCAGTGGCCGGGCGCCACCAGCGCGTTATGCTGCAAACGCCTGAAGGAGGGCGTCAGGGTGGCCCGGGTTTTTGTCCAGAACACCTGCGTGAATGGGTGGCATTTCTGATGGAGAAGACTGGCTTAGATATAAATTGGGGGATGGAACAAAGTTATGATAAGCAGAATCTAAGACGCATGGGTGTGAGGAAGACAAAGGACTACAGATTTGCAGGCCCGTGTTTGAAGATGGTAACTCAACTCAGGGCGCTGATGACATTAAGAGTTTGGGGTGAAAGCCACGGAAACCTGACCTAGCCCTCCAGCAAAAGGAGGGGGGCTTACAGGCTGGAGGGTTCCCCTGGACCAGGCTGAGGAAAAAGAGGGGCCTGAGGCCCTGGAGGGCCAGGAGTGTGCAGCCGGAACCAGCTCCCCACCCCCCCTCGCTTGGGATTCTGATATTAGGGGTGTGGGGAGAGGTCTGATTGGCCACACTTAAGACATTTCCCTGTCAATACCATGCAAATGGAGACATTCCTGAACTAGGAGTTCAGGGTCCCTGTGGGAATTGGGAGGATTGTGGGCAACCCATAAATGCCCAATGTCCACAGCAGAAGTCCAGAAGGGAGTGTTTTGGGAAGGAGTAAGAGATTGTGTTGGCGCTGCTAAAATGAAGTAAAGGACAGAAAATGGCACCCCGTACAACTCTGTACCGTCACCCACCCATCCCCGTACCCTCGCTTACAGCATCAGCACAAAGGCCCCAACTTCCCTAAGTGCTCCTTTCCTCTTGCTCTCGTGCAGCCCGGGACTCCTCCTGGAGCCTCTCAAATGTAGATGTTTATTTTCACACAACCCGCCTATGTCTGGGCCTGGAGTGTGTGCCCCCCTGACTCAGAATAACTTCCAAACCACTTGCCCCATCCTCAAAAGCTCCCAGCTTTAACTCATTTTCTCAGAATGGTAGCCCACCTGCTCCATTGTTACTGTCATCTTCAAAGCCCAGGTCAGTCCCCCTTATTTTTTGGTGATTTCAGCTCCTGACTCACTGTCATTCTCTCTAATACCACGGTTGCAGGAATTCTTAGTGACTCCAGAATCCACGTGGGTGATCCTTCCAACCCCTGCCCTCTCTTAAAATGTACCTGGGATTTGTTTTAATCAGGTATGATAAAGTGACAGGCGCAGAGACAACTTCCTCAAAAGAAGAGTTTAGTACTTGTGATTCCCAAGAGGAGGGGGGACATGGGGAAGTACCAGGGTTGGTCAGGAGGCCGAATTTGCTAGGAGACAGCATGGCCCAGAGCCTTCGTTGTGTCTTCTGTGAGAAGGAATGGGTGAGGCAGGTTAGGCAAGTTTGAGCAAGCTTAGGATCAGATAGTTTGAATAATTCCGCGGTCTCTAGTTGTCCAGTACCTGGCCCTACAGTGATTCAGGACAGGGGAATACTGGTGTGAGTTTGGTAAAGGAGGTGTTTGGGGGTATGGCCTCTGGATTGGTTGGTTTGGTTTGGGGGTATGGCCTCTGGATTGGTTGGTTTGCATGTGAAAGGTGTGGTCCGAGGCAAGTTGCTATTTCTTGGAATTAGCTAACCCTGGGAGGGGCAGCCTCTCCCCAGCCAGCAAGGCCCCCAAAATGTCAAGGTATCATAAGATACAGAAAATAACAACATGATCAATCAAGCTCTTGTTCCCATGACTCCTCTCCTCCAAGAACTTTCCACAGGTGACTTAAGCAGCTCTGTCCTCTGGCTTCCTTAGTTTGTCTGCAAAGATGTCTGGCACCAACTTCCATCCCTTTACATTCACGCTGTTCCTCCCATCAGAAGGTAAGTTCCTTCCCCTCCTATTGAATCTGGGCTGGCCGCCTGACTTGCTTTAACTGGCAGAACTGCAATGAAAGAGATGCCATGTAAGTTGCAGGCTCTAAGGAGGCCTTGCAACTTGTTCACATTCTCTTGGAGTCCTGAGCTACCATTTCAAAATATCTGGTTACCCTGCTGGACAGATCGCAGAGCGAGGAAGAGAGAACGCCTGCACGGGGGCGTGAAACCATCTCAGACTGCCTGCCTCAGTCACACACCCCAATGACTGTGGCTGTAGGAGTGACCCAAATCACCCTGATCTATTATTTATTCTGAAAATCAGGCTGTATTCAGCCAGGAGGCTTTTCCACTCGGTGTGGGGTGTGTGGGGTGTGCTGAGGACAGAATGTCCAAGATCTCTCTTTCACTTACATGTCTGATGCCTCGACTGAGGCTGGTCAGGTGTCTCTTCCATGAGGCCTCTCCACATGGCTAGTTTGGGGTCCTGCACAGCATTATGGTCTCCAGATAATGAGACTGATTACCTGGAAGCAAGTACCCTAGAGGGAGGAAGGTGAAGCTGCCAGTCCTCAGGCCTGGGCTCAAAAGTCCCAGAACTTTCTACCACATTGAGTGCATTAAAACAGTCACAGGACCAGCGTGGGTGAGGCATCACACAGAGGGAGGGAATTGATTGTGACAATTTGAGACAACCTGCCACACCAGCCAGCTGCAGAAGAACCAACAGCTGAGCCCAAGCTAGATTACAGAATCATGAGAAAATAAAGTTGTTTTAAACCACTGCATTTTGGGGTGGTTTATTATGCAGCAATAGATAACTGGGACCGAAACTAGTACTTAGAAGTGAGATACTGCCGTAATAAAATTCTAAAATCTGGCACTGACTTTGGAGCAGATAGCAGGTGGACACTGGCAGTGAGAACTTTGCTGATGGAGGCTGGATGAGGGAGGCCATGTCCAGAATTGGCAAGAAAATGGGGAGCCCATGGCCTGTGGTAACATGGAAGATAGAAAATGCGTCTAATGATCTGATTTTCCTGGCAGAAAACGTAAAGGCCGATTGGCTTTGTTCGGTTATGCTAAAGTGAAATAAAAGAGAAAAATGAATTAAAGAAGTAACTGTTCCATGTTCCGGCAGAAGTTAGAGGAAGTATTTCCAAGCCAGGTCTTGCTGAGTTGGAAAATCAAAACTCTCTCGTTTCTAGCCTTTCCAGGCAGCAAAAGGTACTGAAGGTAAGAAATGGTGTCATGGTAAAGATTAAATCTGGAGCACTGCCAGCAAAACATGAGAATTATAAAGTAAATTCAAGGGTATAGTTGTATGATACCTTCCTAAGACTTCTGAGGCGTTTAGGTGGGGGATAGGGAGTCCTTGTTGACCCCCTCAGCCATACAAAAGGGCTTCTAAGAATCTTAAGGTCATTGTCCCACAGCACCTGACTCACAGGCCACAGAAGAGAAGAGCCTTCTCAAAGACATTTGCAGTATAGCTTTTGTCTAGTGAAACAAGTTACAGTTTGATATATAGAAAATCCAGTGTTGTTGTTGTTTTTTTTAAGGGTTGTATCTGCTTGAAGTAAAATGTAAAATGGACAGATTTTGAAATAAAAGAGGTGTCTGGGACCCTGAGCAGACTGACGAAGCCACTCAGCTGCAAACACAGGCCATTTTCTATGGAAAAGGGGGTTACTGCGAGTACAGGGCCCAGTGCCCAGGGGGAGGAACCAAGAACGCTGAAAACAGTAGCCAAGGGAGCTACTTGCAGGGAGCAGACGAGCCCCAATCAAGGAGTACTGTGTCAGGTGTTAGCTGGGTTCCAAAATTGCTGTGGAGCAGTGACTAAGGGTATACTCCCCCTTTTTGAACAGGGTGTCTGTTCACTTGCACTGGGCTTCACCACTGAATGTCAGGTGTTGGGGAGCAGATAATATGCCCTTGGAGCAAAAGGGGCCAAACCCAATGTGCCTTATCCATCTGGCCCTGTTGCACATTACAATATACTGGACTCCAAGCCTAATGCCTTGATGAGATGGTGTTTCTGGGATCACTTGGGAGATGCACTTTTCAAGAGGAAGGAGCATGAATCATTAGAGGCCAGAGGATGGACTGGGGCAGGCTGTTCCACTAGTGCCCCCCCCCCCCCCCAGTGAACCACACTTCCTACACTTGTGAACAGCCTTCCTACACTGATTTTGGGCTTGCCCTGGTGACTTGCTTTGGCCAGTGGGATACTAGCAAGAATGATCAAGCAGAGGCCCAATAAATGCTTGCACAATGGGACTTGTCACTCAAAGCACAGCCTCCATGCTGGAAGGAAGTCCAGCTATCCTGCCTGGCCATGCGGGGAACCCTGATTAATGAGACATCACACAAAGACAAGTGACATGGAAGACAAATTAGGTGCTCCAGTGAATTCCCAGCTGAGTGCAACCAAAGGAGGGACCCAGCTGACACCATGTGGAACAGAAGACCCCAGTCATAGAATTGCAAAAAATGATAAATCAATGTTGTCTTAAGCCATTAGGTTTTGGAGTGGTTGGTTTGCACAAAAGCGTACAGTCATCACCAACAGCCACAGCCCTCATGATCTCAGGTCCACACATCTCTGGCTACCACCTCCTGTCCTGCTAGCCCACTCTCTCTAGTGCCATGACTCCTGCAATTCTTGGGCCCCCACTGGGAACCCCAACCCATTGGCCCCGCCCCCTCTGTTGTCCT
This sequence comes from Halichoerus grypus, assembly GCF_964656455.1. NCBI lineage: Eukaryota > Metazoa > Chordata > Mammalia > Carnivora > Phocidae > Halichoerus > Halichoerus grypus. The sequence goes on along the minus strand of NC_135725.1, from coordinate 93,618,764 downwards.
CTCTCCTTTCTCCGTTCAGCTCTAATGCCACAGGGCCACTCTCTTTTAGAACCCCCCTCCGTACCTGCTCGGCACAGCCACAGTCTTGGCTAAACCCGACCCTCCTCTTTCTCCTTGCCTTCTTTGCAGCAGCCTACATAGGCTGGAGAAAAACACACAGTCGCACTGACTAGCACCCTAAACATTGCTGGGCCATCCTACTGCCTTTTTCTACTTCTCTCCTAGACAGTTACATCACTCCTGGACCTCTCTCCTTGCCCTGCCAACATTTGCTCCCCTGTCCTCACTTTCAACTGATGACTTTGTTTTCTACTTATATGAGAAAGTAGAAAGTTCTCATCAGCAGAGAACTTCCCCAAACTCCTACCTCCATACCCACTTGCCTTCCAGAACTCTACATCGGACTCTCCTTTGTACTGAGCTGAACCACCCATGCTCCTATCTAACTCCCTAGCCCTACCCAACTCCCTAGCCCTACCCTCGCCAGCGATTCTCCTCTATGGGATCACTCCTGTTGGTGAGCAAACATGCCGTCTCCTCTCCCAGTGTAAAACCAACAATCTCTCCACTTCCCTTCTCTTTCCAGTTTTGGCCCCATTTCTCTGCTCCTGTTTTTAGCAAAAACACCTCAGAAGAGTTTTCTGTCTCACAGCCTCCAATCTCCTCTTATCACTCCCTTTTAACCCCTTAGACGTAGTCTGCATCACTCCATCAAGAGCTGTACTTGCCAAGGCAACCAGTGTCCTTGTCTTGTTCAGTTATTAATTCCCGACCCTAACCTTACAGGACCTATCAGCAGCACCTGACATGGCTGATCCCTCTCTTTCACATAGTCTTTACTTGGCTCCCAAGCTACCACCCTCTCCTGGTTTTCCTCTTACTAGACATCTCCCTCTTTACTGGCTCCTCCTCTTTTCAACCTCTTTTCCCCCTTTATAAGGGAGTACCCAGGCTCAGTCTTTGACCTCTCCTTTGCTATCCACATTTTTTTTTTAAAGATTTTATTTATTTGAGAGACAGAGCAGGACAAGGGAGAGGCGCAGAGGGAGAGGGAGAAGCAGGCTCCCCTCTGAGCAGGGATCCTGACGTGGGGCTCAATCCCAGGACCCTGGGATCATGACCTGAGCCGAAGGAAGACGCTTCAGCGACTGAGCCACCCAGGTGCCCCACAGCATTTTCTTCCAATGTGATCTCATCCAGTTGCATGGCTTTAAATACAACAAATGTGCTATTGAATGCCAAGTTTATGCCCCAGGCTGGACAGCTCCCCTGAACTCTATACTCATATATTCAATTGTTTTGCAACCTTAACATGTAGCATGAACAAGAAATTCATTTTTATTTTGCTAAGCCACTGAGAATTTGGGGTTGTGACTGAAGCATAAACATGGCTAACCAGATTTCTACAGAACACTGGCCCCATGTGTCCAAACACCCATTATCTCTTGGCTAGCTACTTGTATTCACTTGCTAAATAGCCTTCCTGCTTCCAATCTTTCCCCCTAAACTACCGTGCCCATCAGCCAGCTTGATTCATGGAAAAACTACTCCTCTATTCAAATCCTCCAATGGCCTCATTTTTCTAAGTGTAAAAGTCAAAGTCCTTATACGAGCCTACTAACTCCCCTCTGGCCCCTCACATCTCTGATCTTGACCTGTTTCTGTCCTGCACTCCTGTCTGGTCACAGTGGACACCCCACTTTTTCAAACATCCCAGCTCAGGGCCTTTGCACTGGCTCTTCCCCCAAATGCCCACATGGCTCTCTCCTTACACTGTTCAAATTGACTTGTCAATAGGGCACTCCCTGCCCACCACCTTCCCGAGGACTCCAACCCCTAATGCTGACCTACTTGTTTCCCCCACAGCATTTATCACTTTCGCATAGGACTTATTTATCATGGGCCTTTTCTGCTTCCCTAACTGATATATGACCAGGGATTTTTTTTGTGCACTGGTGTAGTTTCAGTGGGTGTGTAGTTTCAGAGTGTGTGTGTGGGGGGGGGGGGTGAAAGCCCAGCTGGAGTGGTTGTCAGGAAACAAGGGTGGTAGCCCCCAAAGTCCTCATGCCCTGGAGTACCTGTTTAGGAAGGAGCTGGACCAAGCTGTTCAGCTGCTAGCACATCACCACACCTTCCTTAGTTAAGCAGCTTGAGACCTGGGGAAGGTTGGGGTAGCCTGAGGATGGGCTGTGTGGGGAAACCCCGGGCCACCGTGGTCCTCAGCTGGGCCCCTGTGAGGAGGTGGTGGGTGGCCAGGGAGGAAGGAGGGCGGTGTAAAGGACCAAGTAAAGGACCATCCCGTCCTTTAGGCGCTTGGCTCCCCAGCCCCTACTCCGCAGCGCCTCCCACCTCGCGCGTCCTGCACGTTGTCCTGCAGATGGGGGGCCGTTTACGAGGAGCCGCAGCGAGTCCCGCAGAAACCCCAACCTGCAGGGCCCTCCCGCCGGCCCCTCCGCGAGGGGTCGAAAGTCGGGAGCACGGTCCGAGTCGCAGTCCCGGCGTGGGGATGCGAGGCTGGGCGCGAGACCGGGGGCCGCCGGGCTGGTCGCGGGGTCGGAAGCTAGATGCGGGGTCCGGGGCCGGGCGTGGGGTCCGGCGCTGGGTCCGAGCCTAGAACCGGCAGCGGGGAGCAAGGAGCCGAAGTGCGGCCTCCAGCACAAAGCTTCCCGCGAAACTGACGTAGCGCGGGGCGGCCGCGCAGGCGCCGCCCCCGGCCGACCCCTCCCCCGCGCTCCCTCCGCTCCTCAATGCGCCGGCGCACTCTCCCTCCTCCCATTGGCCACGGCGTGGCGGCGCGCGCCGGCAGGCGCAGTGCGCGCCCCGCGATTGGCGGGTCGGCGGCGGGCGGGGGGTGTGTCGGCGCCACGCCCCGCCTCCGGCTCCGCTCGCGGTGGTGCGCGGGGCGGCGGCGGCGGCGGCGGCGGCGGCGGCGTCGGCGGCGGCAGCGGCGGCGCGTGGCAGGTCCGGCGGGCGCGAGGCGGCGGCGGCCCGAGCCCGGCCCAGCCTCGTCCCCCCTGGCCCCGACCCCGGCCCGCCGGCCCGGCCCACCCGGCGCGCCGCGGCGCCGCCCCGGCCCGGCCCCGGTCCCGGCCCGGCGCCTCCCGAGGGAGCGGCGCCGCCGGCCGAGCGCAGGCCCGGCCATGACCGACTTCAAATTGGGCATCGTGCGGCTCGGCCGGGTGGCCGGGAAGGTGAGCGGAGCGGAGCGCGGGGCCGGGGGCCGGAGCGCTGGGCCGGGGCCGCGGGGTCGGGGGGATGCGGGGCCGGGCGGGCGGGCGGGCTGGCTGGCGGCGGGTCCCCGCGGGCCAGGAGGGGGCTGGCGGCCGCGGGCAGCGCAGCGCCCTTCCGAGGCGGCCCGCTCGCTCGTTGGCGAGATAGTCTGCGTGCGTCTCAGTGCCTGGCAGCCCGTAGTGGAGCTTCGCGCAGGGTTCACGCTGCCAGCGGTGGCCGTGTCTGGACGAGCCTCGGTGGGCCTCCCAGAGCAGGGCCTCCCTCTGCTTCTCTCCCTTACCTGGCCCCGCCCTCCGCGTGTTCGAGGCTGGGGCTTCCTGGCACCTGTGGGCATTGAGGCTTGGCTGTTTCCAGGAGCCGGCCGGCCGTGCAGCTGCGCCAGCCACGGACCTTACCCTGGATGGGAACCCTGTTCCCATCACCAGCGGCGGAAGCTTCTGGTGGGAGAGAGGAGCAGAGGCAGTCAGATGAAGGTAAAACCGGCTTAGATCTTAGAAAAAGGCTTTCCAAGCAAGAATGAGACTAGTCCGTTTGGGGGACTGTTTCCTGCCTTTCCTGCAAGAGGAATGTGGCTTTTTACCCCAGGAAGGGTGGGCTCCCCGTCAGCTCTGAGACCCCTTCTCACTCAGTGACTGGTTGTATTAATATCATCCCCTAGAACTGTTACTTGGAACACTTCAGACAGAAAACAAACAATTCAGTGTGTACTGCCACCCATCTTAATACGTAAACGTTAATTGAAACCTTCTGGATGTTCTGCCTCCGTCCAGGGCCCCTTCCTCTCTTCTGCGGAAGCCGCCCTCTCAGATGAGGTTTGTTGGCACGTTAAAACACACGGCTTAGAGGTCAGCCGGCTCAGTGGCACTTACGGTTTAGGCTCATGTGGATGGGAAGTGAAGCCTGATACCCGCTCCTCTGGTACAGTCTTGAGTGGGAAATATCCACCGGCTTTTTGGGGTAGGCTGCCTCATGTAGCCGGAAGGGGCCATTTCTGTCTGTTACTGATACTTTGCTGTGACCCTGAAGGTAACGTTTTGAAACATGGTTAATTTCCAGACCAAGTACACACTGATAGATGAGCAAGATATCCCGCTGGTGGAGGGCTACTCCTTTGAGGTAAGGGTGGCTGTTTCTCTGCTGGCCTGCTTTCAGTCAGTGCCGGGGAGGGTCATGAGGGACGGGTTTTAGCCCCTGTGAGGGCAGCCTGGCTTTCACTGCCCAGTGGAGCCCCACCACCACCACTGTGAGGTTGGTCCTCCCCCACTTTCACCCTGGTGGCTGACTCTTCCTGAAAACAGATCAAATGGTGTCATGTTTGTGATTGAATGTTCACTTGGACAAGCTCTGACTCCCTAGGAGACTGTCCAGTGCCACCTCTCCTTTCCTCCGGCCTGGCCCCACCGTCCCTCCTGTGCCCTGGTGCTCTCCATTCTCTCCTCTGCCTGCGCCCCCCTGCCTCCTGCTGTTCTCCGCTCCATGAGCTGCTGTTCACTGGCCAGTCCTTACCTACCGGCCCCTCCCCTCTGTAGATCCTCCAGAGCCCGCGGACCCACTGCACTTCCATCTCAGCCCCCCATGCTTTCATAGTGCAGATGACCCTTGAACAGCATGAGTTTGAGCTGCACGGGTTAACTTAGATGTGGGTTTGGTTTTTTTGGTTTTGGGGTTTGCTTTTTTTTTTTTTATAAACATACTCCAGTACTTTCTTTTGAAAATGTTTTCTTTTCTCTAGTTTTAACTTCTTGTAAGAATATAGCACACGATACCTGTAACGTACAAAGTATATGTAATTAGCTGTCTCTGTTATTGGTAAGGTTTCTAGTCAAGAGCAAGCTATCAGTAAAGTATCCGAAAGTTAAAAGTCATATGTGGATTTTCAACTGTGTGGGGGTTCAGTGTGTCTTACCCCTATATGTTCAGGGGTCAACTGTTAGTTACTTGTTCAAGGATTTCTCTCACTGAATTGTGGGGTTTTTTCTAAGAATAGGAAAATTTACTTCTCTGTGTGCACAGTATTTTGCAGAGTGGTTTGAGTGTATGCTTGTTGGGATACGGGGCTGGCTTCCATGTCTGGGAGCCTCTGCAGAGCCCTGGGTCCCAGAAATAGGCCTCATATATGTGCCCTGGCTTGTTTGTTTCACTTCATTTCTTTAAGAGGGATTCAAAATGTAGCTGAGAATCGGAGGCTTTTTAACAGACCTTTTCCTTGTTTTTTCTCAGGCCCGGATGGAAGTAGATGCAGATGGAAATGGTGCTAAGATATTTGCATATGCCTTTGACAAAAACCGAGGAAGAGGGTCAGGAAGGCTCCTTCACGAGCTGCTGTGGTAGGTATTTTCCAGCTGCTTGTTTGCCATTTGGGTACTGCGTGAGCCCTGTTGTGTACAGGGTGCATGGAGCCTGTGGAGCAACCTGCCCTTGTTGACAGAAGGTGCTTTCCCCGAGCCCTGCTCCCCCTACCATCCCTCTTACTTACTTTTGTGTCATTGCCAAAACCCAGAGGAATTGCTCATTTGCGTGTTGTACCACTGATGGAGCAGCCTAAAAGTGCACTTTCTGCTCAGCTACTTGCTCCAGACACAGCCCCCTCTGGGGTAGGGTGGGGTCTGCTCCCTCTACCGTGTTCTTGCTGAGCTTGTTAGTGGGATGTGAGGAACGACCAACACCTCTCCTTGGCGTCCATGGTGGAGTTCCAAAATGCTTCGAAATACTCAGGTGAGGTGTTCTCTAGGCTGTGTGTTTGATAGTTGGGGGTTCCATCCTGGCTTCTTGCAGCCTAGCTCTTAAATCAAGGGGCTGAACTGTCAACGTGGTCCATCTTGTTTGGCCACAGACTCACATACTTGGATTCCTCTCAGCAGCCTTGCTCCTGACTGTGTCCATCATTGTGGCGAGGGCCCAGTTCAGATCCCATGGCTGAAGTGTTTGGGAAGGCCGGAGGCGGCTGATTGCGAGAGTTGTCTGTTTCCTAGGGAGCGGCACAGGGGAGGCATTGCTCCGGGGTTTCAGGTGGTGCACCTCAATGCTGTGACTGTGGACAACCGCCTGGACAACCTACAGCTGGTGCCGTGGGGCTGGCGGCCCAAAGCTGAAGAGACATCCAGCAAACAAAGGTGGGTCTCCTCAGGGCCTCCTGAAGCCAGCGGAGGTGCCTCCGGGGGGAAAGCCCTCCTCCAGGCTGTTGTGTTTTCGTTTGTTTTTGTTTTTTAAAGATTTTATTTAGCACCTGGGTGGCTCAGTCGTAAAGCGTCTGCCTTCAGCTCAGGTCACCGAGCCCTGCATCGGGCTCTCTGCTCGGCAGGAAGCCTGCTTCTCCCTCTCACACTGCCCCTGCTTGTGTTCCCTCTCTCGCTGTGTCTCTCTCTGTCAAATAAATAAATAAAATCTTTAAAAAAAAAAAAAAAAAGATTTATTATTTGAGAGAGAGGGAGCGCATATGTGCAAGAGAGAGCGAGGGAGCACAGGGAGAAGCAGGCTCCCCGCTGAGCAGGGAGCCCGACGCGGGGCCGGATCCCAGGATCCCGGGATCATGACCTGAGCCGACAGCAGCTGCTTAACCGACTGAACCACCCTGGCGCCCCATCCTCCAGGCTCTTGTTACCAAGAGGGTTTATGTCTCTACTCTGCGTTCTGATGCTTCTGTGAGAGTGGAGACCTTGGTTATTTTCCCTCAAAGTGTGGGACCCTTGTTTTCTTCATGGGGGTGGGATACCATTTTGATGGTTATATTTTGGGTTGGTTTTCTAATGATTGGCTCTAGTGGGGAGAAGGGTTGTCTGGGCTGGATGCTTGCACATGAGCAGGACTTCTGCCCCATATCCCTGAGAAAAGTTGGACGTCTTTATCTTAAGGATGCCCCTGTACACACACATGCGTCTTTTTGTCATGCTCTTTGTCTAAGCACTTCACCTAGGTAGTGGTTTAAAAGAAGCAAGACATGGAGCAGCTGAGTGGCTCAGTCGGTTAAGCAGCTGCCTTTGGCTCAGGTCATGTTCCCCGGGGTCCTGGGGTCGAGCCCCATGATGGGCTCCCTGCTCAGCAGGGAGTCTGCTTCTCCCTCTGCCCCTCCCCCCTGCTTGTGCTCTCTCGCTTGCTCTTTCTCAAATAAATAAGTAAATTCTTTAAAAGAAGCAAGGCAATGTGGTTTGGGGACTCTGCTGTTCAGCCTCCACCTCTGTGTGGTCCTGAAAACAGTGCTTCTGCTCAGGATAGCATAGGTATCCCACTTGGGCAAGTAGGATGCTGAGAGCAGTTCCCATGGCCCCAAGAACAGCCCAGGTATGAGCTTCATGGAGCCCTTGGGAAGAGCTGGGGAACCAGCAGGATGGGAGTTGGGAGCTGAAATGAGCCAGGATGTTCTTGGCCATGTGTACATCATCTCTGGGCTCACAGGGGCTCTCTGGGGTTTGTGCATGCCCTCGGGCCTCTGGGAAGCCTCTTTCATCAAACAAAACGAAGACAGCGTTATCAAAAGAAGGGTAAGGGCAGCTCAGGAGGCAAATCAATGTCCACAGATTTTCTCCTGGGTTGTCCAGCATGGACACTTGTAAAGTGTGAGCACTGGGACCTGCCCCTACAACACCAGAGAGGTTTCCCCACTGCAGACCTAGAAGGCACTGTCTACCCCTTCACCCAGCAGTGGATCTGCTCCTTCCAGGACCTCTGGGTTATGAAGTCTGTCACTTTAGGCCTTTGTGTGACTCATGGTTTGGCCAACCTGTGGCTGAATGTTACATTTACTCATCTGAACACCCTTTATGGTTATAAGATAACCACAGTTGAGAACACGTTTGGGAAAGGGTCCATTACGCCCCAGGCTACCCTGTCCGGTGGTCTCTGCCGGGTCATGGCCTGGCTGCCCCCATTCTCCGCTAAGCTCCTCCTGGGAAGCCCAGGACTGAGGCTGTGCTCTTGAGGCTCTCTCCTTTGTGACCTCCGAGGAGCTGATCTAGTGGTGCCATCCTTAGTTTTTCCAAGGCTAGGGATTTAGACCCTCAGCAGTGGTCACACCATTTGTGGGTCAGAGCCAGCCTGAGTGCAGCCCGAACTCCCAGCTGGCCTTTATGTGTCCTTCTATTTCTCAGCTGGTGGCCTCCACATGGCTGGTTCTTGTGGTGGGAATCAGCCTGTCTGTGAGGCCAGGAATATGGCACCATGGATTCTCCCAGGCCTGCACATCCCGCCTGGCTTTCCTTCCGTGTGGGGGCCACAAGGGCGGCTCATCTGTTGGGGGTGGGAAGGGCCTCTTTGTCAAGGTGTGTTTTCTTTCCTTGCTGCTTTTAAAAGCTGGCTGGGGCCAAAACTTGCCTCTGTCTTGTAGGACTTCATTGAAGGGCTCAGAAGGCAGCCAGCAGCCTCCTACCTCCTGACTCTTCCCTTTAAAAAACTTTTCTTATTCTGGTAAAATGCATATAAGATTTACCATCTTAACTATTTTTTTTTTAAGATTTATACATATATATATATTTTTAAGATTTTATTTATTTATCTGACGGAGAGAGAGACAGCAAGAGAGAGAACACAAGTAGGGGGAGTGGGAGAGGGAGAAGCAGGCCTCCCGCAGAGCAGGGAGCCCGATGCGGGGCTCGATCCCAGGACCCTGGGATCACAACCTGAGCCGAAGGCAGACGCTTAACGACTGAGCCACCCAGGCGCCCCAAGATTTATATATTTTAGAGAGAGAGTGTGCATGTGTGAGAGTGTACCCAGGGGTGGGTGGGGCAGGAAGGGGCAGAGGGAGGGGAGAGAGAATCTCAAGCAGGCTCGGGCTGAGCGGGAGCTCCATCCCACAATCATGAGATCATGACCTGAGCCGAAACCAAAAGTCAGGCACTCAAGTGACTTCACCACCCAGGTGCCCCCATCTTAACCATTTTTGAATGTTCAGTTCAGTGGCATCGAATACACCCACATGGCTGTAAAACCATCCCCACCATCCATCCATTTTTCAGAACTTTTCCATTGTCCACCCAAACACAGACCCCTCCCCTCCCCAAGCCTCCACCCTCCCGTTCTCCGTTTCTGGATCTGATTTCTCTAGGGCCTCCTGGGAGTAGAATCCTGCAGGATTTGTCTTTTTGTGACAGGCTTATCTCAGCACAATGTCCTCCAGGTCTGTCCGTGGTATTGCCTTTGTCTGGATTTCCATCCTTTTTAAGATTGAATGATAATCCATTATATTTATATACCCCATCTTACCTATTTGTGTGTCGACAACAACAGACACTTGGGTCATTTTCATGTTTTATCTGTTGTGAATAATGCTGCCATGAACATGAGAGTACAAATGTCTCTGTAAGATCCTGCTTTCAGTTTGTTTGAGTATATGCCCAGCAGTGCAATTGCAGGATTGTAGGATAGTTCTATTTTTAACTTTTTGAGGAACCACCATAATGTTTTCCACAGTGTCCACCGTTTTAAATTCCCGCCAACAGTGCGCAAGGGTTCCAGTTTCTCCACATCCTCGCCAATACTTAGTACACTCTGGTTTTTGTTTTGTTTTGTTTTAAGGAATAGTCATCCTAATGAGTGTGAGGTGATATCTAATTGTGGTTTTGATTTGCATTTTCCTGATGATGAGTGATGATGAGCATCTTTTCATGTGCCTGTTGGCCATTTGTATGTCTTTTTATAGAGGAGTGTATTACGGTCTTTTGCCTATTTTTAGAGATTTATTTATTTATTGGGGGGTGGGGGAGGGAGAGAGCGAATCTCAACAGACTTCCCACTGAGCATGGAGCCCAGTGCTGGGCTCAGTCTCAGGACCCTAAGGTCATGACCTGAGCTGAAATCAAGAGACGCTTAACTGACTGAGCCACCCAGGCTCCCTTTGCCTATTTTTAAATCTGGTTGTTTGGTTTTTTTCTTGTTGAGTTATGGGAGCTCTTTATATATTCTGGATATTAATTTCTTATCAAATACATGATTTGCATATATTTTTCCTCATTTTATGGGTTGCCTTTTTAGCTCTGTGGATAGTGCCCTTTTTTTTGTTGTTCTTCTAAGTAAGCTTCAGGCCCAACATGGGGCTTGAACTCATCACCCCAACATCAAGAGTTATGGTCTCTGATGAATCACAGACCTGTACCTCTGAAACAAATAATACATTATATGTTAAAAAAAAAAAAGAGAAGATAGTAGGAAGGGAAAAATGAAGGGGGGGAAATCGGAGGGGGAGACGAACCATGAGAGACTATGGACTCTGAGAAACAAACTGAGGGTTCTAGAGGGGAGGGGGGTGGGGGGATGTGTGAGCCTGGTGATGGGTATTAAGGAGGGCACGTTCTGCATGGAGCACTGGGTATTATACGCAAACAATGAATCATGGATCACTACGTAATGTATGGTGATTAACATAACATAATAAAATTAAATTAAAAAAAAAAAAGACTTATGGCCTCTACCCTACTGACTGAGCCAGCCAGGCGCCCTGAGGTCTTACATTAAAGTTCTTGATCCATTTTGAATTAATTTTTGTATATAACCTAGTCTCTCCAGGCCTGGCCCCCATGGGGGTGGTGGGGTGAAGGGGGTGTTAACCTGCTCCTTTGGAACCCAGCACCAGGGTGGGCTGCTGACTGTCTGCACTTGTCCCACCCAACCTGTGCTCCCGTAGGGACTGTTGGGGCGCCTCAGTTCTAGCGTCGGATGGGATTCTTGAGTTGTAAGCTTCTGGTCCACTAAGGACATAGAGCAGCTCACAGCATCGAAGGGGAGGTGGCCGGGGCAGAAGCAGGTGCCTCTGGGGCCATGAGCAAGGAAAAGGGCTTCGAGGCCATGCTCGGGTGGCCAGACTTGGCCGGGTCCCTGTCCTGAGACCACATGTTCTCTCTGCCTGCCGTGTGCCTGTCAGTCCCAGATTTGGGGGGATTGAGGAGTGAGGTAGACATAGCCCTGCTCTGTACCTTTTAGTGGGTGGATACCTGATGTCACACAGAGATAAGCCCCACTACATAGTGGGGGGGGGGGTGGCCAAAGAAAAGCCAAGTTGTCGTAAAAACCAAGCAAGGGTAATAGTTTGTCCTGGAGTCATGTCATTGTCATGTCCCTGCTTTGACTGTGTCTGGCTGGAGTGTACCGAATCGTCTGCTTTTCCTTTCGAGGGAGCAAAGCTTATACTGGCTGGCGATCCAGCAGCTTCCCACTGACCCCATAGAGGAGCAGTTCCCCGTCCTGAACGTGACCCGGTACTATAACGCCAACGGGGACGTGGTGGAAGAGGAGGAGAACTCCTGCACCTACTATGAGTGCCATTACCCTCCCTGCACGATGATCGAGAAGCAGGTACCAGTGCGGCCGCGAGGGCTGGCCCACACCCCGCCGTCCTAGCCCCTCTCCAGCGTGGCGGCTTCAGCGCATGGGGGTGCCGGGTCCTTTCTGGTTGGGATGTGGCGTCTGCCCCACAGCCGGTCCCCTGGTGCGACGGTGAAGCCATGGTGGTTCTGTGTGTGCTTTCAGCTCCGTGAGTTCAACATCTGTGGGCGCTGCCAGGTGGCCCGGTACTGCGGCTCTCAGTGCCAGCAGAAGGACTGGCCAGCTCACAAGAAGCACTGCCGGGAGAAGAAGCGCCCCTTCCAGCACGAGCTCGAGCCAGAGCGATGACCGGGCTTCCTGAGCTTCCTTGGGCGCAGCAGACACGACTGGTGGTTGACCTGAAGGTGTGAAGAAGCCGGTGACGCGCACCCATGGCCACCACCACGGAGGCCCCTCGTCGTGGGTACTTTGTGTGGGCACAGCGGTGCCCCGCGGTGTTCCGCTCCAAGCAGAGACAGCTGGGGAGGCTCCCACCAGGACGCTTCTCATTATTTATATGTTAATATGTTTGTAAACTCATGTACAGTTTTTTTGGGGGGAGGCAGTGGGAGGGTTAGAAATTACAAATAGAATCATTTGCTGTAATTCTCAAATGGCAAACAGTCGGGCCACATGTTTAAAAAGTCTAAAAAGTGTCACATAGCAGAAGCTTCTCCCGGGCAGCTGCAGCCCCGAAGAGCGCGGCCTGCATGGGGTCGTATCTCCAAGGCACAGTAAAGGGGTGGAATCATCGAGTGCCTCAGCCGTTCTGTGCTCTCCTTTTTGCCTTTAATGCCGTCGAGGTTTATTTTGGAGTGAATCAAGGTGGTCCGGGTGTGGGGGGTGGGGGTTGCCTTTATTCCTGGGTTGAGAGAGAGGAGGCAGGCAGGGAACGTGAGACCAGACTGTGCTTGTCCCGTGGCAGGAGTTCCTGGGGGTGTTGGAGTAGGCAGCCCCATTTAGTGGGCATGGAATGTTCTCGGCCCTGGCACAGGTAAATTCTCACCTGGATTCATGCACTGAGTGGCGGAGCTTCTGCCCAGCAGACCTCCTGAGGTCCTGCCTGTGCATTGGAGTAGCCAGGGTGAGTGAGTGCTGCCTCCCTGTCTACTCTGCTGGGCTCCCTCGCCCTTCAGGGAGCCACAGGTGTCCGAAGGCTGGGCGGTGTCTCCTCCACCTTGCAGAACCACCTGAGGGCAATGAGCCAGGCTCTGCGCCTGGGAACTTACTGGTCTCCAGATCCAGCCAGCCAGCCATCCAGCCTGCTAGAGGCTTTACTTCCTGGGAAAATGAAGGCTGGCCATTCCACCTGACTGTGTGTCCTGGGCCGTCCCTTTCCCCATGTTGGTCCCAGGGGTTCCTGCTACGCTGTCCCTGGTGCAGCTCTTCTGTCATCTTCAGTGCGTTCCATCTGCCTTGTGTGTTCTCATTTCCCTGGCTGGGGACAGCCTCTTGGTGTCCTCGGTTTGTGAGTTGAGCTTCTGGTAGGTTCTTTTGCAGTCCTGGGGCAGTATGTCTTGGAGAGCAGGACTGGGGAAATCAGGTGAAGACAACATACAGGGCGCAGGAGGGCTCATTCCTAACTCCGAGGGAGGGTCTCTGAAGGTGAGAGAACCCCACCTGCTCCCCTTTGCCAGTGTGTGGGTTAGGTGCAGCATATTTTCTAGGCCAGGGACATCTTTGCTCCATAGGTGAGGTCTACTCTAGGTCTCTCCTGACCCTAGGTTGAGTAGTAACGGGGGCTCAGAAACCTACTGGGGAGGGGGATATGTGTGACCCAGAGAGACAGTCCTGCAGACGGCAGTTGGCTTGAGCCCTTGGGACGTTCCGAGGGCTGGTGTAGGCCGGCATGTTGGGGTTTGGGTGGGCTTCCAGGCGCAGGGCGTTGAGTGTGCGCAGGCAACGTGCTTTCAAACAAAGGCTCCTGGGATGAGGAGGCACCAGACCAGAGGCTGGATTTTGCCTGTGTTCTTTGTGTGTGGGCACTTCAGCCTGTCTTCATTCCCTGACCCGCACACATCGTCCTGTGGTCAGCTACTCATCAGAAAATTACATCGAAAGGTCTCAGTGGCCCCATAGGACAGCACACCAGGTCCTGACACATGACTGGTCTCTTCCACGTCCCGCGGCTCATCTGGAAGAGCATTGGCCGAGGCGTTGCTGTCCACTGTGGCTGCTTCAAGCAGGTGCTGCAGCTGGTAGCTGTTCCCTATCCAGCTGGGCTACTCCCCTGGCCTGTGTGTTAGAGACCCCCCCACATCTGTGCTGGGGAAGTGGGCTGGAGCTTGGAAGGTGGCCACAAGGGTTCTAAAGTTGCCTGTGTAATGACTCCTTCCCTTTGCTTGCATCATTGCTGTGGCCCCCTGGAGTGGACCCTGTCATGAAGGTGCTATAGGATCCATAGACCGCTCTTAATCCCTGTTTGCTTCCCTTGTCCCTTCTCTGATACCAGCCCCTGGTTTCTTTTCTCCTCTGATGGCCCCCAATCTCTTGATCTTTGTAGCTATACATCTGAGAGTAAGGTTAACATTCAGATGGTTAAAATAAGGGACTTGTGTAATTGTGGAGCTGCTTGACTTTTAAGATTTTTATTTATCTGAGAGAGAAAGAACATGATGGTGGGCGGGGGGAGGCAAAAGGAGAGGGAGAAGCAGACCCCTGATGTGGAGCTCCATCCCAGGACCCTGGGATCATGACCCGAGCCGAAGGCAGACACTTAACTGAGTGAGCCAGCCAGGCGCCCTGACTTTTTTTTTTTATTTTAAGATTTTGTTAGAGAGAGAGTGCATAAGCAGGGGGAGTGGCAGGCAGAGAGACAAGCAGGCTTCCCACTGAGCAGGGAGCCCAATGCGGGACTCGATCCCAGGACCCCGGGATCACGACCCGAGCTGAAGGCAGACACCTAACTGGCAGCCACCCAGGCATTCCCCCCGCCCTTTTTTTTTTTTAAGATTTTATTTATTTAAGGGAGAGAGAGCACGGGCAGGGGGAGGGGCAGAGGGAGAAGCAGACTCCCTGCTGAGCAGGGAGCCCCATGCGGGGCTCGATCTCGGACCCTGAGAGCATGACCTGAGCCGAAGGTAAACGTTTCACTGACTGAGCCACCCAGGTGCCCTGACTTTTTTTTTTTTTTTAAGTTTTTTTTTTTTTAAAGTAATCTCTGTACCCAGTGTGGGGCTGAAACTCATGACCCTAAGATCAAGAGCTGAATATTCTACCAAATGAGCCGGCCGTGCTCCCCTTGACCATTTCTTGTACCAGGTACAGGTGTGTGTTTCTCCCATTTTGGACAGTCCTGTTTCTTCCTGATCAGTCCGCTGCCCTCTGAGCTGCTGACTCACAGCTGTATTTCCAGCCAAAGCCCTACTTCAAAAACCACAGGCTGGGTACCCAGGTACCCATGTAGATTTCAACGTCAGCCTGTCCAGTTACCTGGGGCTATCTTAACAAAGTATCACAAACTAGATGGCTTAAAACAACAATGTATCCTCCCATTTGTGGAGGTCAGAAGTCCCAAATCAAGGTGTTGGCAGGACCATGCTCCCTCTGAAGACACATGGGAAAGGCCTCTCCCAACTTCTGGCAGTTTCAGGTGTCCCTTGCCTTGTGGATGCAGCATCCCAAAACTCTGTTTTTATGTTATCTTCCCTGTGTGGGTCTGTCCCTGAGAGACCAAATCACCCCTTCATAAAGGTACCAGTCATGTTGGATAGGGCCCACCTTAATGGCCTAATTTTAACTGGATTATCTCTGTAAAGACCCTGTTTCCAAATGTCACATTCTGTGGTGCTGTCGGATAGGACTTCGACATATCTTTTTGGAGAGACACAATTCAATCCATCCTTAACAGTGTCCAAAGCTTGCCTTCCCCAAACCTCTTCTGTAGAATATGTTCATTTTCGTGAATGGCAGCAGCGTCTGCTCAGTCTCCCAGATCAGATCCTGGACACCCCACACTGGGTGTCCTCCGAGCCCTGCCCCTTGGGCCCAGATGCTGGCTCTTCTCCAGGCCCTCTGTCCACCTTCCGGCCCACCACCCCAGCCGGTGGCGCATCAGGCACCCCCAGCTGGCCCTGGCTCCTTTCTCTGCTGTCCTGGCAGGCGGGTCTTTGCGTCCACTGCTGCGCCGCACTTCTCGCCGTACCCGCAGCCCCCCTGGGATGGACGTGAGGGACAGAGGGCAGGCATGGCCAGCCCCTTTGGAACCGACCCTGGACTTGGCTCCCTGAAGTTGTAGGCCCTTTACTCACCCCCACTTCTATGCCCTGTTTTTCTCCTCTCCCTCCCCTTTCTAAGAGCCCAGCTCTTCTGCGATTACATCTGGATACTCCGCTGTCCCTCCAGACCCGCGTGGGGCCCGCGGAGGTCCGCCGGCCGGCAGGAGGCGCAGGAGCCCGGCCTCACGCGAGGCCGCAACGGCGGCCGGAAGTCCCGCCCCCGGTGCCCCGGAAAAGGGAGGGAGGAGATTGCGGAAGTAAAAAGGACCGGCCTGGAACTTAGTTTTCTCTTCACCGCGGCTCCGACCCCGACCCCGACCTCGACCTCCCGGTGCCACCGCCGACCTCAGCCCCGACCCCGCTCTCATCGCTGACCTCAGCCCCGACCGCGACCCCCGCTCTCACCGCAGACCTCAGCCCCGACCGCGACCCCCGCTCTCACCGCAGACCTCAGCCCCGACCCCGATCCCCGGTGTCACCGCCGACCTCAGCCCCGACCCCGACCCCCGCTCTCACCGCCGACCTCAGCCCGGGCCCCGAACCCCGCTCTCACCGCAGACCTCAGCCCCGACCCCCGCTCTCACCGCCGACCTCAGCCCCGACCCCGACCCCGCTCTCACCGCCGACCTCAGCCCCGGCCCCGACCCCCGCTCTCACCGCCGACCTCAGCCCCGACCCCCGCTCTCACCGCAGACCTCAGCCCCGACCCCCGCTCTCACCGCAGACCTCAGCCCCGACCCCGAACCCCGCTCTCACCGCCGACCTCAGCCCCGGCCCCGACCCCCGCTCTCACCGCCGACCTCAGCCCCGACCCCCGCTCTCACCGCAGACCTCAGCCCCGACCCCCGCTCTCACCGCAGACCTCAGCCCCGACCCCGAACCCCGCTCTCACCGCCGACCTCAGCCCCGGCCCCGACCCCCGCTCTCACCGCCGACCTCAGCCCCGACCCCCGCTCTCACCGCCGACCTCAGCCCCGACCCCCGCTCTCACCGCAGACCTCAGCCCTGATCCCCGCTCTCACCGCCGACCTCAGCCCCGACCCCGATCCCCGCTCTCACCGCAGACCTCAGCCCTGATCCCCGCTCTCACCGCCGACCTCAGCCCCGACCCCGATCCCCGCTCTCACCGCCGACCTCAGCCCCGACCCCGATCCCCGCTCTCACCGCCGACCTCAGCCCCGACCCCCGCTCTCACCGCAGACCTCAGCCCTGATCCCCGCTCTCACCGCCGACCTCAGCCCCGACCCCGATCCCCGCTCTCACCGCAGACCTCAGCCCCGACCCCCGCTCTCAACCTGGCCTCGCCACCCCCGCTTCGCCGCCGGGTCTCCGCTGCGTCCTCGTCTGACTCCTGGGAGACGGGCGGTCGCGTCCGGCTGTTGCAGGCGGTGGACACGGAGTACACCGCGGCGTCGGTGGAGTGGTGCCCGCTGGAAGGCTGCAGGCACTTGCTGGCCTGCGGGGCCTACCAGCTGCGGAAGCCGGAGGACCAGCGCGCCGACCCTGAGAGCGAGGTGTGCGGCGCCCTTCTGGCCGCAGGCGGTCTTGGCCGCGGCTCTCTAGGTCTGCGCTCCCCAGGTGGCGTCTCGAGCAGCGAAGGCTCCGCTCCTCTTTTAGGCGAGGTCTCGGGAAGGGCGGGAAAATACTGCAGACAGGCAGAGCCCACCGCGAATGTTGAGGCATGTCTGGCCTGCAGTGGGGAAGGCTGGAAGAGAAGAGTCTGTGTGGATGTGACATTGGTCTTGTGGTCAGAAGGTAGGTTAGAATGGGCATCTTTTTTTTTTTTTTAAGTTTATTCAGGTAAGTAATCTCTACACCCAACATCGCGCTGGAACTCACAACCTTAAGAGCAAGAGCCCCATTCTCCACCAACTGAGCCAGCCAGGCGATTGGAACGGGAATCCTGAGTGCCTTATATGCAGGTGTGGCTCAAGTTTGTGGACAAAGCCTAGAATAAAGAGAAAATGGGAGTTGGAAGGAGCTATACCTAATCTCTCGAAGGCATCTATTCAGACGCAAACCAGGACACTTAGAAGAATGAGAACTGGCACTCCAGCAACAGGCCTAAGTCAGGACCTTTCAGGGCGACTGGGTCTTGTGGCGACCCTACCATAGCTGGTCCCTATTAGCCCACTTAGAAGGAGCATTCTAGGGGCATCTGGCTGGCTCAGTCGGTAGAGCACGGAACTCTTGATCTCAGGGTTGTGAGTTTGAGCCCCACATTGGGTGTAGAGATTATTTAAATAAAACTTAAAAAAAAGGGAGCATACTATGCTGAGCCCAGCAGAGTTTATTTGCCTGCCCACTAATAGTACAACAAGAGAAGAGACATTTCTCCAGCTCAGAAAATCAGGGATATTGCTTCCAGGTAGAGTTCCAGAGTCTTGTTTTGTTTTGTTTTGTTTTTTAAGATTTTATTTATTTGAGAGAGAGAACGAGCAGGGGGAAGGACAGAGAGAGAAGCAGACTCCCCGCTGAGCAGGGAGCCTGACACAGGGCTCAATCCCAGGACCCGGAGGTCATGACCCGAGCTGAAGGCAGAGGCTTCACCTACTGAGCCACCAGAGTCCCGGAGTCTTGCCAAGCCTTTTCTTTCCCTTGATTCCTTTTCCCATCCCTTGGGTCCCTCGGTATCTATTAGGGTAATCAGAGAATACATCTGCATTTTTTGCAGAGTGGACTGGACGTTGATGAGCCTCAAGTCCGTTTAGGTCGTCTCTACTTGTATAGTTTCTATGAGGACAGCCCTGCTTGCCCCCTGCTTGAGATCCAAAGAAGAGATACTTCTGCAATCCTGGACATGAAATGGTATAATGTTGATAACAATTCCTCTTGTCTGGAATTTGTCAAGAGTATCCATTCATTTAATCAGGGAGCCTGATGCCTGTCAGCATTCAATAACATGGGGAAATGTCTGAACTTTTTCATTTCTTTATTGTTCTGCCCACCTGTTGGCACTTGGAGGGTACAGTAGACTTGGGCTCCTTTCATTTGTCAGTTTCCAAGTCCTAGGGTTGGTATGAGTCTGGGAAGTGATGCTCGTTTTCTGATTGATAAGCTGGGGAATCTTGGAACAGAATTGTAGGCTACAACCTGGTTTTGGAGCTGAAATTTAAATAATAAGTTACTGAGGTGCATAATGCTCTCCTGTGCTCTGGGTGTATCCTGTGTTCTGACTGGCATATGAATTCTCCCCCTCAGGTGCCACATCCCGGTGGCCGGCCGTGCCCTCTTGGCTGTGGCAGATGCTGGTGGGTCCATAGAGCTACTCTGCTTGGTGGGATCTGAGGTCAGTGACTAGGCCCAGGAGTTGTCCTAGTGGGGGGCGGAAGGAATCTGAACGGAGAGGCTTTGGGCGTGAGGCGGTGCTGCTACAAACCTTTTTGTAACATGATTTCTGTTCAGTGGCAAACGTTATCATAAAACATCCTAATCTAGCATGCAGTCTATTTTAAATTATTGGTTCTGCATCGTAACTCTGAGAAGAGGTCACCCATGTGTCACCAGTGGAAGGGCTGAAGTGACAGGGTATTCATTCACCTGTCAGTGGATCTGAAAGTTCTTCTGTGCGGAAAGCCTGGACCAGCATTCTTAGGTTCATGATGCTGGGGCCAAGAATAGCAACGAATTCCCTGTGTGAAAGTGGTATTTGTCACCCATAATTAGGAAGGCGTATGTTTCCCATGTGGCTTTCTCAGAGCATTTGGTATTGATCAGTACCACGTGTTTGCAAAATGACTGCATCTGATTGTTGAAGGATCGGGAGAACTGGGAAGTCCTGTAGTCGAGGGAAGTAAACAGCCCACAAGACCAAGCCCTCACTCGGTGGGAGGGACACACACTAATGCAGGTGTGTGGGACTGGAGCAGGTCCCCTTGCTGTTGGAGTCATGGCAGCTGAGGGCTTGTGTGTAAAGGGCCTTGCTGCAGCCCTGTCTGAGGAATGAGGGAGGGAATAATCTGGGGAAGACTGTGGGCCCACGAACCACGTTCTGGCAAGAGCAGGTAGCCTGCAGAGAGACCCTGAGGAGGCAGCCTGCTAGGAGCCTTTTGAGAGTGTTAAGCACTGTCCAGCTTGCCTAGGTAATAAAAAACTTAAATGTATCTTAGAAAAGAGAAACAGCATTTCATGGCTAGTTGTGGCTTCTGAAACGGAAACTAGAGGAAAGATCCCGTTGTCGCTGTCCCTGAAGACAGAGTGTCCCAGCATCCCTTGAGGCGGGGAGAAGTGGGGAGTGTGCGCCAGTGCTGCTACCTGGAGCCCGTGTAGGTGGTGGGGTTGTGTCTAGGAGTGCATGGACAGCGAGGGGTTCTGAAAAGCAGAGAGACCCACTTCCACTCAGGTCACATGTGTGGGAAAGTCCTCCTGCAGGTGTGTGAGCTCCTGGAGAGCAGGGGCCAGGCCCCCAGTGTCCTCAATCTGTGATGAATCAAGGACTAACACACTTTGTTCATCTAGTAGTAGATGAGGGAATGATGGCCACCTGAGCTAGAGGAAGCGCCTTTCCAGGGTTCTGGGCTGTTTCCCTTTGATAGGGCTCTTTTCTCTCCAGTAGAATGCTTACACACTGCAGCCGGTTTCCAGCTGTGCCCTGGAGAAGCAGTGTCTGGCCCTGTCTCTGGATTGGTCCACCGGGAAAACTGAAAGGTAGGGGCCGGCGTTGGTGAGGGACCCCAAGTCTTTCCTCTGAGAAGTCTTTCGTCTCTTCATGCAAGAGAGAATTGAAACCCTGCACCAGCCTTGACTGCGGCTTCCCAGGCCTGGGAATATCACTACCAGTCCTAATCTAGAAAGAAAACATTCCGACTTTTCAGATAAAAGGGATGGTGTTTTCATCAAGAGAAGCTGACACGGGTTTATTTTGACAAGCGAAGTGGTAGTTTTGGTTTCTGCCAGATGCCCAAACGTCTTAAAGGGCAAGTCCATGGACCAGGTCCATGGAGAACCTCTCTCTTGACATGTCTTGGAGTGTCACCAGTTGGGAACCAGAAGAGGGTGATGAGTTTGGGTCAATGAATAAATTCAGCTGGGTTTCTCCATTGGTTCCCTGTGTCTAGGGCCAGTGACCAGCCCTTGAAAATCATTAGCAGCGACTCCAAGGGGCAGCTCCACCTGCTAGAGGTGAATGGGGCGGGGCCGGCGCTGCAGGAGGTGGTCACGTGGCACGCCCATCACTTTGAGGCCTGGATTGCTGCCTTCAATTACTGGCAGACAGAAATCGTTTATTCAGGTTGGTACTTCTCCGCTGGGTGTCGGCCCCGTGAGGGAGGGAGGGAGCAAGTGTGGCACATGTCAGGCCCAGGACTCCGGGCGTGTCGGGATCTTGACCCTTTGTGGAGACAGAAGCTGTAGTTGGTACTCGCTGCTTAGCTGTTGAGGCTTTGCGGGGTCTTGGGTAGCGCTGACCACAGTGTTGGAGCCGCGGGAGCCCTGTCTCCTGCCACTCTTGGCACCTGGTCCCTCGCTCCTGCTGTGAGAAATCCAGAATTCCCGCATTTCCCGCTGCTGTTTCTGTGTCCAGTATCGACTTTGTCATGTAGGATTTCAGGCTTGTCTCCTCCCGTTTTGGATACAGTTTACCTTCCCGAAGAGAAGATAGGGTTGATTTCCTGGTATTGTGAGTGGTATGTATTGTGGGTGCTGATGTGAGAATGAGAAATTACTAGAACTAGAGGTTGCAGGAGCCAGGTAGCTGTGGTCAGCCTCTCTTGGCCAAGTGGGGAGGACTCATGGGACATGGGAGGCGGGAGGTGGGGGCATTGGCCCCTGAGAAAAGGCAGAAGGGGAGCTGCTGGATTTGCAGAGAGGCAAAAGATCTGACCCTGGTTTCCTTCTGCATCCACTTGCTGGTAGTGTGCTAAGCTCCACAGTGAGCGGTGAGGCCAGGGACGTTCTGTTGGACTGTAGGCCGCTGCATGGTCCCCCCCTTTCTGCCAGAACCGCTCTCACTCAGCTCCTCAGTGGCCTGATCCAGAGAGCACCCTCTCAGCAACATTCCCATGCTGACCCCGTCCTGGCGCCGTCTTTTCCTTGGGTTACCCTGGACTTTTCCTCTTCTTTCTGATTGCTCTCCATTCTACTTTGCTGGCTCCTTCCCTCTGCTTGAAAGTGTTCGTGTCCTCTGGCCTCTCTCTGGTGCTCTTCTCTCTCTGCATTGTTGCTCTCCTGACTTCAGCTACAGTCTCTGTCTTCCAGAAACAACTGCATTTTGGTTGCTTAAGCAGACCTCTCTCTCTCTCTCTCTTTCTTTGCGTGTGTCTCTCTCTCTCTCTTTCTCTCTCTCTCTCTCTCTCAAGGAAATTTTTCTTATTTATTTGAAGTGATCTCTACACCCAGGGTGGGGCTCAAACTCACGACCCTGAGAGTTGCATGCTCTTCTGACTGAGCCAGTGAGGCACCCCAAGACTTAATTTTTTTAGGTCTTCTCGTTCTTGGATTACACTACCTTGAGGCTTAGCTAATTCAGAGCAAGGGTATTGTGGGGGCTATGATTTAATAATTCAGCACCAACTCGTTTATTCAGGGAATGTTTATGGAGCCTCTACTATGTGCCATGCACTGTTCTAGGTGCTTGAGATCCGTGAGTGAACAAGACGGACAAAAGTCCCTGCTTCCACTGAGCTTACATTGAGGGATGGGCAGCGGTCATGGAGCATAGCGTATAATGAGTGAACAGAGGGCACAGTAGCTCAGAGGTGATAAGTGCTTTGGGAAGAAGAAAGGTAGACCAGGGTTGGGGGGCTGGGGTGGGGGCAGGTGCAGGCTGTCCTGTTACAGAGCATGGTCACTGTAGACAGAGGCCTAGGGCAGGAGTGAGCCTGCTTCACGAGGAGAGCAGCAGGACCAGAATGGTGGGAGGGGTGGCAGAACAAAAGCAGGTGAGATCAGGCCACAGGAAGGACTTTCTTTGGCTTTTGCTCAGAATGAAATAGGAACAATAGCAGGATGTTGAGCAGAGAGATGACATTTTCTGACTTACATCGTAGAATTGAAGGGGATCTGCTTCGCTATAATGTGTTGAGTAGAGACTGCAAGGAGGTGGGGGCAGAGCCTGGAGACCTGCCATGCGGGTGGGGCAAGAAGGCCTCGGACCAAGTTGGGAGTAGTGCACACAAGGGAAAAGTGCTAGGACTCTGGATGTATGTGTGCAGGTGGGTCAAGAGGGTCTCCTGGTGGGTGAACGTGGGTGTGAGACGGGAGGGAGCAGCGTGTAAAGAAGCCACTACCAGGCTTCTCCGTAACTGAGCCACAGGACCGCAGCTCGTGTTGGGGGCGCCCCTGCAGGCCTCGTGCTGGCTCTGCTGGTCTGCTTACTTGTAGGTCACGTTCATGCCGTAGCCCTTCTGTCTGTCACAGGGACCTGCGGCGTGCTCAGTAACACCTGTTGGATGGGCAGGTAGTTGAATGGAAGCTGGGTAGGTGGTGGGCAGGTGGGTATATGGAAGCACAGACGGTTGAGTGGATGGATGGGTGGAGGGGTCAGACCCAGGTGTTTTTCTTTTGCTCCTCTTCATCCTCCCTGTGGGTCCTGCTTTTCAGCCTTGCTCCCCTTCCTTCAGGATAGCCACCAGCACCCTGTATCTTGTTGTTGCTTTTCTTCAAAGACTGCATTATGGTGCCAGCTTCCCCCTTCTTCCTATTTTTTCAATTCCCCAAGACAAGCAGGGGTCCTCTTTACTGTAAGGTTACAAAGGGCACTTCCCTTTAAAACACATGGGGGTGTGCTGAAGGTTCCAGAAACTTAAGAAGTGCTCATGTTTGCTGCCTTCTGCACGCAATTCTGGTTCAGAGTTCTTTGATACGGCAACTTTGGTTTGCGGCAGCCAGGAGCATTGATTGCTGGAGTCTAAAGAGAAGCCCCGTTAGCCATGTTGTGACCTGGAAATTCTTTCCCTAACTTCTTGGGCTTCCCTTTTATTCCTGTAGCCTGAGCCCCCCAGCCTTTCC
The DNA here is from genome assembly GCF_964656455.1 of Halichoerus grypus. NCBI lineage: Eukaryota > Metazoa > Chordata > Mammalia > Carnivora > Phocidae > Halichoerus > Halichoerus grypus. Next base: position 93,595,077 of record NC_135725.1, on the reverse strand, counting down.
TGTCTTCCCCACAGGGGCCCTCTCCAAGTCTGAAGACACAGTTCTAGGACAGGGCTCTTCTGCCTGGTGGCAACCTGAAATCACCCAGGAAAAGTCATCCACAGGGATTGCCCCACGGGCATAAATTCCCTCCCTGAGGAGTGGCTGCCTGCTGTTGTCAGTGGATCTTTCTGTTCCCACGCAGGTGGGGACGACGCCCTTCTGAAAGGCTGGGACACCAGGACACCGGGCACATCTGTGTTCACTAGCAAGAGGTAGATTATCAAGGGCTAGCCCTCGGCATGTAACACCAGCCCTCCTGTCCCTCCTCCGTGGACTTTCCACTGGAGACGTGCCCCTGCGTGGGAGCTTGCTCAGGCCTTGCACTTTTGCCTACAGACACTCCATGGGTGTGTGCAGCATCCAGAGTAGTCCCCATCGGGAGAACATCTTGGCCACAGGAAGGTGAGTCCCTTAGGGTTGGCTCACAGGGGTCCGTCTTCCATCTTTCACTTCCTTCTCTCATGTTGACCGTTGCAATGCTGTTGAATTGGACCAACTCTTACACCAGAGTGTGGCTATCTGGGCTTGGGGGAAGGGACTTTGTCCTATAGAGGGATGAGTGGTATGGGTTTCTCCAGGAGTGTCCCCTGCCACCTGGGGGCCGTGGGGGAAAAGTGGGCATTGGTTTTCCTGCATGATCCCTGTGCTCGGTGGGTTTCAGCTATGATGAGCATGTTCTGCTGTGGGACACTCGGAGCATGAAGCAGCCGTTCGCAGACATGCCCACGCAGGGCGGAGTGTGGAGGCTCAAGTGGCACCCTTTCCACCATCACCTGCTCCTGGCAGCGTGCATGCACAGTGGCTTTAAGATCTTCAACTGCCAAAAGGCGATAGGTGAGTAGGGGCCCCTTGGCAGCCAGGCCTGGGGTGGGGGTTCCCAGTTTCCCTGCTCCCTTGCTCTGCACATCCCCAGGCTCACACCGCCATCTCACCAAGGCCCGTAACTGGGCCAGCCTCGAGCCTCAGTCTGCAGCACTCTGCTCCTTAGCCATGGGTCTTACCTGACCAGCTCAGTTCTTCTGATACCTCCTGCCGTTCAGCTGTTCTCTGCCCTCTTAGGACTCTGCTCCAGAAGCATTCCAGAGCCGTCCTTGGCCCACCTCCTGCCACGTCTTCCTGCCTGTGCAGTGTGGTGGTCTGTGTGCTCTCATGTTCCCAACATGCTTCAGCTCTCTTCCCCTTGCTCCCTTGCTCACTCTTTCTGGGCAGCTCCCAGCACTGGTCAGACCCAGTTCCACTTGGGCCTGAGCCACACAAGGGGGTTGGAGGGAAAGAGTAACCCTGTGGGGTCTCACTTTAGGTTGATGTTACAGTGGGTCCTTGGAGTTGCCAGGCGAACCGTGGCCTTTCTCCTGCCAGCCATTCTTTACTGTCAGAACTCTTTCACATTTTCTTCTCTCTTCTCAAGCTGCCAATGCCCCCTTTCCCTCCTCGTTCTGTTTGTGATCCCCCTCCCTCCTTGTCCATACAAAGAAGTGAGTAGAGACACCACCTGGCCAGTGTGGCTCTGAAGCCCAGTCTCCTCGGTGCGGGGCTGCACTCCGGGCTTCCTGTTTTGTGTTTTCAGTTCCTCCAACTGTTGCGCATCCGTTCTGGTAGTGACGCGAACATGCAGTTCTCAGCTGGAAGCCTTGTGAGATCTTGCGTGTTAATGTGGGTATTTACAGCAAGAAGTTGCCCTCTGAGCACTGCTTTTGCTGCATTCCATTAGTTTTGGGGTGTGGTATGTTTTCATTCATCTCCAGTACTTTCTAATTTCCCTTGTGATTTCTTCTTTGACTCATTAGTTATTTATGAGCATGTTGTTTCATTCCACATTTTTGTGACTGGCCTAAATTTCTTTGTTACTGATTTCTAATTTTATTCCTTCATGGATTCCTTTTAAGTTATTGAGACTCGTATTGTCGGTTCGTGTGTGGTCGATCCCAGAGAGCGTTCCGTGTGCTCTTCAGAAGAGTTTGCTCTATGGCCCCGGGCAGAGTGCTCTGCAGATTCTGTTCACATGCTCTGTTGGTTTTCTGTTTGGTTGTTCATTATTTTTTTATTAAAAAAAATATATATATATACACATATGTAAATATGTATATATATATATTTTTACAATTTTTTAAAAGATTTTATTTATTTGTTAGAGAGGGGGAACACAAGCAGGGGGAGTAGGAGAGGGAGAAGCAGGCTTCCCACTGAGCAGGGAGCCCGATGTGGGGCTCGATCCCCCATGGTCCCTGGGATCAGGACCTGAGCCAAAGGCAGATGCTCAACGACTGAGCCACCCAGGCGCCCCTGTTACCATTTTTTCTACGTTTTAAAATTAGCATTCTTTTATAAGGAAGAGCTTTCTTTTCTCCTATATATCTGTATTTATTAATTGTCCATGTAGATTCATGGCTTTTATGTTACTCAGTGGGCCATAAAGTGTTATTGTCATTACTCATTATAATGTTCACATCATCCTAGAGCTTTCTCATGAAAACCCCCTGAAGCCGTCTCCTGTGTGTGCCACATGTCCCTACTGATTTTTGAGTACTTCCCTCGATTTTTGGCCACCAGGCCTTCCATCTGGTGACAGTTTTCTAAGTCCACACCCCAGGTCACCGGCCACTAGTTTCCTGTAGCTGCTCTTGCCATCCTTGGCCTTGCCCTGGACCCTAGACTATCTCAGGTTTGGCAACACTTTGTCATTTCTTTCTCTGGTTGAATGTTGCTTTCAAACCTTTTATAGCTAGACCTCTTTCCAGTCCTGCCCTCCATCCTCAAAGTTGCCATAGCAACTCACCATAAGGAAAACTGCTTAAACTCTTTAGTGACTCCTTTCCAAGCTCAAACCCAGACTTTATGGAGCATGCAGAACTCTGCACGATTGTAACCCTCCAGACATGTGTCGCCACTCCCTGATGGCATTTCAGCCACGGGCACTTGTGGTTGCCCAGATGTGTCCTGTTCTATCTCTATACTTCACACATGCTTGTTCTCTGTTTCTCATGCATCCCTGTTGCTCCCATCTGGCTACCTCCTTTGTCCTTTGCTTTGAAGTCTTCACTAAGAGACTTTTGCCAAGTCCTCCAGCTTGGAAAGGCACCCTCGCCCACGTGCTTCTGTAGCTGGTTTCTCCCTCAGGCACACACGCAGTGCACTCCCTGCAAGTGAAGGTCTGTTTTCTCCTCATCCGTCCACATCTCAAGGGTCCCTTTGTGTGACACACAGTGGTTGCTGACTCTGCTTTTAGCAGAGTCTCCCTTTGAGAGTGGGCAGGGGCCACTGGTTGGAAGTGATGAGATCAACCCTGGGTAACGTCCCATGTTCTCATTCCAGAGGAGAAGCAGGAAGCCTGCACAGTCTCTGTGTCCCATACGTTGCCCAGCTCATTGGTGTATGGAGCTGACTGGTCCTGGCTCTACTTCGGCCATCTGTCACAGACCCACCAGCCATGCTGCTTGGGGGCCTTTCCCGACAGCTACTCAGGAGCCAAAGCCTCACAGCTCTACAGCCTGAACGCTGTACGGCAGTCACCAGCAGCCTCTTCTCATCGTCTAGCAGAGGACGAGGAAGAGGGTCATTCCAAACTTCAGAGCAGCAGCAGACCGAAGACGCCTCTCCATCCACTCACAGAGGACATGACGAAGAGCGGCAGCTGGTACCACGCTGCAGGGCCCAAGGTCTGTGACTGTGACCTCTCTCTGGAAGCAGCGAGCTTGGACGTTGACCTCCTAGCTACTTGCTCCTTTTATGATCACGTTCTTCACCTCTGGAAGTGGGAGAGCAGCTGAGCTAGGGAAGAGTTTGGTTGAGGTCATAAAGACCATTTCCACAAATAAAACCCAGAGTGTGACTCTGAGTGAACTGCCCTCAGACCGTCTCCTTGAGAGTCTTCCTGTACGCCACAGGTGACCGCATAGGGCTCAGTGCACCTCACGGGCTCTACGGGGTGAACAGAGAAGCTCTTGGCTTTCTAAATAAACCTTATCTGCTGCGGCAAGTGGTGACTCTGCCTGATAGCAAGGAGTCTGCTATTGTGGGAGTGGAGGGGTCTTGGTTCCCAGTTCAAACTTCCCAGTTTCTTGTGTGCATAGGGACATTCAGCTCTTCGTACTTATTTAAATGAGCTAAATGAAAGTGTGTGTTTTTTGTTTTTAAGATTTCATTTATTTGAGAGAACAGAGAGAACACAAACGGGGAGGGTCAGAGGGAGAGGGAACAGACTCCCCACTGAGCAGGGAGCCCCACGCAGATCTCAATCCCAGGACCCCAAGATCATGACCTGAGCTGAAGGCAGACGCCTCACCGACTGAGCCCCCAGGCGCCCTGAAAGTGTGCTTTTCCTTAAAGCTACTTAACAATAGTTTTACATGAACATTTCAAAAGATCACCTCATCATGGCACCAGATGTGCTTATTAGTCTCCCATGCTGATAAGCAAAGGGAAGTGTGTACACATTGAGTTGCCTTATCGTGTCATAAACTTGAAATAGGTTAGTGTGGTGGATTGATCCCTCCTCCCCCTTGTAGCTTTAGTACCTGAGTGGCTTCCAAAGCCTGGACGCGGAGTAGCTTGAAGACATAACTGAATTTGTGACTCATCTGACTCCCACAGACCTCATTCTTGTCTCTCTGGAAGAAACACGTTGAAGTGCAGGCCAGTGTGGAGTCTGGCAAATCTTCAGTAGGTACTAATCTCGTAAGTAGGTGTTCAGGGGCAGAAAACATGCACCGTTCTTTAAGATTTTATTTCTTTGAGAGAGTGTGTGTGCCAGAACAAAGGGCGCAGGCAGAGGGAGAAGCAGACACCCCTGCTGAGCAGGGAGCCTACGCAGGGCTCCATCCCAAAACCGCAAGACTATGAACTGAGCTGAAGGCAGACCTTTAATGGACTGAGCCACCCAGACATCCCAGAAAACACATTTCTATTTTTTGCTTTATTTTCTGATGAAAATATAGGTCAGAACACGTAAGAAATTACTGTGCTAAAATGATCGATTCCCAGCTAATGGCGCATTTATTTCAATAGAAGAATTTGAACCCTCCTTTAGCGTGTAACGGTATTTAACATAAAAATCAATTAAATATTAAGCAGAACACAGAAGACCAGAGGGACTGTGCACAGAAACAGGCGAACCCAGAGGAGAAAGAGACTAGATTACTGGAGGTTTGCCCCCAAAGCAGCCGCTTTTGAACCCATAAAGCATATGCTCGTTGGTTTCGTGGGGTGAAGAGTCTGGGCGATAAATTAACCAGCGCTGTCACGTGGCACGACGTGCCCTGTGCATCCTCTTCCTTTTGCAAGCTAAGCCGTGTGTTCTTGCCCCAAAACCGGTCGGGAGACGACGGCTTCCAGTTTCACCGGGAGTGGGGTCTCCAGGGTTCTGCCTCGGTCCTTCCATCTCGCAAGGACCAGACGCCAGAGCCGATCCGTCCGGCGGCCGGGGAGGAGGGACGGGCGCAGTCGGCAGGCTGGCAGGCACCCCGCCGCCCCTAGCGCGGGAAGTTCTTGGGGTACAGCTGGAAGAGCTTGCCCTCCTGGGTGGGCTCGAAGCCGTACTTCCCCAGCTGCTCCGGGTCGAAAGTGCCGTCCCGGAAGTCCTTCTCGACGGCAGGCGCTACTGCCTCCCGGAAGAGCTGTTCGGCCGTCAGGGGCGTGTCCGCGCCCGCCTGCGCGCGGTAGTTCACGTAGGGCTTGAGCCTGAAGCCGGCCAGCTCGGGCACCACCAGCTCCGGGACCATCTCCTTGATCTGCACAAACTTCCCGCCGCGGCCGTGGACGCCGGTGCCCTTGGCGCCGCGGCCCTTGTAGAAGGTGCGCGGGCCCCGCTTACTGGTCCATCTGCTCATGCGGTCGGCGCCCCGCACCACGATGCGAGCAGCCCCGCTCAGGAGGCCCATGCTGAACCGTGCGCCCCGCCGGCGCTGTCCCAGACAGCTCGCACGCGCCGCGATCAGCCGCACCGCCCTCCGCTTCCGGCGCCCTCGGCGGCTTCCGGCGCCACCCGGCGGCTTCCGGCGGTCAGCCCGGCTTCCGGCGCCACCCGGCGGCTTCCGGCGCCACCCGGCCTCCGCGCCGCAGCAAGAGCAGCTCCGATTGGCGGCGCTGCGTCCAATGCACAGCCTCGGCCCTGCGAGTGGGCGGGACGTGCGGGCCCCGGCCAATGCGCTGGGAGGTGCGACGTCCGCGGCGGGGCGGTGGGGGTAGTGACGGGAGCGCGGGCGTCGGGAGCGCGCGGTCCCGGTGAGTCACCGCAGAGCGCCCCGAGATGGCGGTGCCCTGGGCCTGGCGCTGTGAGGCAGGGTAGCCATCAACGCCCCCAACCCCTGCCGGGACGCACCCTGCCCCGCAGGCCCTCCCGGCCGTGCGCTGCGTGGTGGGAGGCGCAGGTGGGAGGCGGGTCCCCCGGACGTTAACCACCACTCCCAGCCCCGACGCCCGTCGACCCCGAGCCCCCAGCTCCGAGGTTCCCCGACCCTGAGGCCCAACCCTGACGCCTGTCAACCCCCAGCCCCCAACCCAGACGCTACCGCGAGCCCCCCAGCCTCGCTGTTCCCAAACCTAAACCCCCTAACTCCGATGCCCCCTTAGCTCCGACACCCGTCAACCCCAGCTCTCCAACCCCCGACGTCGGCCAGCCCCAACGCTTGTCAACCCCGAGGTTACACCGACACCCCCCAACCCCGATGACTCCCTAAAATGACACCCCAACCTGGACGGCCACTAACCCCGATGCCTCCCTAACCTGCCGCTTCCCAGCCTTGCAGCCCCCTGCCTCCCACTTCGTCTGGCTCTGTGCTGTCCCAGGCGGAGAAGCAATGACTTCCACTTCTGTGTCCCTAGCAGGTGCTGGGGGCCGTGAGCTCTACCCCATTTCAGACACTCAGGGATGGGATGTGTGGGGAGACTGCCTGGTCAGGGCACTAGCAGGCCACAGAGCTGGGGTCAAGGGCACTGCTGGCCCTTCAGGAGACTCGTCTGAGAAGGAAGGGTTTTCCATGTGGGTGGCAGAGGACGCAGGACATTTGACCCAGGAGCAAATGCACTATGACCCTGCATCTGCCTTCTGAGTCCTGACTTCTCTGGATGGGATTTTGGGAGAGAAGAGTCTTCTCTTGCTGCTGCTTTTCTAAGGGGCCTGGGAGCCACAGGGTGAAAGCCCCAGACCTGGCTCCTCCCCACTAGACAGGGGCAAGGTGCACCAGCTCCCCAAGTTCATCCTCCTCTGGACCTGACGCACCCACCTTGAGGACTCAACCCCACTGGATAGGAACCCCCCTGAGGCAGGCCACTAGGGTGTCTCACAGTTCCCTGTGGGGCCCCATGCACCCCTTCCCCGCCCCCAGCCACAGCCTCCTCCCTGTGGCCCTGGGAGCTCCTGGCGGCACTAGGCCTTGGCTGAGCAGTCCACGCTTGCCCTTGACCTGCTGGGTGAAGAGCGGGACTTGGCTGCAGTTGTGGGTTCCTGGGCAGCCACAGGAGAGCTGTTTTCAGAGAGGGGAGTGGCTCTGGTCCCTTCCTGGAGAACACAGCTTTCCGTCAGGGTTTTCCTTTCAGTGCAAACATAATTTAAAGAGAAAAGGAGCCCAGGAGGAAAGGCTGAAAGCATTGCTCTGCCCCGTGAGCATGAGCTGGGGGGACCCTTGCCCTCCTTTGAACCAATCTTTCCTCTTTTCACCTTGACTGGTTTTGTTTGTTTGTTTGTTTGTTTGTTTTTCATTTTTAGCCATGAAGCAAGAGGAGGATGCCAGCGCAGAGGTATGGAACTGGAGGGTTCCAGGATTGATTCAGAGCCTCAGAATTCCCAGTCAGGGGCATTTCTGGACAAGGAGATTTGCTCTGTGGGCAGCTCCTTGAAGTCGGCTGAATGGGAGTGGCAGCTTGGGCCCCTCTGTCCCCTTGTCAGAGTCGAGACCCTGCCACTTCTTCCCCCGAGGTCACAACTGTCAGTTCCCGCTTCCCCTTAGGACTTCTGTTTGCTTCGACGCGAGTCTTTTCTCCGTGGAACATCTGTAGCCATATCACAAAGGCCTTTATTCCTAAAGCAGAAAAGTGGATGCATTAAAACAACCATGAAAAGCCTGAGATGCTCAGTGTAGGAGATTGTATAACTCAGTTACAGGCCACCTCTGTGACCCTTTCCTTGGTTATCTTTGGTTGTCCTTGACATGGTGGCTGAGCTCCAGGGGACACACCTAAGTGAAGAGTGGGTTGTGGGTGCTGTCATGTTGACAGCTGAGCACTCAGGGCCAGGAGGGGCTGGGTGCCTCAGCTCCGAAGCAAAAAGCTCCCACTGCTTCCATTTGCCTGCTGAACCAACTTCAAAGACTTGCTTTTCTGGGCCACGTACTTACCCTGTCTTGCGGCAACATTCTGCTTTTGAGACTTTTTTCTGAATGCCCTTCCATTTCATTGGGTTTTCTGGCATCCATGCTGTGTCTGGTGCTCTCTCGCTAAGGATCGGACAGGATACTTTAGTCCTTGGCACTTGTGACTTGAAAGGATTAACAGGTGCCTCCTGCCGCATCCTGTTCCTGGCTGCTTGGGGGGAATGCAGAGTGGCTGCTTGCTTGGCTGGTTTCTCTTGCTCGTTTTCATCTTTTTGAGGAATCAGCCAATATTCTCCGTGTGGGTGGCCCCAGCCATCTGCCCGTTCACCATCCTGTGCTCACTTTTTTCTCTTCCTCCTCCCTCCCTTGGGTCTGAGCTTCTGAAGCCCCACTAACTCCTTCCCTAGGAGGTGGTAGGGAGCAGGCACATAACCTTTCCCTGCTATGAGCTGGTATTCAAGGTTCTCAAAATCCAGAAAATCTCAAAATCCGTGGCTCTTTGGGGTTTCTCAGCATTGCTGTGGTGTAGGCTTCCATGTGCCCTGAGGCCGGCAGCGCACAGTCCTGTTGGTGATCAGAGGGCACCGAGTGATGGCCTTCGCGCCCCCTGTGGCCAGCCGGGCTTGCTCCTCTAGGCTTGCATCTGAAGGACTGGAAAGCTGAAAATTTAGGATTCACATGCGATAAAAATGCGTAGGGTATTTGTGGTCAACACAGCCCAGCTGCTGGCCCTGCCCAGCTGCCTGACCCGGTGTCCCGTGGGTGGCCGTGGGAGACCGGTTTCTTTGTCTCCTGAGCAGGTGTGCTCAGAGGACCTTAGCAGCCCAGAAGATCACTTCTTCCCTAACCAGCAGCTCTATTCTTGCTGCCCTGGGAAGCCAGGGCCACGCCTGTGTTGGCCCTTCCTGACCACAGTGTTCTCCCCTAGGCTGGCTTCTGTCTGGGTGCTGCCCTGCAGTCCTGGGGGCTGCAGTTGACGGAACAGCATTCACAGTCCACCATGGTAACCACCTCAAGTGCTTCCTGGTGACGGGTGGGCCCTGGGGTTTGTGGCTGCTCCTGGCCCCTTTGTCCCAGCCTGTTGCCAGGGTGGGGAGGGGCAGTGTGGCAGTCTTGCTGATGGGTGCTCTGTCTGTAACCTCGCCCAGCTGATGGGGATTGTGATTGGAGCCCTCCTGGCCCTGGCCCTCGTTGGCATCACCGTCTTCTTTGTGTACAGAAGGGTTAACCGATTCCGTGAGTATCTCACTTCAGACTCCAGCTCTAGGGGTAAGGGACAAGGGCTTGGGAGGGTGGGGGAGGTTTGGGTGACTTGCCCGTGTCTTGAGCTCCTGGGAGCAGCCCTCAGGCCCATGATAGCTTTTGTTGGGAACTGCCAGCCTGTCCCAGCTGAGGCTGTGCATGTCGGACCCATGGAATTTGTGTATGTCCCCAGCTTCCTTGGCTCACATTTCTGAGCAAAACTTTGGTAAGAGGAGACGCAAGTCCTGCTCCCTGTGAGCCAGCCTGTGCCGGCCCGGGCCCAAGATGCCATGTGCCTTTCCCCCACACTGTATGCCGGAGCAGGGACAGGACAGGCTCGGTGTGCACAGCCTACGGGCTGCCTGGCAGAACCCTCCCACCTCTTTGTGTCCCAGCCGTGGCTCAGGAGGCCCCTCTGCTCCCCTTGCAGGACAAGTACAGCCCACTCCTCAGTACAGGTTCCGGAAGAGAGACAAAGTGATGTTTTATGGCCGGAAGATCATGAGGAAGGTAACCTGTACTGCAGGCCTGTGGCTGCCCTCACCTCCGTACCCTCAGAGACTCTTAGCCAGCGCAGGAGACGGAGGCTCCGTCGGCCTCTGTCCTGGGGCATGGCGGGTCCTGCCAAGATTTGGACACTGGGAGGCCTCCCTTGTCCTCATCAATACCCACGTGGAGGATAAGCAGCCTGGTCACCCCCAGCCCCTCCCACTCCCCGAGGGCAGGAGGGACTCAACACTACCCAGGGGCTTGCTCCAAATAGCTGCTGACGTTTTAGAGTAGCATCTACCTAGCACTTTTTTCTGATAAGCAACTAATACATGTTCTCTGTAGCAAACTTGAAGTGCCACAGGAGAAGGCACGTGAGTCCTTGCGTGGACCTCCCATTCTTCTCAGCGTCAGGCTGTGACGAGGAGGTCCACTGGGGCTGCTCACGGGCCTCGAACCTGAACGCCGCTGCCTCACAGCCTCGTGCGGGGCCACGTGGGCTGACCTCAGGCAGGTCTTGAAGGAGCCTGCACGTGGTCAGGTGGGGAGGCAGTCAACCAGTGATCCCACTGAGGACTGTGCAGGGACCAGACCTGGGCTGAGGAGGACAGGAACGTGGTCCAGTGGTGCCAGGTCACCTGGAGGGAAGGAGGAGTTGTGACCACACGCCCACAGCTGACGCCCTGGGGCAGGAGCCACTCGGGGAGCAGAGGGCTAGTGGCTGCCCAGAGGGGGCTTGCTGACATCCAGGAACCAGTCGCTCTGCCCTGCTAGCACCACAGGGCAGATGAGCTGGCCTCGGTGGGGAAGGGGCAAAGAGCTTTCCAGACCTGCGATGATCATGCAGGGACTCGGATTCTAGGTGGGGGGTGGGGCAGTAGGACAGGACAGGGCCAGCTTTTTTAATATATGTATATATTTATTTATTTATTTTAGAGAGAGAGCTTGCATGAGTAGGAGGGGCGGGGAGAGGGAAAGAAAATCCCAAACAGACTCCATGATGAGCACAGGGCCGGACACAGGGCTCAGTCTCACAACCCTGAGATCACGACCTGAGCCAAAACCAAGAGTCAGATGCTTAACTGACTGTGCCACCCGGCGCCCCAGGGCCAGCTCTTAAAAGGCTGTGGAAAGGGGCTGCTGTGTCAGCGCGAGAGAGGAGAGGCTGAGCATCAGCCTTGCAGGCAGAGGGAACACAGGCCTGAGGACCTGGTGCTCTGAGAGCGCCAGGTGTTTGGGGATATGGCCTCGAGGTGCTTCATTGTCCCAGGTACCAGGCATGGTTCCCTGTGTCCTGGGTAGGCCAGGCAGGCAGGGCCAGACCCTGGGAGCTGAGGCCACGCCCGCAGGCAGCCCACAGGGCAGGTCCTGAGGGCTGTGGCTGAGCCTTGAGGCTGAAGGCCAGGTCCATTAGGTCCAGGCTCAGGACTTGGCCTCTCCTTTCACCCTGCAGGTGACCACGCTGCCCCACACACTTGTGGGGAGCACGGCAGCCCCCCGGCAGCGGGTGAGGAAGAGGACCAAGGTGCTGTCTTTGGCCAAGAGGTACTAGGAGTGTCCTTCAGACCACACGCGCCCCAGCTGCCCTCCCGGGAGGGCACTGGTGAGCCTGCTGGCCATCACTGCTGCCCTGCCTCTGGGTCGCAGTGCTCACACCGTCTGCTTGGAATCCCTTTGGGCTCCAGGTGCACATATCTCTGCTTTGTAGGATTCTGCGTTTCAAAAAGGAATACCCAACCCTGCAGCCAAAGGAACCACCACCCTCCCTGCTGGAGGCTGACCTCACGGAGTTTGACGTGAAGAATTCTCACCTGCCGTCAGAAGTGTTGTACATGCTGAAGAACGTGCGGTAAGACAGAAGCTGGGTGACAGAGGCCTGCTGCAGGAGGGCCTGGGGCCGCGCTCCCTTCCCTCTGGCCACCAGTGCAGTCTCTCGAGCGTCTTTCCTGTTGTATTTGTTTGCCTGTCAGCATTTCCATGTTCAGGAGGAAACTCAGAGCAGGTTCGGGAAGTGTGGGGCTGGATCAAAGCTACAAGCCTGGGCTTCCTTCCATCTCTGCCTGGAAACCCTGTTCCTCTTTCGAGCACTGCTTCACCGTCCTGGGCTTTTGTGTACGCCTCTGATTCGGATTCGTGGTCATGGCTCAAGAGTTCTTTGAGCTGATGGGAAAGCAGTTTATGGGAATTCCTGAAGTTTCAGCTTCAGTCCTGACAGTGAATCGGGTGGCTGGTGCTGCAGGGTCTGCACCTCCGTGAACCCCAGCTCTGGATCTGGCCCGTGGTGACGGGGGCAACGGCTCTATCCCCATCAGCCTCCTTCCCTCCTTCGTGGAAGGTCTCCCACATGTGCTGTGGTTTTGCAGGGTCCTGGGCCACTTCGAGAAGCCGCTGTTCCTGGAACTTTGCAAACACATGGTCTTTGTGCAGCTTCTCGAAGGGGAACATGTCTTCCAGCCGGGGGAGCCGGATACCAGCATCTATGTGGTGCAGGATGGGCGCCTGGAAGTCTGCATCCAGGACGCGGTGAGAGTGCCTGGCAAAGTGTGTGTCGGTGGCCCGAGGGAGTACAGAGCGAGGTGGAGGGTGTGGGTCTGCTGTGTTGTGTGTGTTTGTTTTTTAAGTAAGCTCTACACCCAGTGTGGGGCTTGAACTCATGACTCTGAAATCAAGATTGCACACTCTACCGACGAGCCAGCCAGGCGTCCCTGTTGTGTTTTTACTTATATGTCTGCCATTTAAAAGATTTTTTGAAGTTTTCTATTGAAAAGTTAGTGTAAAATTTTAAGTTTCAGTTCTTTGGGGAAAAAGGCACACTTTGTGTCAAAAGCATTGGCTCACAGTTGGTGTGCCCTTTGATATCGGTGCGTTACCTTTCACTCACACGTGTGGGGTGCCCATCGCTTAGTGGGTTCAGTGGCATTTGGTGGTTTTCTGCATTTTACCTGTTCTAAGCCTTTTGAGGTGTCTCTCCTGTGTCCTTAGAACACCCTGCAGTGGTTGGGTATTGATCTGCCACCATCAGTCGCACCCGCCCTTGCCTTGTGTTCAAGTTTTAGATTGTGAATGATTTTAACTCTAAGAAAATAATTAAGGTATTACTTTGCTTGAAAAGATATACTTACTTTCGGCCTCTGTTGAATTACACCCTTGAATCAGAGTTGCCAGGGGGCGATCTCCAGGCCAAGCCTGTGGAGGTCTTGCTCTCCAGCAGGGCGCATCCTTTGATGTGCCCAGGAGCGTGATCCAGGCTCCCCACCTCTGGTTGCTGTTGAAGCAGACACCCGGGGAGCCCCAGACTGCATGCGGTGGCCCCTGACCTTAAGGAAGTCCCCACCTGCCTGAACCCTGGGGGTGGGCCCTGACCCAGCTTGGATCCCACATGTCCTTTCTAGCCACGATGTTGTCTGTGTGTGTCGCCTCATCTACACTGGACTTGATGGGATGATGAGAAAGGAAATGGTCTTCGTCCAGCCCCCTCCCGTCTGAGCCATCAGTGCCCAGGGCTGGCGCCACCCAGCTGGTGGGCGTTTCCTGGAATGGAGCCTTTGGACGAGAAGGAGGGGTTCTTGGAGGCTGACCAGGGCCAAGTTTGAACAAGTTCAAAAAGGATTTTCCCGGGTTAAGCTGAGATGAAGTTCCTATACTAAATAACCACCGTAGTTTCCTTTCTTTTTTCTTTCTTTTTTTTTTTTTTTTAGTTTCGTTTCTTTTTTAATCCAGTGGAAAAATATATCAAAATGCTGTGATTTATACCAGTAACAACTGAGTTTGGCCTTCACAGCCTTCTTTTTTTTTTTTTTTTTTTTAAAGATTTTATTTATTTATTTGACAGAGAGAGACACCGAGAGAGGGAACACAAGCAGGGGGAGCGGCAGGCAGAGGGCGAAGCAGGCTTCCCACTGAGCAGGGAGCCCGATGCAGGGCTCGATCCCAGGACCCTGGGATCATGAGCTGAGCCGAAGGCAGACGCTTAACGACTGAGCCACCCAGGTGCCCCGTCACAGCCTTCTTTTTAGATCAGCAAACTCCTTAGGTTTTGTGAAATTCAATCTAAGTCCTCCTGGTGAGGACAAGCCACAGGTTGAAGGGCCACGCTCAGAATGGACTTCCTGATTGCTCTTACTCATTGTCATGTCTTCTGTCCTCTGCTTTGGAGCTTACCACACCTGAATTCCCGGAGGTCAGCTAGGGCATGGCCTAACTCGGGGCAGGCGACAGTGGAGGCTGGGTGGCCCAGCGGGCCTGGGCTGGGCTGAGCCTCCTGTCAGTGGATGACTCTGCCCCGCTTCCCGAGTGCAGGACGGCAATGAGGTGGCGGTCAAAGAGGTTCTGGCCGGAGACAGCGTCCACAGCCTCCTCAGCATCCTGGACGTCATCACCGTGAGTGCCCCGGGTCCACCCAAAGTCACCTGGACAGCAGGCCCCTCAGCGCCAAGGCCAGTTCTCCCCAGTGGCGAGGGGCTGGCCTAGGATGGGAGGGACCCCCCCCGGAGGTCAAGGGTGTGTGTGGGAGCAAGTTGAACTGTGTGTTTAGGAAGAGCTGGGCATTTGCTTATGTGTTTTGGCTGTTTTTTAAATGATTATTTTTTGGACTGAGTAATATATGCACATGGTCCGAGATTCAAAAGGGACAAACATTGTATAGTGAAAACATTTCCTCTCACCCTTTAGGCCCCAGGGCTCCTTCCTAGGAGGGGCCCTCTTGTGGATCTTCTGTGCCAACGGGTATCTCTGTTGTTCTCAGTTTTCTGCTGTTGAGTGTTGTGGTGAATGGTTTTGTGCGCACGTATTTGTTGTTTCATGTATTTGACTAGCGGAGACTTCCCGGGTGTGAGGGTACACCCCCACCCCCACGCCTGAGCCACAGTCCCGCGGGAGGGCGCCCGTGCCCTCACCCACCAGTCAGGCAGTCATCTCATGTTTGATCTTTGCCAGTCCAGTCAATTACAAAATAACATCTCATGTTATCTTGTAAGTTTTAAACTTACTATCATGGAACATTTCTTTTTTTTTTTTTCTTTTAAGATTTTTATTTATTTGAGAGAGAGTATGAGCAGAGGGAGAGGGAGAAGCCGACTCCCCGCCGAGCAGGGAGCCTGATGCGGGGCTCGATCCCAGGACCCCGGGGTCATGACCTGAGCCGAAGGCAGAGGCTCAACTGACTGAGCCAGCCAGGCGCCCCGTCATGGAACATTTCAAACATACGCAAAAGTAGACAGAACAGTAAAATGAGTTATTTGTGCGTCACTAGCTGTAGAATGTCTTGGCTCAGCACACCTGTTCCCTTCTCATTAACTAGAATTTAATGTCTCATTTTCTTTTTCTTCAGAGTAAAATCTTTATACAGTGAAACAGATGTTAAGTGTGCACTACCCGAGTTTTGATAATGCACACCTCTGTGTAGCTCAGACGGTGTGTTTGATTGTCACCTTACCTTCGAGGTTATACTTTTAGCTGTTCATTGAGGCAGCTTGAACCTCAGTTTCCCCCACACACTGCACAGAGGGGCCTCCAGAGTGGTTTAGCAGACCTTGGCAAGGATGCGTCCATGCGGGGCTAGGAGTCTAGGTACTTGTGTGACACTCACGATGGGTGGGGCCCTTGGTGGGTACCCTCTGATCTAGCCCTGGGCTCTTGTGTACGAGGGAGTGACAAACTCAAGACTTTGGGGGTGTCCACTGTGTTCCCCCGTCCCTTTTAGGCTGGCACAGGCGTGCTTGGAGCTGTGTTGGGGCCTGGGGTGGACCTGTTTTTATAGGACTCCGGCATCTTGCTCTGCCCCCAGGACCTGTGTGTCTTCACAGGACCCTTGGCCAGCACTGAGGGAGACACCACCTCCTCTGAGCAAGGCCGGCCTGTCTTGAAAGGCCAATGCGTCTACCTAGAGCGCGGTGCTGGGCCAGCGCACCCAGGTGTGCAGGGCAGGTCCCATGGGGCTCTCGCGGGACTCTGGTATGTGTCACCATCTGTAAGGTGCACTGTGAGCCTGAGAAGCCCAGGAGGTGTAGACAGATTGTCTGTCTACATGGAGATAAATTAGGGAGTTATGCAGCTCTGTACCCTCCTTCTTCCTTGGCGAGGATTAAGCAAAAAATAGCTTTGGTGGAGGCTCTTCTTGGTATTTCTTGTCTGCAGTGAGTCCTGGTCTCACTGTAATTTTGGGCTTGGACACCATTTCTTGCAGCCCCAGGAAATGTGTGCTATGAGCAGGGCCTCCCCAGCCTGCTGCATCCCTGCCCTCCTCCTGGGGTGGCAGCCCATCTCCCTTCAGTGGGGTGGGGTAAGAAAACAGGAGTGATATTTGAGAGAAAATAATTCTGTATTGTGATTAATTGATCATCTGGAAGGACAAAATTTTTGCCTAATAAATACTTGTGTTTGTCATTTAAAAAAATTCTATCCAAGTAATATAGACAAATTCTAAAAACAGTTTTGGTGTTTTGTGAATCACAGTTGTCTGCTCGACTGCCCCCTCCCCAGAAAAGCCACTTCCATCTCCTCTAGGCTTTCTGGGCAACCTGCTTTTCTTGCTCTTTTGTAATCCTTCCATCGTAGATTCAAGTGAGCTTCCTGGCCTGGAAATGAGGGCAGACTTTCCCGATTGCTCTGCTGGCCTCCCCACTCCTCCCACCCCAGCAAAGCCACACTGAAGCAATGTTGTTCACCTCAGTGAGGTTCCTTTCTTGTTTTGCCTGGAGTTAACAGTTGCCTTGGTTTTTGGGTGGCTTAGTTTTTTTGTGTGTGTTATGGTCTGGTGCCCTGCCCCAGTGCCCTGTGAGTTGGGAAGCCCCCGAGCCCCCATCTTTTTGTCCAGCCTGACCTCCCTGGGCTGAGCTCCAGCTCCCCCGGGGTCCCTACTCCTCACCTGGGCCCTGTCCTTCTGTCTGTGTGGGGCTCTCACCTCTGCTCCCTTGGCCAGCTTGCTTGTTTTGGTGGAGCAGTTCCTGTCTGCTTCCCAAGAAGGGTGTGAGGGAGATAGAGTTCTGGAACCTTACAAATCCAGAATTGTCTTTATTCTGTGCTGCCTTTACCTTTCTTTCTTTCTTTCTTTCTTTTTTAAGACTTTATTTGAGAGAGAGAGCGAGCGAGCACAAGCCGGGGGGGGGGCAGGCAGAGGGAGAAGCAAACTCCCCACTAAGCAGGGAGCCTGATGTGGGGCTCAATCCCAGGACCCTGAGATCATGATCTGAGCCGAAGGCAGATATTTAACCGACTGAGCCACCCAGGTGCCCCTACCTTTACCTTTCTGTTATACTTTCTAGGAGATTTCTTCCACTTCATTTTCCAAACCTTCCACTGAACTTCTAATTTCAGTCACCATATATTTTATTTTATTTGTTTTTAAATTTTTAAAAATTTTTAGTATAGTTACACACAGTGTTACATTAGTTTCAGGAGTACAACATAGTGATTGAGCACTTCCGTGCATCACCTGGTGCTCATCCCCTATTTCACCCGTCCCCCCTCTGGTTATCATCAGTATGTTCTTTATAATTAACAGTCTGTTTCTTGGTCTCTCTCTGTCTCTCTCCTTTGCTCGTTTGTTTTGTTTCTAAAATTCCACATATGAGTGAAATCATATGGTATTTGTCTTTCTCTGACTGACTTATTTCACTCAGCATAATACAGTCTAGGGGCTCCTGGGTGGCTCCCCACTCTTGATCTGGGCCCAGGTCCTGGTCTCAGGTTGTGAGATCAAACCCCTCATCGGGCTCCGTGCTGAGTGTCGAGCCTGCTTAAGATTCTCTCTCTCCCTCTCCCTCTGCTGCTCGAATGCACTCTCTCTCTCTCTCAAAAAAAAAAAAAAAAAAAGAAATACTCTTAGATCCATTGCGTCATTGCAAACGGCAAAATTTCGTCCTTTTTTATGGGTGATATCCCGTTGTATACACGTGTGTGTGTATTATACGTATGTACGTGCATACACACGGCTCATCTTTATCCGTTCATCAGACAGCGGGCACTTGGGTTGCTCTGTGTCTTAGTTGTTGTGAGTGATGCTGCAGTAAACACGGGGGTGCACATACGTATATACGTATGTGTGTATATACACACATATTTTGCATGTATATTTTTTTAGTGTTTTCATATTCTATGGATAAATGCCCAGCAGTGGAATTACTGGAGTCATGTGGTAATTGTATTTTTAATATTCTCCATATCCTCACCAACAATTGTTGTTTCTTGTGTTTTTGGTTTTAGTCACCATGTTTTTTATTTTAGGAGCTCTTTCCCCCCACCAAATTTTTTTTTTTAGATAACATTTTATTAACAAAAGGTTTTCTTTTGCTCCCTGTGTCCTCTCTCACTCTTTTGGGTCTCTCTTCTCTTTTTATTCTGGCTTCTGTCTCTCCCATTTGTGCGGGAGTGACATCCACATTGACCCGGCTACATCGGCCCCACCCGCGAGCCAGAGTGAGTCACCGAAAGAGCGCTACACGCAGCAAGGCTGACCTGTGTCAGCACACGAGAGGGCCAGGCGGGCCACACAGTCCCTGCTGTAACTGCTCAGCCTGGCCTCCCAGTGTTCCAGTAAAGACTTATTTACAAAAAAGGGCAGTGGGTGAGATTTGGCCCTTGGGCTGAGGTTTGCCCATTCTGGCCAATTACTGTTACCTGTCAGGACTAGGTTGATTGGGCTCAGTGGGGGCATAACGTAATCTGGGTTGCTGGAAATGTCCTATACCTTCTTTTGAGTGCTGGATATATGGGTTAATGGTAAAAAGAAAAATAGCATGAGCTACTTGGAAGCCGCCTGTGAGCCCCTGTGTGCTCAGGGTTTGTCCCCCTGGGGCTCACTGCAGGAAGGCTGGCAGGGAACCCACAGGTCAGCATCTGCGGGTTTTTTCTCTAAAGCTGAATCTCAGAGAGGACTCTGCCCATGTCCTGCCATAGAGGAATTGGCTTGGAGTCGGGGAGGCAGTGTGGGTTTGCCCCATCCAGGTGGACACTGTCCTCCAGCCCAGGCGTCAGATGGTGCCTGGCCCTTGGCTGTGCTGAAGGTCCTGGTGCTCTGACCTGTCTGCTCACCGTCTGCAGGACACCAGCGGCCAGCTGCAGGGCGAGGAGGGGGCTCGGGCCCTCCCGTGAGGATGGGTTTCACCATCTTGGCTCTGTAGCCCTTATAGAGAATGGTTCAGCTTTCATCAGATAGCTCTGTTAGCTGCCACTCTGTCACATACTTTTCACTAGCTTCCAAAATGTTGTTTACGCGTCTCGTCTGCTCTTAGCTTTTGTCTTGATTCTTGGAGGTTTATCTTTTTAATAGAGCAGAGATTAGTGGGTGTGCCGTGGAGATACACAGTCACCTTCAAACTACCATCTTTGATGGGAGGTCGCCTTTATTATTTTTTTTTCCAAGTGAAGTAACAGCGTATTCTTTTGAATTTTGATTCTTTTAGTTTTTTTCCATTTTACTGAGAAATCACTGGCACACGTCACTGTGAGTGTGTGGTGTGCAGCAGGATGGTTGGTTTACCTCTGTTGTGAAATGATCGCCACGACAGGTCCAGCTAACAGCCATCATCTCAGACACAGGTTTAAATGAGATGTGATGAGCTCCTAGGAGCCCCCTTCACAGCGTTCCCGTGTGCCCTACGGCAGCGACGGGCCCCGGCTTGCTCGTTGTACCCCTGGTACTTGCCGTCCTGATACTCTGACTGGAACTTTGTACCTCTTGACCACCTTACTCCAACTCCCCCTTCCCTTATTACTTTAATTTTTACAAATGTTATGAAACATTTCAGATATATGGGAATGCACGATAGTAAGTGACCAAGTGAGCTGTCACCCGCGTCCTGTAGCCATCGCCAAGCTGGCTAGCTGTAACCCACCCTCCAGTGTCCCCCTCCTTTCCTCAGAGGGCAGCCGTACCCTCTACAGCACATGGCATGGTGGCTTTCTGCCGTGTGCTTCCTCCGCAGCTGGGCCCATGCGGGTTACTACTGTCAGGCCCCCACGTGCGCGGTGTGTCCCGGTTCAGTCGTCCACAGCGCTGTTGATACATCCTGTTGCTGACTGACCTTCAGCCTGTTTGTAGTTGTTTTTTGGTCGTGCCTCTGCTGCTGAGAACGTTTGGAAGGGTGTGCAAGCGTGAAGCTTTCTTGCGGGTCTACACCTGGGTCCTGTGCACACTCTAAGCAATTCAGCCTCTCTCTGTGGTTCACATAGTTTTTTTTTTTTTTTTTTAAAGATTTTATTTATTTATTTGAGACAGAGAGAATGAGAGAGAGAGAGAGAGCACATGAGAGGGGTGAGGGTCATAGGGAGAAGCAGGCTCCCTGCCGAGCAGGGAGCCCGATGCGGGACTCGATCCAGGGACTCCAGGATCATGACCTGAGCCGAAGGCAGTCGCTTAACCAACTGAGCCACCCAGGCGCCATAGTTTTTTGATTTTAGGTGAGGTTGAGGGTGGTGTTCTTCTAAATAAACAAGTCAATTTGGAAATAAGTATCCCACGAGCCATCTTTAGCAACAGTGGCTACTCTGTCATTCCCTTTTCCCACCTTTCCCCCAAACATACGCACCTGCTTTTCTCTCTGATTCTTGGACAAAGACGAGAACTGCCATCTGATGGGGTTTGTGGGCCGGCCCTCCCTTGGCTCTCCTGGGATCTCCTAGCTGCTTGACTTGCTTGTGAGTAGGAGACTGGGTGAGACCACATCCAGGACACACCTTGTGCCCACTGTGCGCCCACAGAAGGGGTGCCCGCTCTCCGCAGAGCGGCCGAGTGGTGCATAAGCGACGAGGGGGCGTGTTGGCACCTTTGGCCTCACGAAGGGGCAGGGAACCCTGGAGCCGGCCTGTACTTTCTGTCCTTTAACACCCGGCAGGCGACTGCTCTGTGCTCCTGTTTCGTGTGGTGCCATCGTGGTCTCCCAGGGACAGTTTTCTTTTTATGAAGGATGTGAAATGAGCAGAAAGGGGAAGAAATATAACAGAGTCCCAGAGCTCACTTAGAACGTCTCGAGAACCACACGCCCAGGTTCCCGACGCACAGGGCTTGGTCACGAGGTCGGGACTACCCCAGCTCCCCCCACTGTGGGCAGACTTCCCGGTGTGGCCAGCCCCATCCTGAGACTCCCAGGGCTGTTCCTGTGAACACGGACATTGCTAACAGGTTGAGAGGCTCCCCCCAGGAACCAGGGGCCGAGACTGACCACGTTCCTCACCATTCAACCCTGACAGTGCAGATGTGGTGTGCATGTGGGCCACGTGGTGCAGCCGCTGTGGAAACAGCATGGTAGTTTCCTGGAAGTTAAAGATGCATATACTGAATGGCCCAGAAGCTGTACGTGAGCATTTATGACAGCTTTATTTACAACTGCCCTAAACTGGAAACAGCCCAGGTGCCCTTTAACTGCTGGGCGCATGAAACGCCTCCTTCTCAGCCACCAAGAGCATAACTGCTGGTGCGTGAACAGCATGGCGGGCCTCAAACTGCCATCTCAGTGAAGGGAGAAGGGAGCCGGCCCTGTGTGATTCCATTTATGTAATGTTTTGACGAAGCAAAACCATCAGGACAGATGAACCCTGGGTGGCTGCCTGGAAGCAGCAGTGGACGGACAGGGCAGTGACAGCAGAGGGTGGTGTCCTGGCTGGAAAAGCAGGCTCTGCGGGCTCCTAGGAGGGGCTTCTCGAGTGGGGCGAGGCGCAGCGGGGCCGTGGCGGGCGCTTCCATGCACAACCATGTGCTGGTGTCTCGTCGCTTCTGGAGACGGGGATGCTGGGAGCAGCCTGACCTTGCTGTCCTTGCAGGGCCACACCGCTCCGTACAAAACCGTGTCTGCCCGCGCTGCTGTCCCTTCCACCGTCCTCCGGCTCCCAGTGGTGGCTTTTCAAGGAGTTTTTGAGAAGTATCCTGAAACCCTGGTGAGGGTGGTGCAGGTGGGTCCCATTTGCAGGAGCCCTTTCTGGCCCAGGGGCCGGGGCACCAAGCGTTTATCACAGGCTGGCGCGTTGGTCCTGAGTGTCACACTCCCAGGAAAGTGCGTCCAGAGTGGGTGTAGGAAGGACTAAGGTGGTTTTCTGAGGGATTTGTAATATATATTTTACACTAAAAGTTAATATTCATGACCTCAAAGAGGTCTTCAGAACTCCCACTAGCCCCCCAAAGAGTTCTTTTTTTGTTATTAAATTTCTTGTTTTGAAGTAATCTCAGATTTACTGAAAACTTGCACAAATAATGCAGTTTCCTTACGCCCTAAACACTAACATCTTAGGTGACCACGGTGAGTTGTCAGGACTGGGGGCTCCGTGTCGTGACGGGGCTCGGGGGGTCTGCAGGGGGCACCGGGCCTGGCACAGCTGGCTGTCCCCCACAGATCATCATGGTGCGGCTGCAGAGGGTCACCTTTCTGGCTCTGCACAACTACCTGGGCCTGACCACAGAGCTCTTCAACCCGGTAAGTGCAGCCTCATGCCCTTGTCCATGTCATGTCACTGGGACCCTGGGCTTTGAGAGGGGCTTGTGCGGCCGTGTTTACTCCTCTGCCTTAAAGCCAGTGCTGGTGGATGAGCTTGATTCTCCTGAGGCCTTGTGCTAAGAACCTGTCCCACCCATGAGATGTGGGGATGGGACTCCTCCGATGCCCATTCCAGGAGAGCCTGCAGTTTGGCCTGAATGTGGCCCCTTTGGTCACCTTGCTCCATAAGCTTGCCTGCCCCTTTCCTGTTGTTCACCTGGCGCACACCGCTGAGCTGCCTGCCTGCCCAGTGGAGGCAGTCCCCTCCTGTCCCTTGGGGCCCCTCCTGCTGGCAGTCTGGGCGAGGGGTCCGCTTGCTCTACCCAGAGCTGCTGTGAGCAGCAGATGTAGATGAGACCCTCGAGGGCCCTGCTTCAGGGGGGCCTGGATGCTAATCATTCATTACTGGGGTCAGCACCGCACTTGGGGATTCTCCCTAGTTCTGATGGGTTTTAGGTTTTGTCATCTTCCTTTACTGGTATTTTAGGGCACATCCTTTTGTTTTCTACATTACTTTTCTCTTAATGAAGAACGTTAAGGTTTCTGACAGTGTTGACCACCATTTAAACTTGATAGAGTTGCCAGGATAAAGCAAGCTGGGCTTTTGTTGCCTTAAGCCCACGGCCGGCCTCTGCGCTGGTCACCACTCCTCTTGTTCTCCCAAGTGTGGCTGCTGAGAGTACCAGCCCAGGGGTGCCCCTGGAGCACCTGCTCTTTCTCACATCCCAGGAGAGCCAGGCCATCCCCCTGGTGTCTGTGGCCAGTGTGGCTGCCGGGAAGGTCAGAAGGCAGGCATGCTGCGTCTCTGAGGATCGTCTTGAGAGGCCCCTGCGGCCCCAGGAGTCCTGCGACCCAGGTACTGCCCCCAAACTGGCCTCCCGCCTGAGTCCGGGCCTCCTTCCCACCCCAGCCACCTCTCCCGTCACCCCGTCTCTGGGAGAACTAGGCTTCAGGGGAAAGCCATTCGGGGAGCAGATTCCAAGCTTCATGCCGCTCCGAGCTCTTGAGAGGGTCCTAGATCTGGGGAGAGAAACCGTCCATTGAGGCTTCTTGGCTACAAGTCACCTTCAGGTTGAGTGTGTAACACGCAGCCATGCTCACAAATGTGGGATAGGTCACCTGTGTGTTTATAAACAAGTGGCTGATAGACTAGTGAGATGAAGCTGTGTCGCTCAGGGTACTTCCTGGAAGGTGGCTTTTACGTTCATTCACCTGAGGGGCCAGGGGAGCACGGAAGTGTGCCAGGCTCACGCCAAGTGTGCTCGATGGTCACCTCGACTAAAGCAGTCACTGGGAAGGGGACACGCAAGGCTTCAGCCTGGTGGAGGAGGCTGGCAGCAAGGGCTGGTCAGTTCAGGACGACCTGGGGAGGCAGAGCAGGGCCCGCGTCCGAGGTTGGCGCCGCCTAGCATTGCCCTGGGCAGCTGGGTGCGGGTGCGGAGGGCCTGGAGACATGAGGTGTGTGCACCGCCGTGGGGACAGAGGCCTTCTTCCCACCCGTCCCCTCCCAGCAGATGGAGGGGGCAGCCG
The DNA here is from genome assembly GCF_964656455.1 of Halichoerus grypus. NCBI lineage: Eukaryota > Metazoa > Chordata > Mammalia > Carnivora > Phocidae > Halichoerus > Halichoerus grypus. Next base: position 93,571,004 of record NC_135725.1, on the reverse strand, counting down.
TGCAGCAGCCTCTGGGCCTCCGCTGCAGAGGAGCCGGTCCTTCCCGCTGCCCTCTGTCCACGAAGAGATCCTGGATGAGTTCGGCAAGGCCCAGGCAGGTGACCAGGCCCCTTTCGCTCCACCAGGTAAGGCATTGGGCACCTGAGCTTAGAGCATTTACAGGTGGGCAAGCTGTCAGGCCCAGAGGACCCTATGCCCACACTCTGGCTCCATTAGATGCAGTGGTAATTACGTGTCTTGCTGCCCTGAGCATCCCGTGGGCTCCTTTCTACACTGCCCTATTTTACCCCTGCCTCGCATCTGTGTCCCAGGGGCCTACGTCCCCAAGGCTGCACCTGGCCGCTGCAGGAGCATCTCCAGTGCCACCCTTTCTCCCCTGTGCTGGGCTGTGCTCACTGGCACACCGCCATGTGGCATCCTCCACTGAAATGGGTTTCCTAGGCCCTCTGGCCCCTCAGCTGCTACCAGGATCTGCTTTCATTAAAGCAGAGTTCTCGGGGCGCCTGGGTGGCTCAGTCATTAAGCGTCTGCCTTCGGCTCGGGTCACGGTCCCAGGGTCCTGGGATCGAGCCCCGCATCGGGCTCCCTGCTCAGCGGGGAGCCTGCTTCTCCCTCTCCCACTCCCCCTGCTTGTGTTCCCTCTCTCGCTGTGTCTCTGTCAAATAAATAAATAAAATCTTGAGAAAAAAAAAAACCCTTTAAAGAATTGTCTGTTTAGGGGCACCCGGCCGGCTCAGTCGGTAGAGCATGTGACTCTTGATCTTAGGGTTGTGAGTTCGAGCCCCACGTGGTGTGGAGCCTACTTAAAATTAAAAAAAAAAGAATTGTCTGCTTATATTCTCTGCTCATTTTCTGCAGGGTTTTCTGAATCTGTTGATTTGCATCAATTCTTCATAGGCTCTGGCTAGAGACCCTTCATCGGTTGTATTTGTTCAGACGCTTTTTTCTGGTCTCCGTCTGTCAGAAGACCCAGCCTTGTGGACTGTGATGTCCACATGACATGAACAGGACCCATGATGCTCCTTTATTGAAAACCAGCCCTTGCACACCCTGTGATCTCTGTGTTTGGTGCCTTCCTCCTTGTTCTTTCCTCATTCACTGGGTTGTAAGCGTATTCTCCCAGATCCTCTTCTGCGAGCTGAGTGGTTCCCCTTGTGCGCTGAGGGCTCCTTTGTTTGCCCTTCCCACTTGGGTGTGTTCGAAGTCAGACATTCAGCCTTTTCTTACTTTGTGTGGTGGTAACTTACACAGTGCCATTCACGAAACAATCTTTCCTTTCCTGTTGCCTTTTTTGGTGCTGTCTTCATTTGGTGTCAAGTTTCTGAATATACGTGGATTTTTTTTTTCTTTTTTTTTTCAGTAATAGCTTTTTGGAGATGTGATTCACATACCCTTAAGTTCACCTTTTTAAAGTGCATAATTGGGGCGCCTGGGTGGCTCAGTCATTAAGCGTCTACCTTCGGCTCGGGTCATGGTCCCAGGGTCCTGGGATCGAGCCCCGCATCGGGCTCCCTGCTCAGCGGGAAGCCTGCTTCTCCCTCTCCCACTCCCCCTGCTTGTGTTCCTTCTCTCACTCTGTCTCTGTCAAATAAATAAATAAAATCTTTAAAAAAAAAAAAAAAAAAAAAAAATAAAGTGCATAATTCATTAGTGTATTCGCAAAATTGTGTATCCGTCACTACCATCTAATCCAGAACATCTTGCCAGCCAGTAGATACACTGCGTCCCCATTAGCCATCATCCCCGGCCCCGGCCCCCACTGGTCTGCTTTCTGTCTCTTGGATTTGCCTGTTCTGCATATTTCATTACTTGGACTACTTTTTAGGCATCTTTTGTGTTCTACTGGGATATTTGCCTATTTCTTCATGGACACCAAGTTGTTTTCAATTTTCCTTAACTGTTTTTGGTTGTGTAATATGAATACAGAAGGTGTAAATGTAAACGGGCAGCGTGATGATTTTTCATAAACTGAACCCTCCCGTGAGGCCAGCGCCCAGACGCAGAAACGCACCGGCAGAGGTTGGGCTCTGCCAGCCGTCCCGCCGGAGCTCCCTGCCCTCCTGAGTTCAGCAGCGTGAGCTGGTGTAGAGTCTGGCTGCTTCCGCTCGGCTTTGTGTCTGAGGTCTGTAGGCAGCCACACACACCTGTTCGCAGTGGTGGGCAGCGATGTATTGTGTGAAGACAGTGCACTTATGTGTCTCTTGAACACACGTACGTGTTCCTGTTGGGACCGCTGGGTCACAGAGTGCTCGCCGTTGGCTCAGGAGGTGCTGCGCACGGTTTTCTGGGTGCCCGTCCCGATGTGTACTTCTGCCGCCCTCCTAAGCCTGCACTGTCCAATGTGGGGTCCCCAGCACGTGTCGCTGTCAGCACTGAGCTCCTGGCGATTCAGTCCTCTGTCCCACGTAGGCGCTCTTGGCCCGTGTGTGAGTGCTGCTGACGGGCGGCACCGTCTTCCGGGAAGCCCCCGCCGCCCCCGCCCGCTTTCTGCTTCCTGTCTTCTTCTCCCGGCTCCTCTGGCTCAGCAGGCCTCACTGGCCGCACCCCGTCCTGCTGACACTCCTGAGCCCCAGGACTTGCCGCCTCCATTGGAGTGGGCTGCATGGTCTTCTGTCTGCTTTCCCCTTAGGTTGTCATTCATCCTCACGGATTGATAGGGGCTCTTTAGATCTTCTCTATGTGAATCCTTTGTGGGATATATGTACTGAAGATATTTTCTGCTCTTACTTTTCTCTCTCTTAATGGTATCATTTGATGAATAGAAGTTTTTAAATTTAAGAGTCCAATTTATCGAATTTTTTCTTTTGTAATTAATGCATCTTGTGTCCTGTTTAGGAAATCTGCCTGTAAGATTTAACATTTTACCTTTCATGTTCATCCCTCTAGGATTGGTTCTTTTGTCTAAAGTGCATACTGGACACGATACACTTTTTTTCCATATGGCTATTCAGCTGACCCGCTGTATTTAAAAAAAAAAATGTGTTTAGCAAATTTTTCAAATAAAAAAAGACCGGAAAGTAATAGCAGTCCACCTGTAATAAAGTGTGACTGTGGATGACCCTGTTCCATAAACGTATGCAGGCGACTGTCACCTTCCCTCTGGTCCCTGCAGATAATGCCCTCTTATGAGACATGTGTCTGCAAAGAGCAGAGGGACTCAACATTTTAAGTTTTGTCAACTGATGTGGGTAAACTGATGGTAAGAACAGCATTGCATAGGACTGTGTAACCTTTACCGTATGCGTGGGTTAATCACAGGGACTATGGCACGGTTTTATTTTTAACACTGTTTTTTTTAAAGATTTATTTATTTAAGAGAGAGAGCACAAGTGGGAGGGGCAGAGGGAGAGGGAGAAGCAGGCTTCCCGCCGAGCAGGGAGCCCGATGTGGGGCTCGATCCCGGGACCCTGGGACCAACACCTGAGCCGAACGCAGACGCTCAACCGACTGAGCCACCCAGGCGCCCCAATTTTTTTTATTAATTTAAGAAATAAAATAAAAATTGGTTGTGGGTCACAAGAGGGCATGCATGACAGCACAGTGGCTGCGCTCCAGTGATCTGAGTCTCACCTGCCGGGGTCTGTGCTGCTTCGCCTTCGGGGGGAGAGCTCAGCCAGCCCTCGGCGAATGTGTGTGGACCCGCATGTCCAGCCAGGTCGGCACAGTGTCCTGCGTCTTCCCTCCATTTGTAGGGAGCACCTCAGACCTGAGGATGGCGTGTGACCGTGCCAGGGTCCTCCTCCATGCAGAGGAACGCCCTGGGAGCGCCGTGGCCAGCAAGGTAGGTGGGCACACTCCCTCCCGTCTCAGGCTGTGCCCTGCCCTGGCCTGGTGCTCCCTGCGGGACCCTTTCCCCTGCCACGTCCCTCTGATCTGCCTGTGCTCTTCTCAAGTCCAAGAAGAGCGTGATTGTTGCAGACGCTCCCTCTGCAGTCTTCCAGTACTCAGAGACTAACTCAGATGAGGCTGTCTCCAGCAGGAAGACAGATGCCATTCTCAGGGCCGCCAAGAAGGACTTGCTTACCCTGATGAAGCTGGACGTAAGTGGCTGCCCTCCTGCCTTCTCTCTGGCTGGGGTGAGCTGGGAGATGCGCGCGGTCTCTGGAGAGGCCAGTGATACTCCCACAGCCTGTCCTCCTAAGGACCCACTCCTTTGGGGCATTGTGTCCCAGATCGGGGCCACCACAGCCCCTGCCCGAGGCGGGGCTCCCTCTGGGGTGCTCAGGATGGCGTCCTTGCACTGGTGGCTGTGCAGACCCTCTCCCCGGCACCTTCTTCCCAGCGCATCCCTGCCCTCCCCCGCGTGCCTGCAGGTGGCAGGGCTGTGAACCCTGTGTGCTCTGCAGGCTTGGGACACCACCCAGGAAGCCCTGGAAGGGTTATAAGCAATGGCTCTCCTGACTGTGTCTTCATCACGTGCCCATTTGTTCTTGACCCTTCTTCCCTCACGTTCATTTATTTATTTATTTATTTATTTTAAAGATTTCATTTATTTATTTGACAGAGACACAGGGAGAGAGGGAACACAAGCAGGGGGAGTGGGAGAGGGAGAAGCAGGCTTCCCGTGGAGCAGGGAGCCCGATTCGGGGCCGGATCCCAGGACCCTGGGATCAGGACCTGAGCCGAAGGCAGACGCTCGACGACTGAGCCACCCAGGCGCCCCTCTCCCTCACATTTTAAAGGCTTGTGAATACCTTGTCTACAGAAGAATGTGGGTGCCCATGGAACCACCATTCCAGGGACCGTACTCTTAGCTGCTCCCAAAAGCAGCTGTGTGCCCCCCATGGCTGCAGCCCCTCGCCCCCAGGGAGACCACCGCCTTGCACCTGCGTGGGGACTTTCTGTGCGGGACTCATCCCGTGTGTCCTCTGGGCCCGCTGTTCTTGCTCAGCATCGTGTCTGTGACTTGCCCACGTGGTTGCCAGTCCTGAAGGCTCTGCTAGCACAGGAATGCACCGTGGGTGTCCATCCCTTGTCCACGCTGTGGAGGGACACGCGTGCACATGTCTGCGTCCCGGGGGTTGTGCGTCACCTCTCACCCAGACCGGGGGTTCCTTGGCCCTGCATGCATGACAGCATCTGGGTTTTCAGCCTTTTCCATTTCACATAAATACGGGCACAGTGTTGAGTAGAGCTTTTGGTTTTAATTACATTTTCTGGATTCCAAGTAGGGCTGGGCGCCTTCCACGTTTCTGCTTTGTCTGCCTCTTGGGAGGCAGCAGTTTGAGACTTCTGCCCATTGTTCTGTCTCCCTTTTTGACTCTAAGGGTTTCTTTATATTTTCTAAATAAGTCTGTTGTTGATTATAGGTCTTGCACATGATCTGCTCTAGCATTTGCCTTTTTTGTCTTCTGAATGATACGTTTGGTGGACAGAAGTTCTTCATTATAACACAGTAAACTTACCAGTCTTTTCCTTTATGGTTAGTGCTTTTATGCCTTGCTTAAGAAATAGTTCCTTACTTCAGATTCATAAAGATGTTTTCTATATTGTTGTTTGAAAGTTTTATTGCTTTGCCTTTCTTAGGTTTTAATGAGAAGGAGTTAATTTTTGTGCAGGATGCAAGGAAGCACTGATTATGTATATTTTTGCTCATGGATTCCTGGTTGGCCCAGCATCCTGCCCCCGTCGTAAACCTGTCTGTGGGGTCCTCTGTTGTGTTTCCTTGCGCTGCTTTTGGTGGGCACGCACAGCAGAATAGCTCTCCCACGGGGCTGCCCTCCTGGGGGCTTCCTCCACGCCTGCCCTGCTCATAGGAGCTGCCTTCCCTGGCCCTCTGGTCCTAAGAGTGTTTTTCATGACATTTTTGTCACGTGTGCCCACGGCCCAGCATAGCATCCCGACTGGGTCAGCTTTCAGGCCAAAGTTGGGGGCTGAAGGAGGAGAGAAGCCGAGAGCCGCCCGCTGCACCTCGTGTTGCCGTGTGTCTGCAGCCGTCTGGCCGGGCTCTGCCTCCCGTCCTGAGCAGCACAGAGGCTGCAGTGGGCTGACCTCCCGCTCGCAGGGCGGTTGGCTGAGGTGAGCTCTAGGTGACGTGTCGGCAGCCGCGTACCGTCCCCAGCCCCAGTGCTGCCGTAGAAAGTCGTGTGCTGGTCTTTCCTCCTTTGAGAATAACTTTTCTCTTGCTGCTTTTAGGATGTTTTCATTGTTGGGGCGCCCGGGTGGCTCAGTCGGTGAAGCGTCTGCCTTCGACTCATGGTCTCGGGGTCCTGGGATGGAGCTCTGCGTCGAGCTCCCTGCTCGGCGGGGAGCCTGCTTCTCCCTCTGCCTCAGCCGCTCCCTCTGCCCCTCCCCCTGCTCTTGCTCACTATCCCTCTCAAATAGATAAATAAAATCTTTTTTTTTTTTTTAAAGATTTTATTTATTTATTTGAGAGAGAGAGAATGAGAGACAGAGAGCACGAGAGGGAAGAGGGTCAGAGGGAGAAGCAGACCCCCTGCTGAGCAGGGAGCCCGATGTGGGACTCGATCCAGGGACTCCAGGATCATGACCTGAGCCGAAGGCAGTCGCTTAACCAACTGAGCCACCCAGGTGCCCTGATAAATAAAATCTTAAAAAAAAAAAGATATTCATCTTTGGTTTCCTGCAATTTCAGAACTGGGAGTGGATTTCTTTTTGTTTATCTTACATGAAATTCTTTGGGCTTCTTCAGTCTGGGCCTCTGAACTCCTTTTGAAAAATTATCAGCATTTTCTCTTCAAATATTGCCTCTGCATATTTTCTCTCTTCTCCTTCAGAGGCTCTATGGAATGTATGTTCTCCTTTATCTTTTATGTCTTACCCTTTTTTTTTTTTTTAAGATCTTATTTATTTATTTGACAGAGAGACACAGCGGGAGAGGGAACACAAGCAGGGGGAGTGGGAGAGGGAGAAGCAGGCTTCCCGCCGAGCAGGGAGCCCGATGCGGGGCTCAATCCCAGGACCCCGGGATCATGACCTGAGGCGAAGGCAGTCGCTTAACAACTGAGCCACCCAGGTGCCCCTGTCTTACCCCTTTTGTCTGTATTTCCCATATTCCTGTAAGTCCTTGGACTTGATATACATGTTTTTATCAGAGTTCACATTCTGCTTTTAGTGTCTAATCTGCTGCTAAACCTGTGCGTTGAGTTCTCAAGTTTGGTTATTCCATTTTATAGATCTGGAATGTCTACTTTTTTTATCTGCGGCCACTACTGAGCGGTGGCGTGTGATCCTCACAGTGGGAAAGGCCTCGCACCACAGTCCACCCAGCCGCTAGTCGTCACGTCTCCTCAGCTATATCACAGATGGCTTTTTCACTACTCAATTTTTTTAACAGACTATATTTTAGAGCCGTTTTAGGTTCACAGCAGAACTGAGAAGAACACGGAGATTTCCCGTATACCTGCTGCCCCCTCCACCTGCCCTGCACAGCCTTTCCCAGTACTGACGCCCCCGCCCGGTGTGCGTTCGGTATAGTAGAAGACCCTGCACGGACGCGTCATCACCCCCGAAGTCCTTAGTGTTACCTCAGAGTGACGCAGGTGGTGTGCGCTCTGTGAGCGTGTGGGGGCAGCCTCACACAGAGTAGTTCACTGCCCTAAAAATCCACTGCTGCACCTGTTCAGCCCTCCCTCAGCCCCCATCTTTGTACTGTCTCTGTAGTTTTGCCTTTTCCACCACGTCGTTGAATCATACAGTGTGTAGCCTGTTCACGTTGGCCTCCTTCACTTAAGGTTCCTCATGTCTCTTATGGCCTGAGAGGTCGTTTCTTTTCAGCGCTGAAGAGCATTCTGTTGTCTGGAAGGAACCACAGTTTATCCGTTCACTTACATCTTGGTTGCGTCTAGGTTTTGGCAGCTGTAAATAAAGCTGCTCTAAATGTCCGTGTGGGCCTACATTTGCAATTCATTTGGGTAAATAGTAAGAGGTGCAAGGGCTGTATTTTATGGTAAAAGTAGGTTTAGTTTTGCAAGAAACCGCCAAATTGTTTCCAAAGTGGCTGCACCCTGCTGCATGTCCCCCAGCCTTGAGTGAGAGTTCCTGCTGCCCCACATCCTCACCAGCATTTGATGTCAGTACGTTAATGGATTTTGTCCATTCCAATAGGTGTGCAGTGGTATGTCGTTGTTGTTTAAATTTGCATTTCCCTGATAGCATATCACATGGAGCATGCTTTCATGTGTGTGCTTGTCTGCTTTGGTGAGGAATCTGTTAAGGTCTTCGCCCACTTGTTAACCGGGTAGTTTGTTTCCTTATTGTTGAGTTTAAAAGTTGTGTGTTTGTTTTGGACAGCAGTCCTTTGTCAGATGTGTCTCTGCAGATATTTTCTCCCGTCTGTGGCCTTTTTATTCTCTCGACAGTGTCTTTCACAGAGCAGGGTTTTTTTATTTTAATGAAGTCCAGCTTATAAATTCTTTCCTTCATGGATTATGCCTTTGGTGTCATATGTAAAAAGTCATCGCCCAACCCAAGATTATGTAGATTTTCTCCCGTATATCTTCTAGGAGTTTTATTTTGCATTTTGCACTTAGGTCTGTGAGATCCATTTGGGGTTCGTTTTTTCGAAGGGTGTAAGGTCTGTATCTAGATCCATTTTTTAAAGATTTGTTTAATTTATTTATTTTTGAGAAAGAGAGAGAGTGCTCTAGCCGGGGGCAGGGGCGGAGGGCAAAGCAGACCCCCCGCTGAGCAGGGAGCCCGATCCCGGGGCTCGATCCCAGGACCCTGGGATCATGACTTGAGCCGAAGGCAGACGCTCAACTGACTGAGCCACCCAGGCGCCCTTTAGATCCATTTTTTGCATGTGGATGTCCAGTTGGTCCCATACCATTTGTTGAAAAGGCTATATTTTCTCCATTTTATGGCCTTTGCTCCCGTGGCAAAGATCAGGTTACTCCATTTATATTTGGGGGTCTGTTGATACATTTTTGGGTCCTCTGTTCTGTTCCATTGATCTCTTTGTCAACACTTTACCAATACCATAGTGTCTTGATCACTGTGGCTTTATAGTGAGTCTTCTCTTGCTGTAGTGAATTGTTGCTTATTCAGGGACTCTTGCTCCTCCAGACAAACTTTAGAATCAGTTTATTGATATCTACAAAATAACTTGCTGGGATTGGATGGGATTGCATTGAGTCTATAGATTAAGTTGGGGAAAACTGACATCAGGACAATACTCAGTCTTCCTATCCATGAACATGGAATATTTCTCCAATTATTTAGTTATTCTATGATTTATTTCACTAAAATTTTGTAGTTTTCTCATGTGTATTTTTTTAGGTTTATACTTAAGTATTTCATTTTGTGGGTGCTAATGTAAATATTGTTGTGTTTTTAATTTTAAATTCTACTTGTTCATTGCTGGTATACGGGAAGGCAGTTGACTTTTGTGTATTAACCTTGTATCCTGCAGCCTTGCTGTAATTGCTTATTAGTTGTGGGAGTTTTTTTCTTGATTCTTTTGGATTTTCTGTATAGATCATCACATCATTTGAGAACAAAGATGGTCTTATGTCTTTCTTCCCAATCTATATATATTTTCTTTTCTTTCCTTTTTTTTTTTTTTTTAAGGTTCTATTTATTTGAGAGAGAGAGAGAGCATGAGTGGTGGGGAAGAGGGCCCTGTGTGGGGCTCGATTCCAGAACTCCGGGATCATGACCTGAGCTGAAGGCAGAGGCTTAACCAACTGAGCCACCCAGGCGCCCCTATAGAGAATTGATATAATTTCTTCCTTAAATATTTGGTAGAGTCTACCAGTGAACCAGCCCGTATGGGCATGGTGCTTTCTGTTTTGGAAGGTTATTAATTGCTGATTAAATTTCTTAATAGATATAGTCTTATTCGGATAGTCTCTTTTCTTGTGTGAATTTTGGTGGATTGTGTCTTTCAAGGAATGGGCTCATTTTGAACATATGATTCAACATCAAATTGTTGAACATAGAGTTGTTCATAGTCTTCCTTTATTATCCTTTTACTTTGCTTGGCATCTGTAGTGATGACCCTTCTTTCATTTCTGATATTAATAATTTATATTCTTTTTCTTTTTTTCTTAGTCTGGCTAGGGGCTTATCGATTTTATTGACAATTGGGTGGCTCAGTGGGTTGAGCGTCCGACTCTTGATCCTTGGGATTGTGAGTTCAAGCACCACATTGGGTGTAGAGATTACTTAAAAAAAAAACTTAAAAAAAAAAAGTGTGTTGTTTAATTTCCAAGTATTTTTGGATCTTCCAGTTATCTTTCTGTTAAGACTTCTAGTGTCATTCCACTATGCTCTGAGAACAGACATTGTGTGATTATCATTTTCTTAAATTTTTGAAGATGGGGTTTATGGCGGCAGATAGAGGCTATCTCAGTGAGTGTTCCACGTGAGAAGACTGTATTCTGCTTTTTTGTATGAAGTAATTTATAGATATGAATTCTGCCCAGTTGTTGGATGGTTCTGTTGAGTTCCGCTGTGTCCTCACTGATTTTCTGCTGCCGGAGAGGACTGAGGTCTCCAGCTGTCGCAGTGAATCCGTCTGTTTGTCCTGTAGTTCTGTCAGTTGTCTCTCATGCAGGTTCAAGCTCTTGTCGGGCATGCACACAGGGTGCGTTGGGTTGTTACGTCTTGGAGAACGGACCCTTTATCACCATGTGATGCCCGCCATCCCTGCTCATCTTCCTTCTCTGGAGTCGGTTTCATCTGAAATGAATAGAGCTGCTTCTGCTTTCTTGGATTAGCGTTAACATGCTCTCTTCATCTACTTTTACTGTGTGTGTGTCTTTACATTTAAAGTGGGTTTCTTGGAGTCAACATAGTCGTAGCTAGTCTGACAATCTTTGTCTTTTAATTGGTGCATTCAGACCATTGATGTTTAAGTGATTATTGATATAATCGGGTTACTATTTACCACATTGGTTACAGTTTTCTATTTGTTGCCCTTGTTTTTTGTTACTTTCGTCTACCACTCTTTTTCTGCTCTTTCTAATTTTGATTGGGCATTTTATGTGATCTGTTTTTTCTCCTTTTTTAGCTAGTTTGTTATATTCCTTTTTTACTTTTTTTAGTGGTTGTCCTAAATTTGCAAGATACATTTACACCTAATCCTAGTCCACTTTTAAATTACACTGACATGATGAGAAATAATGTGTTTTGGTCTCTGCCCGTGGCTCCTGACAGCTCCTGAGGTGACTCTGGATGGGGCTGGTCACCAGAAAAGACGAAGCCACAGTCAGAAGCTTGGCACTTTCAGCCCTACCCCCAGCCTCCAGAGAGGGGAGAGGGGCTGCAGACTGAATTAATAATCCATCACGCCTACGTGATGACGCCGCCACAGAAATCCCTAAACACGGGGTTCAGAGAGCTTCCAGGTGGGTGAACACACCCACGTGGGGAGGATGGTGCACCCAGAGAGGGCACAGAAGCTCCGTGACCTTCCCCCCCATACCCGGCCCTATGCATCACTTCCACTGGGCTCTTCCTGACTCATGCCCTTTATAACAAACCAGTGACAGCGCATACATGTTTCCCAGAGTTCTGCGAACTCGAGGAAGGGGTTGTGGGAACCTCCAATTCATAGCCAGTTCCTTGTGCGGCAAGTTGTGTGCACCCTGGGGACCCTCTACTTGGGGCTGGCGTCTGAAGTGGGGGGAGTCTGGTGGGACCGAGCCCCTAACCTGTGGGGTCAGCAGGTGTTGCAGAGAGCCGGAGGCATGCCGGGCGTGGGAAGGCCCACCACATGGGGTTGGACGTATTCAGTGCGTAGGGAAACGGAGTTTTCCTCTTAAACACTGTACTGCTTTGTAGAGTGTGAGAACTTGGAACCACATCACCCTGACCTGCCACCCTTTGGGTCACTGTGGCATGCATAACCGAGTACGGCGTTGCTGCCGCCATTGCTGTATTGAAGATCAGTTAAGAACAGGGAGGGGCTTCCAGCTGGCTCTCTCAGGGGAGCGTGTGACTCTTTATTATTTTTTTTAAAGATATTATTTATTTATTTGAGAGAGGGAGAGCACGAGTTGGAGGGAGGGTCAGAGGGAGAAGCAGACTCCCCACTGAGCAGGGAGCCCGATGTGGGACTCGATCCCAGGACCCTGGGATCACGACCTGAGCCGAAGGTGGATGCTTAACCGACTGAGTGCCCCAGGCGCCTGGAGCATGTGACTCTTAATCTCAGGGTTGTGAGTTCAAGCCCCATGCTGGGTGTAAAATAAAAATAAAATCTTGAAAAAAAAACAAACGGGCGTGTGGGTTCTCCTTCTGCTGCTGCTCCCTCTGCCTGTGCTCACTCTCTGTCAAATAAATAAATAAAATCTTTAAAAAAAAAAAAAGGAGGACAATGAAAGTGTTAATTTTGCCTTTGCTGGGTTCTTCTCCTGTGCTCTTTCTCTATGGAGATCCGTGGCTCTGACCTTGATCATTCTCTCCTCCCCGAAGGAGTTCTTCGAACATCTTTCAGGGCAGGTCTGCTGGCAACAAAGTCCCTGGTTCTCATTTGTTAGACATCTTTATTGCTCCCTCACTTTTAAAGGATGATTTCACTGGGTACAGAATTCTAGGTTGGTGTGTTTTTTTCTCGACATTTTAAATATTCGACTTTTTCCTTGCTCACATGCTTTCCGAGGAGAAGCCGATATCGTTCTTATCTTTGTTCCTCTCTAGATCAGGTGTTTCTTCCCTCTGGCTTCTTCCAGGATCTTTATCTTTGATTTTCAGTAGTTTGAAGGTGCTGTATATGCCTGGGTGTGAGTTTTTGGCATTTATCCTGCTTGGCGTTCTCTGACATTCCTGGGCAATTAATTTGGGGAGGGGGGTCCTCCTGGCCTTCCCATCACGTGTATGTTACACGTTTGTCATTGTCCCACAGTCCTTGGGTATCGTCTTCTTTGTTTATCAGTTTTGTTTGCTTGCTTGCTTTTCAATTTCAGGGGTTCTATTGCTGTGTCCTCAAGCATCGAGACTCTGCTCAGCGAGTCCAGTCTGCAGACGAGCTCATCAAAGGGCTCATTTCTGCCACCCTGTCTTTATCTCCAGCTTTTCTCTTTGGTTCTCAGGATTTCCACCTCTGTGTGTTCTTGCATGCTGTCTACTTCATCCTAGAGCCTTTAGCCTGTATTAACCACAGTTGTTTAAAATTCTGGTCTGAGAATTCCAGCACCCCCGGCAGGTCTGCGTCTGCTTCTGCCCATGTGTGTTTTGTGCACCTCGTGGCTGTTTCTTGATAGTAGGACACGACGTCCCTGGTCAGAGGAACTGCGGTCTCCCTCCGCTTCCCTAGCGTGGTCCAGGCAGGGAGCAGCTGGGGTTGGGCCCAGTCCTTTCTCAGCCCCACGGCTGCTGCCACAGAAGCCCCGACCTGGGGCCAGATGGAAGGGGAGCGGAGAAGCCAGCCCCAGCCCAGCAGGGGCGTGGAACCTGGGATCCAATCTGTGGCTCCTGCCTGGCCTCCGAGGGCACAGCAACCTCCCAGGCCTGCTTTCTAGGCCTCTGAGGAAGCACAGGATGAGCAAGGCCTGTCTCGGTGAACCTGCACCTCCCACTCAGGCTCCCTAGGCTCTGGGCTTGAAGAGGGGGAGCGGGGGGAGGTGTCTTCCTCACTTGGGACGTCAGCATACCCTGACTCCACACCCTAGCACTTCATCCATCCGGATAGTAGCTGCATTATTGCCAGCTGACCTTGTAGTAACCCCGTGAGCCTTTGAAACATTCATGGTTTTGAATTGCTGCTTTTAACATTTGTTATATTAAACTTATAATTGATGAGAAAAGAAAGAGAAGGCACTACAGTCCACAGACGTGGAGTGATGTGGCGGCGAGGCGTGGGGAGCGGGACACACTATGACCCCTGCGTTGGTCTGTCTTCAGCAAGGGCTGTGCGTCTGGATCGAACTTGTGTTTCACCCTGACCTCTCCTTCCCCTGGTCAGTGAGGCCCCGAGGGACACCAGCAGGCTAGGCTCTGCTGAAATAGTTTCCCCTGAGGGCAAGCCTGTGGAGAACAGAATGCTTTGGGGGGGGGGTGTCCCAAATGGTCCCCCCACCACCACCACTGAGACCCAAGGGCATTTTTCTCCATTTCCTGTGGGAGCCCACTTGAGCTCCTGGAGGTAGAGCTCACAAGACCCCGGGGCCCCTGACGGGGTGTCCTGCGCCGACAGCCTCAGTCTGAGTGGATGGCTGTGCAGGGTCCAGCTTGGTGGTGGTCCTCAGCACGTGTCCGTGCTCCTTGTGTTGATTCCTGCATTCCTGTTTTTAGGACCCCTCGCTCTTGGATGGGCGGGTGACGCTTCTCCATGTTCCGGGGGGCACAGTGGTGTCGAGGCAGGGAGACCAGGTGAGCAAAAGGCTGCGGTGGGAGGGAGCGGTCCCCAGGCCTGCCCAGTGCTGTGGCCAGCGCTGGATGGAGTGCTGAGGAGGCAGCCTCCCTGTGGCCCAGCCTGGGCACACGCTGGACATGTGATACAGGGCCTGTCGTCCCCGTTTCTGGGGCGCTCTCTCTTTACCCCGGGCTTGTGGCCTGTCCTCGTGGGGGAGGGTGCGTGTCCACGCTCATGGACGCTCGCGTATGTGCATTCGAACAGGAGTCATCACTGATTTCACAGTCAGGTGCAGAAGAGGTGCTTTTGTTTCCCCAATTCTCAGATCCAAATACAGATGAAAAATATTTTTCTAATGAAATGGACCTAATTTCTGATTCTGAAAGCCGCACTGGGCAGGCAAAGATAACCTCCACAGCTTCTGCCCTCCTGGGAGCTCATCTCCCCTGGTGCAGGTGTGGTCTGGGGGTCTCTCTCTGTAGGAGCTGCGTTTTCTCTGGCTCCTGCGCGAGCATGGTGGACAGTGTTTTGCCTAGTTTGCTTTTAGAGCAGCTTTGGTGAGATGGGTCTGTCTTGTTGGGAGAGCAGACCGAGCCTGGGCCTCCACTCCTGCCTCATAGGGGTCCAGGTGATGACAGCTGGCTGTGCAGGCTTGGGTGGGACTTGGGGGACAGACGAGCCCAGGCAGCAGGAGCCTGTGGGCCCTGGATGGGGAAGGCGAGGCGGTCCAGCCGGGGGGCAGGGTGGCGTCAGACCCCCGAGGGGACTGTCTGAGGCTGTCCGAGGGCATTGGTGTCCCTGCCTCTCCCTCTCCCCCTTCTTCCCTCTTGTCTGTACCATGACCAGGAAAGGCTCTTCCTTTTCCCCAGAGGAAGCAGACTGCTGGCTGACTTTCTTATGCCAGTCAGTCTGGGCCACAGGTCAGGAAAGCGCTCACCTACTTGCAGGCCTCAGTCCTCGCTACTGCCTTCTGTGACGCACGGTACCCCGGGCCCCTCGGAGGCTGTGTGGGGGGCACGGGGTGCAGAGCCGGCCTCTGTCTGCCCCTGGCCTCCCAGACCCTGAGGGCCAAGCCTCGGGCCTCCCAGAGCCCTGCACTGGCCCTTTCCTGCTCGGACCAGAGAGGTGGGGTCTGACTAGAGCAGGGTGAGCAGGTCTGGAGAGAGGCCAGGTGATGGACACAGGTGAGTTGAGGTGGGCACCGGAGTCTCACAGGCACACCTGGCAGTCATGTGGTGTGGGGGGGTCGGGGAGACTCAGCAGGGCCGCGTGGAGGGAGAAGGGAGCACGTGGGCAGCACAGACCCGCCGACGTGCGGGCGGGGTAAGCGTCTGTGGCTAGGCTCTCTGCCACTAAAGAATCCAACGATAAAACCATGGATGCTGCTGACACGTTTCCTGGGAGAGCCCGGGCCCAGGAGCAGGGACACGAGACAGCGCGGACACAGAAGCCCAGCCCGTGGCAGAGCCCCGTGGTCTCCAGCCCACACCCCTTGTTTGGTCAGGACGTGAACATCCTCTTCGTGGTCTCGGGGCTGCTGCACGTGTACCAGCGGAAGATTGACTGTGAGGAGGACACCTGCCTGTTCGTCGTGCGCCCCGGGGAGGTGGTGGGGCAGCTGGCCGTGCTCACGGGGGAGCCCCTCATCTTCACCATCAGGGCCAACAGGGACTGCAGCTTCCTCTCCGTCTCCAAGGCACACTTCTACGAGTGAGTGCCTGCTGGGCCCCGACCTGCCATGAGTCCAGCCCGGCTCCTGCCCCGTAGGCGTCGTCTGACTGGTGTCCTGAGCGATCTCATCCAATCCTGGGTCTTTATGTACCAAATTCACGTCTCCCCCCAAACTACCCTCCTGAGCGCAGGCTTGTGCGTCGGCCTGCTGTCCTGACACCCCCCGGGGCTGCCTCAGGGGTTTCCTTAATCTGTTGTTCAAAGCTGAACCATAGATTTCCCCCCACTTTGCTTCTGCTCCCACTTTTGTCTACTCTGTGACTGGTGACTCTTACCTGCCCATCGCTTGGGCCGAGTCCTAGAGGGGCCCCAGTCTGGCTTGCAGCCCCTGAGCTGACCATGCCCCTGCTGCTGCCTTCCAGAAGCCTTCACACTCTAGGGGACACCCTATTTCTGCCCTCACCCCCAGCAGCCTGTTCACACATGGCAACCAGGGAACCAGGTCCATTGTGTTCCTGCTGGCCAGAGCCTGCCAGGGACTCCATCATGCCCAGGATCCACCCAGTGCCTTTCCTGGCTCAAGGCCCCACGTGGTCGCTGCCTTCCGACCTCTCAGCCTCACCCTCAGTCTTGTGCCCCCTCTCAGCCCCTTTCTCCACCCAGTCTGGACTTGATGGCACATTGCGGGGGGCAGGGACTTTGCATCCCACTCCCAGGGTCGAGCCCCCATGTGAGGCCTGTGCTCTGAGCACATCTGTGAGGTAGGTGGCAGTGGGCAGGGAGCTCCGCGGGCTCTCCCAGGGCTGCTGGCCGCTCGGTGTACATGGGCCATGATGGAGCAGGTGGCTGAGTGGGCACCGAGCTCTGTCCTAGCCCTGGGCCTGTGTCTCTGTCACCTGCCACGTGGCATCACCGTTTGATAAATGGGGGTGTGGGTCCTGCCAACTCTCAAGTGCTGTGGCCTGGAGGGAAGGGGTGGCCCCGGCGGGATCGGCTGTAGGCCGTGGTGGGGCAGGCGTGACTCTGGGCTGGCTCGGCAGAATCATGCGGAAGCAGCCGACGGTGGTCCTGGGTGTCGCGCACACTGTGGTGAAGCGGGTGTCGTCTTTCGTGCGGCAGATCGACTTCGCGCTGGACTGGATGGAGGTGGAGGCCGGGCGCGCGGTGTACAGGTGGGGCCCGTGGGGGTGCAGGTCTCTGCCCTCCACACTGTCCACTGGGAAGACGGTGCCGCTGACAGACGCGGCCCTGCCCCCCGAGGTCAGCACACCCGTGTGCGGGCGCACACGCTCAGACACACACGCTTTCTCATGGGCGTCTTTCCACGTCATTCGCTGCAAATCCACACTGTCCTTTGAGGTGGCCCAGCAGAGGTGACGTTAAAATGGCTTTGATGAAGGTGCTCGTGTGCCGAGTGTCCCCCTGGGGTGTCGTCTGGGCGCCTGATCTCCGTGTCACAGATACGGTCACAGCTGTCCATCTTCATGGTGCGGAAAATTAAAACTGAGGACATTTTAAATATTTAATCATTTATTTAAAAATCACAATAAGCCATTTATATATTAGCATATGTATTTTTATTTATTTTAAAACACTATTTTTTTAAAAAGATTTTATATTTTTGAGAGAGAGTGCGCGCGTCTGCGAGCGCATGAGCAGGAGCCAGGGGGAGGGGCAGGGCAGAGGGAGAAGCAGGCTCCCCCCGAGCAGGGAGCCCAACGCGGGGCTCGGTCCCAGGACCCCAGGATCACGACCTGAGCCAGAGGCAGACGTTTAACTGAGCCACCCAGGGGCCCCTGGCATACGTATTTTTTAATGGAAAGTAACTGTATTTTCCGAAACAAAAAAATACAGTGAGAAGGTTGCATTCTTTTTCTTCCCCTACCTCAAAGTGGGGAGGGCTTCCTGGCCTTGCCCCTCCGCTCCCAACAGCCTCTGTCCGCGCAGGCAGGGGGACAAGTCAGACTGCACCTACATCGTCCTCAGTGGCCGGCTACGCTCAGTGATCCGGAAGGACGACGGCAAAAAGCGCCTGGCGGGGGAGTATGGCCGCGGAGACCTCATTGGTGTGGTAGGGCTGGGCTCCCTCCTCACCATGCTCTGCCCCAGGGTGGCTTCTGGCCCATGGAAGTGGCCTGAGGAGGGCCCCTACCCGCCTGGTCTGGGGCACGCCTTTCCTGGGGGGCTGACTTGCGTGGCACAGTCACTTCTGAAAGTCTCCAGGGAGAGCTGCGCAGGGGGGCACCTGGGGCAGCCCCTTCGCCCCTGCCAGGAAGACATACCCCAAGGTAGTTCCTCGGAGACTCACGTAGGACGAGGCCCCGGCTAGGTGGTGTCCTCCAGGTGCCTGACCCCAGGTCCCAGCGCTGCCGGCAGCGCGCCCTCTGGCGAGCCCTCACTGATGCTCCTCCAACAGCACGGGCATGGCTGGACTAGCCACTTTTCTTCCTGTTTCCCCCGTACGCCATGTTCCAGAAGGGCGGCCGTGTGCTCTGCCCTCTGGTTGGGTCTGCAGGGCTGGAGGGCGTGAGCGGTGTGGCCGCGCCTCCCCAGCCTCTCTTCTTCAGGTGGAGACGCTCACCCACCAGGCCAGGGCGACGACAGTGCATGCTGTTCGGGACTCCGAGCTGGCCAAGCTTCCGACAGGAGCCCTGACATCCATCAAGCGCAGGTACCCACAGGTAAGCGCTCCTGTTGCGGGCTCCCTTCAGGAAGCGGGACGTCCAGACCGTGAACTCAGGGTTATCAGGCCTGCATCCTTCTAAGTACTGGAGTGAGGTGCAGATTGGAGAGACCTGGAGCAGGCAGTTTGCACGTTTTAAAGGAAGTGTCCCTGTGGACCAGCACCTGGGGATAAGGGCCTTGGGACAGGTGACTTGGGCACTGCCAGGAGGCAGGAGGAGGATGCGGGGACCCAGCGAGTGAAGCCTGCCTGGCCCATCCCACAAGACGAGCAATGTCCCAAGTGGTGTTTAAAACCATTGAGGAGGGCGCCTGGGGGGCTCAGTCATTGGGCGTCTGCCTTCGGCTCAGGTCATGATCCCGGGGTCCTGGGATCGAGCCCCACATTGGGCTCCCTGCTCCGCGGGAGGCCTGCTTCTCCCTCTGCCCCTCCCCCTGCTTGTGCTCTCTCGCTATCTCAAATAAATAAATAAAAATCATAAATAAATAAATAATAAAACCAGTGAGGAGTCTCGGGACAGGTAGGAGCAAGTACAAGGAATGTGTGGTTCCCACAGTACAGGGCTTTCTTGCTCTGCATCTTGGGAAAGGTGAACTCGGAATTTGGAGAAGGCAGTCTGGTGGGGTGGTCGTGGTTTCCCTTGGTGCTTCCCTGCCCTGGAAGTAAAAAGAGACCCTGGCTCGGGCTCCAGGTCACAGGACATGTGCCCCTCACACCTGCTGGCCCCTGGCGGGCTCTCTGTGGAGCAGCCCCTCATCCCATAGAGTTGGGGCCCCCCGCCCAGTGACCAGCCTGCCACCACCCCACTGCCCTCAGCCCAGAGGGGTTTACAGACATGGTGGTTTTGAAAATGTGGATCCAGGGTGCTTCTCTTCTTCGTTCAAATGTGTGGCCTCCTTTCTTTCTCTGCCCTCAGGTTGTGACGCGGCTGATTCATCTCTTGGGTGAGAAGATTTTGGGCAGCCTCCAGCAGGGAACTGCGACAGGTGTGTCCTGGGGAGCCCCGCCCTCCTGGCCCAGAGGCCCCACCTGCCCCGTGGCTGCTACAGGCCTGGGCGTGGGCAGTGTGGGAGGGAAGCCCTGGTCCGCGTGGAGCGCGGATTTAAACCTGGCACTGGGAGGTACTGGTGGGCGGCCGTCTGACCTGTGCAGAGCAGGTGATTCTCCAGTGCTGGGCCTTTCCCTGTCAGCTTGTGTGTTCTCTTCTGGTTCTAATTCTGAGAAAGTGCGCTGTGAAATACTCGCTGGCCCCCTGTCCTGGTCAGCAGCGGCGGGAACCACCCACACCTGCCTTGGCCTGCTGTCCCCTCTGCCGGAACCCCCTCAGCAGAGCCCCACACCCACCTGGCCACTCCAAGCCCTGCACCCCTCAGTTTCCCTTTTCCACTTCATTTCAATTTCCTGGCTCATCCCGCCGCTCCCTCCTCCTGTGTGGTCCGTGCGCCGTGCCGGCTCACGAGCTGCGGGAGGGTGGCCCTGCGTCTCCTGGCAGTGACCCGGGCACTGGGGTGGCCGGTGTGCCCCATGGAGCAGCAAAGCGTGCCGGTGCCACCCGAATCCGGTGCAGCTCATCTCGATTGACTACGTCTGCAAAGACCTGTTTCCAAACGAGGCCACGCTCTGAGGTCCGGGGTGGACATGGGAAGCACGGCCCAGCACGTGGTATTAGTTATGTTCGAAGCGGGTTTCTTGTGGAAGGCATATAGTCGGGTTGTGTTTTTGTCATCCGACCTGACAACTTGTGTGTTTTTTTTAAGATTTTATATATTTGAGAGAGAGAGAGAGGACTGGGGGGCAGAGGGAGAAGGAGAAGCAGGCTCCCCACTGACCAGTCCCAGGACCCCGGGATCACGGCCCGAGCCGAAGGCGGACGCTCCGCCGCCTGAGCTCCCCGGGCGCCCCCACCTGACCCCTCGTGTGGTTTGTGTGCAGACCCTCCGTGTGGAGCAGTTACTCCTGGGCTGGGACTGGTGCCTGTCCTCCCCTCACGTCCTTTCTCCAGTTCCTCTTCCCACCCTCTCTGGAGTTCCTTCAGCCTTTTTGAGTATTCCGCTCGTATTTCTCAGTCGTGGTTCCAGTGTGCATCTTCATAGGGAACTTTTCACAGCTGCTGTGGGATCGCAGCTCCCATTCCTCATGGCCCCATCGCTCCGAGTGGCCCCTGTAGCTGGGGTTGTGCTCAGTGAGCCCCTCACGCAGCACGGGGACGTCTGCGTTCAGCCAGCAAACATGCTGTGGAGGCGCGAGCGGAGAATCGTCTAGAACACCTACACTCTGCCACTCTTCATCCCGGCGGCCCTGCTGGCTACCTATTCTCTGAATTCCCTTCATCTGAGGCTGTCTGTTTTACTTCATCCCCAGGACTTGTTCGTGGATGCGCCGCTGCACCAGTGGGCCCTTTGCCGTGGCACCTGGGGAACACGCCGCCGCCGGCCTCTGCGGCTTCTGAGAGGCCCACACGTGGCTGTTCCTATGCTTTCTCTCTGGTTGTGTTCAAGACTTTGTCTTTGTCCTTAGTTTTTAGAGACTAAATGCTCATCTTCTTGAATCTATAGATTTATGTCTTTTACCAAACTTGGGAAGTTTTCAGCCTTTATTTGTTCAAATATTCTTTCAGCTCTGTCCTCTTTATCCTCTTCCGGAAATCCAGTGACACAGACGCCAGACCTTCTGTTATTGTCTCTGAGGTCTTTTGGGCACAGCTGGTTTTTTCCTTCATCCGATGTTCAGATTGAATAGTTTCTTGTGGTCTGTCTTCAGGGTCGTTGGCTCTGGTCTCTGTTCATTGTATTTGTGTACGTGTCTTACTGGTCACGATCGCTGTTTCACTGCTTCACCGTCCTTGTCAAGTAGTTCCAAATTCTATGACCTGTTGTCATTTTTTCCGCTGTTGTTCTAGGTGAGATTTTCTTGGCTTTTGGTACAGCTGGTAATTTTGGGTTATATCCTGTGTTTCAGGCATGATGTCCTGAGACTCTGGTTCTCTTTTAAATCTCCTGTTTTAACAGACTTTCGGGGTGCTCATATTCACAGAGCATGTCCTAAACGTTAGTTTAGTTCTCAAGGCCTTTGCAGTATTACTCTGGTCTGCCCTACTGTGCGCTCCCCAGAGCCGGGGTGGAGGCCGGCTGGTGTCATGGGTGGGCCACGCGGAGGTGAGCCCAGGGCTTCACGCTAGGTTTCGAGAATTCCTTCTCCGTCCCTCTTTTCTCTGCGATTTCCCTGCTCCGGTGCAGGGTGTGGAGAGCTGGGGGGCTCCGCCCCGCTGTGTCTGCAGCCCCAGGCAAGCGCCTGCTTAGGCTGGGTGCCCTGGGAGGGACCCCTGGAGGCAGCACTGGGCTGGGAGGGGTGGAGCCTGCCTGGCTGGAGCTGGGGGGGGGGGGGGGCACTGCTGTGTTGGTGGAGTGCTTGCGGGGGGTGGAGGCCCCGGTCCGTCCCGTCTGCCCTCCTCTCTGCACCCTTCTGAGCCCCCTTGTAACTGTCAGCAGCAGTTAGGTGGCATGTGCCTGCCCTATCTCCCTCTTGGCCAGAACCAGGACCTCCCAGTGCCTCTGGTGAAGGCGAAGAGAGAGCTGTGCAAAGCTAGCAAGAGAGTCCCCTTTGGTTCTGCCTCAGACAGAGGGTTCTGACATCAGAGGTCGCTAGAAAAGACAGAGAGGAGGGGGCTTCCCAGAGGAGAAGTTGTGGGAAAACTGCTGCAAAGAGGCCCCTCTGCCACCCTGTGTGCACCCCGTGACCCGCTCATGGCCTTTTCTTTCCCTGCCCCAGACCAGCCCTGAGCTGCGTCCTCTCTCTGCTGTCCTGCATCCCCTCTGGTTTCTGGGTCAGGCCATGCAGGGACACACCCGGGACTCAAGAACTGCCATTCCTCACCCAGGGTGAGATGAGCAGACTCAGAAATGGACGCTGTCTTGGAGGAGCTGGGCCCTTCCGGTGTGGCCAGTGCATGCGCATGGCTGTGCGCTGCAGAGGTCAGGAGGGTCTGCGTGGGAGTTGGGGGCTTGGCAGCCGGCTGGCTGGGCCAGGCAAGCAGCATGGAGCAGGCCGGGGCAGCGGGCAGTCGGGGAGCCGGGAAGAGAGCCCTTGGCGTGTGCAGGTTGCAGGAGACCAGAGTCTGCCTGGGATGTGGCCAGCAGGAGGGTGAGGCTGCCCCCCACCCCTCACCGCCTCTTTCGTGAAAATAGGAGTTGCTCCTGGCCAAGAAATGACCACTGTTGGAAATAAAGTCCCAGGGACCCTCTAACTAATGACTCTGTGGGTCGGCGGGCCTGCTGCCTCCTTCCCTGCTGCCGTGGGGGCCCCAGGGAGGCACTGAGTTTCCTGGGCCTCACAGCTAGAGGACAGAGCCGTGGTCTCAGGGACAGGAGGCTCTCACTGCACTGGCTTGTTGTTCAAAGGTTCAGGCTGCTGCGCCCCACAGGTCGCTCTCACTGTTTCTACAGTGCGTGGTGGAAACACGGCAGGAGGCGGGCCTGACCTCCGAGGTTTCTCTGGGTCTCAGGGTCTTTTCTGTATGCTGTGCCTCTCATCAGTGAGGCCTGAGTCCTGGAGTGTGTGAACTGCAAGGTGCTCACAGTATGGGAAAGGCAGGGTGGTCCGGTGGGTGGGCATGAGACGCTTTGGTTATGGAGGCCTGGAGCAAGCCCTGGGGCCCCTTCCTCTCTCCCAGGCCCTTGTGTCCTGGTGCCCTCGAGAAACAATTAGAGACACTCAGAGGCTGTCAGCCGCAGCCCAGCCTCTTAGGCCGATGCACGACCCTGTGCTCCGCAGGTCACCAGTTTGGGCTGCACACCACAGGCAGCAAGTGGGACTCGGGGAACCCCGCCAGCAACCTCTCCACGGTAGCTGTCATGCCTGTGTCCGAGGATGTGCCCCTCACCGCCTTTGCCCTGGAGCTCAAGCACGCCCTCAGTGCCATCGGTAAGTCCTGCGCAAGGCCACCAGGGTCCTCGGGAGCCCTCCTCCTCTTGCCTCGTGGTCCTTCTGGTTCCTTCTGCAAGGGCAGTTATTGTCACCTTCACAGCTAAGCCTTGTGGATGCTGGGGAGGGCTGCCGGGGGCAGGAGAGCATCCGCCCGGCGTCCTGACAGTCTTGATGGCAAACACGGTCTTGTGGGCACCTGGCTGGGGGATCCCGCACCTGTGGCTCGGGGATCCCGCCTTCTACCCGGAGGGGACACTGCAGTGGCTGCAGGAGCTGACTGGCCGTGTGGAAAATGCCCTCGGTTGGGGTCAGGGTGCTTGGGTAGTATTTCCAAATTCCTGATAGCCGTTAAACGTTGGAATTTGAGAACAAGGAATAGAAATTCCCGAGCTCTTAGGAATTCCCAAAATCATAAAGTGTCTGTATTCCTTTTTTTTTTTTTAAGTTTTGTTTATTTGAGAGAGGGAGCGGGGGCAGAGGCGGAGGGAGGGAGAGAATCTCCAGCAGGCTCCACGCACACTGTGGAGCCCGACACGGGGCTCGATCCCACGACCCCGAGATCATGACCTGAGCCGAAATCAAGAGTCAGATGCTCAACCGACTGAGCCACCCACGAGCTCCAAAGTGTCCTGTATTCTTAATACTTTATTTATAAGTTTTTATATAACTGTGAGTGACCATAATAATAGTAGATCAACTTTCTGTGATGTGGTTATACTGAAAATTTCAGGGGTTGTATTTTTTAAAATGGCATAATAATAAATACAGTGAGTGTTCTATTACTGTCCTGAAACGGGGTCTGTGAGAAGAGTGTGTATGTTAATACTCTGCCTGAGGTAGACATTTGACAATAGAAAGCATTAAATAAATACCAAATAAAAATGATCTATAAAATTGGAAGATACTACTCTAGGTCCTTAAAACTTAATCTCAAAACAAAATTCCAGGGTGGTGGGGGGATGGGTTAGCCTGGTGATGGGCATTAAGGAGGGCACGTTCTGCGTGGAGCACTGGGTGTTATACGCAGACAGTCAATCATGGAGCAAAAACAAATGATGTACTGTATGGTGACATAACATCATAATAAGTAAAATAAAAAAACAAAACAAAACAAAACTCTGAAACACAGAAGGCACTCGCTGTAACAGACAGCCCCGCTGTGGGGGTCCTGTTCGTCTCCTGTTGGCGTCGCTCACACTGTCCAGGGCACGCAGAGCGTCTCCAAGTCCTACAGCAGAGATGTGCTGCTTTCATAAAAGCTTATTCCGTTTTTTAAAAAAACTTTATTTTGTAATAATTACAGATTCACAGGAAGTTGCAAAAACAGTAAAGGGAGGATCATGTACCCTTCCCCCGGGTGACGACGCGGTAGCACCCGGTCAAGGTCAGGAAGGTCACGGGTGCGGTCTGCAGGCCTGCACACGTCACCTGCGTCGATGTGGGCTCTGCGGCCCCGACTCCCGGGCAGGTTCCTGCCGCTGCCACTGGGTGCAGGCCCCCGCCGCCCCTGCAGCTCATAACCCGGGGCCTGTTCTGAGAGGACCCTAAAAATGGAGTCGTGCACGGATGACCTCTGGACGCAGGCGTCCCTTTCACCGTGGAGCAGTGCGGCTCTGTGACTTCTTGTGTAAAGGCTTTTGTGCGCACCTAAGTTTTCCTTTGTCTGGATCGACGTCTAGGCATGGGGTGAGTGTGGTCAGCGTATGTGCAGTCCTTCTAGAGGGCTGCACCCTGCACGCTCCCGCCGCCCCGCCCCTGCTTGTCCTCGCCAGCCCTCGGAGCTGTTACTGGTTTTTATTTCTGCTGTTATTTTTTTTTAGCAGGCTCCACGCCCAGCGTGTCACCCAGTGTGGGGCTTGAACTCACGGCCCTGAGTTCGTGACCTGAGCCAAGGTCAAGAGCCGGGCGCTCAACCAACTGCGCCACCCAGGCGCCCCGTGTCTGCTGCTCTGTTGGATGGGCAGTGAGAGCAGCTCATGGCTCCGTCTTGGTTTCTCTGATGGTTCACGATGCCAAATGTCTCTCCCCGTACTTTTTTACCATCTGCACGTCCTCTCTGGTGAAATATCTGTTCACGACGTCCTGTCTTTTGCTCTATTTGTTTTCTTACTGTTGAGGTTTGAGAATTCCTCACACCCTCTAGACATGGGCTCTTTGGCTGGCCTGGGGGTGCAGCCGCCCCTCTGACGCCCCGTCCACTTTCACAGGCAGAACTCTAAGTTGTGGTGAAGTCCACTTTATCCATTTTTTTCCTTTTATGGGACATGCTTTCAGTAGCATTTCTAAAAACTCTGCACCTAGCCCTAGGGCCTAGGTTTTCTCCTATGTTTTTTCAAAAGGCCTGAAGTTCTACATTTTTTTTTTAAGATTTATTTATTTGAGAGGACATGCGTGCATGTGGCAGGTGGGGAGGGACAAAGGGAGAGCGAGAGAGAGAACCTCAGTCAGGCTCCACGCCCAGTGCGGCTTGATCTCACGACGCCGAGATCAGACCTGAGCAGAAATCAAGAGTCAGACACTTGACCGACTAAGCCCTCCAGGCGCCCCCTGAGGTTCCAGTCTACATTTAACTTAATGATCTGCTTTGGGGCTAATTTTTGTAAAAGGTGTGAAGTTTAGTAGAGGTTTATTTTCTTGCTTATGGATATTCAGTTTTCCCACCATCATTTATTGAGAAACGACCCCTCTCCCACTGAATGATCTTGGCACCCTGCCGAGAACCGTTTTATATCGGTGAGGGTCCGTTTCTGGGCCCTTCTCTCCCAGGGTCTGTACGTCTGTCTTCATGTCAGCACCGCGCTGTGTTGATTGCTGTAGCTTTCTAGTAGGTTTGGAAGTCAGGAAGCGTGAGGCCTCCAGCTCTGTTCTTCTGCAAGACTGTTTTGCTGTTCAGGGTCCCTGAGATCCGTATGAATTTCAGGATTGGTTTTTCTCTATCTGTAAAAAATGGCATTGGGATTTTGACAGGGATCGCACTGACTCTGTGGTTCGCCCCGGGTGTCCAGGCGCTTCAACAATGTTCAGTCTTCCAACCCACGCACACGGGACGCGTTTCCACATACTTACGTCTTCTTTCATCTCTTTCAGCAATGTTTTGTGGTTTTCCGTGTACAAGTCTTTTGTCTCCTTGGTTAAGTTTATTCCTTATATTTTGCTCTTTTTGATGCTATTATAAATTATTTTTCTTAACCCCCTTTTTTTTTCTGATGGTTTATGGTCACTGTATAGGAACACAACTGACATCTGTGTTATTTTTATATCCTGCAACTTCATTTATTAGTTGTGGGCTTTTTGGGGTTCTCTACATATAAGATCATATCGTCTGCAAGCAGAGATGTTACTTTTTCCTTTCCAGTTTTGACGCCTTTTATATCTTTTCTTTCTTTCTTTCTTTTTTTTTGCCTAAGTGCTCTGGCTGGGACTCCCAGCACACTGTCGGATAGAAGTAGTAAGGGTGGCCGTCCTCTCCTTGTTCCTGATCTTAGGGGAGAGCTCTCAGTCTTGCACCACTGAGTGTGATGTCCGCTCAGGTTTTTATGTGTGGCCTTTCATATACTGAAGAAGTTTCTTCCCATTAATAGTTGGGTTTTGTTTTTTTTTTTTAAGATTTTATTTTTAAGTAATCTCTACACCCCACATAGGGCTTGAACTCATAACCCTGAGATCAAGAGTCGCACGCTCCGCTGACTGAGCCAGCCAGGTGCCCTCCTTTTTATTTCTGTAAGATCAATAATGTCCCACTATCATTTCTGATTTTAATAATTTGAGTCTTCTCTCTTTTTTTCTTTATTCATCTAGCTTAAGGTTTGTCAGTTTTGTTAATTCTTTCAAAGAACCAACTTTTGGTTTCATTGGTTTTCTCTGTTGTTTTTCTGTTCTCCATTTTATTTATCTCTGTTCTAATCTCGATTATTTCCTTTCTTCTGTTTGCTCTGGGTTTAGTTACTGTTCTTTTCCTAGTTACCCAAGGTATAAAGTTAGGTCCTTCATAAAAAAAACTTAAAGTCTCAGCAAACTGAAGACACGGAAGAACCTTAAATGCATGTTACTAAATGAGAGAAGCCAATCTGAGAAGGCTGCATACTGTGTGATTCCAACTCTCTGGCATTCTGGAAAAGGCAAAACTATGGACACGGTAAAGAGATCAGCGGTTTCCAGGGGTCAGGGGGGTGGAGGCATGAAAAAGGAGAGCATGGAGGAGGATTTTTAGGGCAGTGAAAATACTCTGTGTGATAGCACAGTAGTGGATATGTGTCATTCCGCGTTTGTCCAAACCCATACAGTGTACAACATAAAGAACCCTAATATGCACGCTGGACTTGAGTTCATCCTAATGGGTCAGTACTGGCTCATGGACTGTAACAACGTACCACATTAATGCAAGATGCTGGTAACCGGGAACAGGCTGGTGGAGGTAGGGGAGAGGAGGATGTATACGGGAACTCTGTGTACTTTCTGCTCAATTTTTCCATAGACCTAAATAAAAATAAAGTCTATAAATTATTTAAATAAATAAATAAAGCTAGGTCCTTGATTTGAGATCTTTCTTCTTTCTTCCAAGCACGTTGGTAGCTCTGGGCTCCTCTCTCCACAGCCAACTGCTCCCTCCCTGCATTTGGGATGCTGTGTTTGTGTTTCGTCTGGTCTCTGGGTTTCTTCTTTGACCTGCGGGTAGTTCAGGAGGGTGGTGTTTAATTTCCACACATTTGTGAATTTTCTGGTTCTCCTGTTACCGATTTCTAGTTTCACACCATTGTGGCCAGAAATGATACTTTGTATGATTTCAGTCTTAAAGCTTATTAAGACTGGTTTTGTGGCCTAACATATAATCTGTCCTAGAGGATGTCCTGGGTTATGTTGTTGTTGTTGTTGTTGAAGTAAGTTCTGTGCCCATGATGGGGCTCAAACTTACGACCCCGAGATCAAGCGTCGCACGCTCCATGGACGGAGCCAGCCTGGCGCGCCTGGGAAGAGTGTGTGGTCCGCTTCTCTGGGTGGTTAGTCTTGTCTCTGTGCATTTTGGTGAGTGTGTGGTGGCCTCTCCTTGTGGCTTCGATTTGTATGCCCCGTGACTAAGAAGTTAGTTTGTTCGTTGGCCATCAGAGTGCCCTTTCTGTAGGTGCCCGCCAGGTGGCCCAGCATCTTTGTTGGGTTGCTGTCTTCCCCTTGGTGGTGGGCACAGTTCTTTATGTGACCCGGACACAGTCCCTTGTTTGGGTGCCGAGACCGCACGTATCTTTCTCTCTCTGTGGTTTGATTTTGTATTCTTTTAATGATGTCTTTTGAAAACAGAAGTTCTTCATTCTAATTCAGGCCAATTTATCAATTTTTTTCTTACATCATTACTGCTTTTGTATGTTCCTGAAGGAAGTGCGTGCTGCCCCCAAGCATGAAGATGTTCTTCTAAACGCTTTGCAGTTTTACCTTTCCTTTTCAGTTTGCAGTCCGTTGGGATTGCTTCTGGTGACGATGTCTGTAGGGTTCCTCAGCGACTCAGACCCTCCTTTCGAGAGCCTGAACTTGGCCCACTGCCGCGCTGGCATCGTTGCCCAAAGTCAGGTGCCCGTGCTTGTGCAGGTTGCTTTCCCTTCTGGAGGGAGATTCTAGGCTGGTGGCCATTTTCTCCTAGCACTTGGAGGTGTTGTTCTGCTTCCTCAGCTTCCAGTGTTTGGGAAGGACTGTCTGGCAGCCAGGCCAGAGCAGGTTGGAGCAGCAGCGGACGCCCGCTTCAGCTACACCCCAAGTGTGGGCGAGCCATCCTGTTTCTCCTCCCTGCCCTGGACCTGCTTACCCCTGGCCTTCAGCAGACCCTGCTAGGGACAGGGTTGGTCTCCGTGCTGTGGGAGCCCAGAGCACCACCTCTGCTGGCTCCACACTTTCCTGAGGGCCCCCTCAGAGCCCCCCTGAGTCTAGGCAGGGGTGTCCACACGGGAGACGTGCCCCAGTGGGTAGGTAGAGACCAGCCTGGGGTCCCTGGTGGGCCTGAGGGCTGGGCTCCTCACTGTTCCTGCAGCCAGACACAGCCTGCCATTCCCATCACATCCTGTATGATGTCCAAGAGAGGTGGTCAAGACACATCACTGTGGTGCCCAGCAGGGCCCGCCCTTGCAGGCCCATGATGCAGCCCAGCCCTAAGAGGTCTCCCTCCCATCAGTAGGACCCCTGCTGATGACCAGCTAGGGCTTGTAGCCAGGAGTGCAGGCCCCCAACAGGACGAGCCCCCTCACCCCAAGCCCCTGCCACTTAGGTCCGAGACACCCATGCCACATCTCAGCAGGGGCACCATCGTCGTAGGACACACCACTATTTTGTGTGCCTCTAGGAAAGCAGATGCTGCTAGTTAAAATACGATGCAATGATTTCTTAGTCTCACCTTTTAACGGAAGCTCTTGGAGAGCTCTGTACAAGAAGAAAGCCCTCAGGACTTCTGGGTCCTCTCCAGCCCAGGGTTGTGGGTGCTCATCTGCAGCCTCCAGTGCATGTGAGCCCCTGGTGACCTTTCTGCAGATTCTGTTGCTGGAACTCCTGGTTGGGCAGGCCGCGGCCGCTGTGTCCACGTAGGCATCACAGAGGAAAGATGCACGCTGATTTCAGACACACAAGATGTGAAAAGATGTGCATCTCCACATGGGTGAATACACCAATGACACGTATTGAATCCAGCCAGCCTTGCTCATCTGGGTTTGGGGAATTCTATATTATCTTGCATTTTACAAGCTGTGCTTCCCATGCTCCTGACACACACACACAGTCTCTGTTGCAAAAATTTGAATCCTTCCTGTGCAGGCAAAGAGACTGAGGTTCAGAGAGCCCCCCACCACCTGTTGAGGTTTTGTCTTCAGGCCCTGGGGCTGCTGGTCCCGGGAGCTGGGCTGTCAGGACAGTTTTCTGTAGTTAGTGTTTGTGTTTTCAGGCCCCATCCTGCTGCTGACCAGTGACAACATAAAACAGCGCCTTGGCTCCGCTGCTCTGGACAGGTACGCGGCCTCTGTGTGGGGACAGCCTGGCCCACCCCAGCTTCCTGCTCACTCCTGCTGCTGCAGGTCCAAGCATAGCCTGGCATCTGCATCCCCCACGCCCCCTGTGTTTGTGCACCCCCCACCGTCCGCAGCGCCAGTGCCTGCCCACCCCCAGGTCCACGCTCTGGCATCTGTGCCCCTCCACGTGTCTTCTAGTATCCACGAGTACCGGCTGTCCAGCTGGCTGGGGCAGCAGGAGGACATCCACCGGATCGTGCTCTACCAGGCGGACAGCACACTAACACCTTGGACCCAGCGCTGCATCCGGCAAGCTGACTGCATCCTCATCGTGGGCCTGGGCGAGCAGGAGCCCACGGTGGGCGAGGTGAGCCGGCGGGCCTGGGGGTGGGCCTGGGCTGGCGGGGCCTCGGTGCGAGGGCTGGCAGTGGCTAGGGCAAGGCAGAGGTGGGGGTAGTGGTGGCAGGCTGCAGGCTGGGCAGGTCCTGGTCGGGGCCCACTCTTCACACCCCTCTGTTTCTCTGTCTTTTCCTTTGAATGAAATATTTCAAGAACGCAGGAAAAGACAGATAATAAAAGCCAACACCCAGATCTCTGCCCTGCTTTGGAAACATTTTGCTGTGTTCACCTCTGGTGGTTTCAGCACAAAGCAGGGCAGGTGCCCTGAAGTGGCCCCCAGGGGGCCTCTTGTGAAGTTGCGTCTTTTCTATTTTACTATGAATGTACACAGTACTGTTTTTCAGGTCTAAATTTGATAAAAATAGTGTCCTATTTTATATCCCTTTGAAATGTCCTTTTTTCCTCAACACTTAGGTGTTTAAGCTTTATCCATATTGTTCCACTCATTTTTATGACTGTTTAGTTTCCTATTTGTGAGTACCCCACCATCTGTCTGTTCTCAGCTGTGAAGTTGCATCGTCGGCCCACTTTGTTTCCAGCTTCAAGGGTATGAAGTGTAGGCTGGCCATTCCTTCCGTGCACATTACGTTCCCCACCTCCTTCTCTCTGACCTTGGGGCAGCTAAAAATTACCCATCTCTGAAGCAGGTTCCTCTGCCGCAAGGGAGAGTGTTTGCAGATACGTCATTGAGAAGGTCACAGTGTGTGCCCACGAGGTGGTGGTGGGGCAGCAGATGGGGAGGAGGCCCCTCCCCTCCTGTGCACCCCCACCACTCCCTGCGGCCACTCTCCCCTAGCCCCGCGTGAAGCAGGCACATGGCCAGGCAGACCCCGGGGTCACAGCTTTGACAGCCCAAGGGCAGAACACACACAGCTGAGCTGGCTCACAGGACCCGGCTGCCACCTGCCAAGGCCCTGCCCTTGACCCTCCTGCCTGTGTGGGGCAGGTCAGTGGGGCAATGTCCAGAGTGGCGTCTCTGTGACAGCTCACCCCTGGCCTTCAGCTCTGTCCTGCCCGAGCCCTCAGGCTCTGCTCTCTTGCAGCTGGAGCGGATGCTGGAGAGCACAGCTGTGCGTGCCCAGAAGCAGCTGATCCTGCTGCACCGGGAGGACGGGCCGGCACCCTCCCGCACCGTCGAGTGGCTGAACATGCGGAGCTGGTGCTCTGGCCACCTGCACCTCTGCTGCCCCCGCCGCGTCTTCTCCAGGAGAAGCATGCCCAAGCTGGTGAGGTCTGGGCGGTGGGCCGGCCCCATGGGAGCTCCCGGCCTCCAGAACACAGCCTTTCTGACTTGCTTTGTGATTGAGTAGTGTATTTCCTTCACGTTCCCTCTTTGGGTCTCTGTAGTCTGAGCTTCTAGGGGCGCTGATGAGGGGGGCTTGCCTCTCTGTAAGCTCACATTTGCTTGAGCTTGATCTTTGGGAGCGGTACCTGGGAGATGGATGTAGCCCCTGTCCATGAGCAGGTGTCCGTCTTTGGGGTCGCAGAGGGGAGGCATGTAGCCTGACAGACATGCTGGCACGCACGTACCTCCACAGGGAGCCTGGGAGAGTTGGGGGACGGGGGGGTGGGGGAGGTCACCAGGAGGGGAGCCTCCTCAGCCCTGGGGCTTGGGGGCTGGGCGCCCCAAAGGCTACCCACATGCCACAGCCTGCCTGGCCCCGCAGCTCAGTGGACAGTGTCCTGATAGCCCATGCCCTGGAGCAACCTCCCCTTGGGGGTCTCTGGGGTCTCCTTCTGGGTCTGTGGGTGTGTAGCCCAGCTGCCCACACTGCCCCCTCACCCACATGCCCTGTAAGAGCTTCCTCTCGGGCAAGCCTGGGCACCAAGGTGCTGCCCGGGTCAGTATCAGACCCTGCTGTGCCCTGGAGAGGGCTCTGGGTCCCGAGTAGAGGAAACCGCCCTGGTCAGGCCACAGTGTGTGGGACTTGGCCCAGCCTCCCTGTCTCCTGGCCCCTCTCTCAGGTGGAAATGTACCAGCGAGTCTTCCAGAGGCCCCCAGACCGGCACTCAGACTTCTCCCGCCTTGCTCGGGTGCTGACTGGCAACGCCATTGCCTTGGTGCTCGGGGGAGGGGGGGCAAGGTGAGTCCCCACCCCGTGCATGCTGATGACGAGGCCTTTGAGCTTGTCCTAGGAGCGGTCCCTGCAGATCAGCCCCACGCGTGGCCGAGCAGTTTTCTGCACCTGGGTGCACCTTGCCAAGCAGTGCTCCCCATAGGCTGTGCCAGGTTTTATTTTATTTTTATTTTTTTTTAAAGATTTTATTTATTTGACAGAGAGACACAGCGAGAGAGGGAACACAAGCAGGGGGAGTGGGAGAGGGAGAAGCAGGCCTCCCGCGGAGCAGGGGGCCCGATGCGGGGCTCGATCCCAGGACCCTGGGACCATGACCTGAGCCGAAGGCAGACGCTCAACGACTGAGCCACCCAGGCGCCCCGTGTCCCAGGTTTTAACGGTGGCCAGGGCAGTAGACGATTTGTGTCTTGTTCTGATAGCCTTTGCTAGAGGTGTCTGCTCGTCCGTTAGCCTTTCGTGCCTCTTCTGAAAGCTCTGTTCTTACCTTTTGCCAGTCTTTCCACTGGGCTCCGGGTGAGTTTCTTTCCATTTTAATACACACTTTACGGAGTGCTGGCCTCATCTGCTTGCAGACCTAGAGCAGCTTTCTTGAGTTCGGTGGGCTAATGAGTTCCTTAAATGACCGCTACCCCGTGTTTGTCACTCTGGCCCTTGCCGCCTTTCTCCTGAACTTGAAGAGGGATCTGTGCCTGGAGCAGAAGTGGGGCCCGGGTGCACCGTGAGGAGGTGTGATGAGACCCAGGCCTTCTGCTGGCGAACCAGATGCTTGTGGGAGGGCAGAGCAGGACTGCCATGTCCGTGCTGGACCCCTGCCCCTCGGAGGGAGGGAGGGCGGGCACGGGGCATCCGGGCTGGGTCCTGGGCTGGGGGGTGCACTGTGGGGTGGAGTCCCTCACGCGCCCCCACCCCCCGGTCAAGGGAGGCTCAGGGCTGTCCCTGGGCAGGGCCTCCCGAGCACTTTGCACAACCACCCGCCCCCCCAGCCCTGCTGCTGGTGCTGGCCTCTCTCCCCAGGAGCAGGTGCCTGGCTCAGCACCTCCAGTGTCCCAAGAGCATCGCTTTCAAAGTGAGCAGGAGGAGGGAGGGGCTCGGAAGAACTGAGGCCCCTTGGGAGTGCCGTGGCATTTGGAGGGGGCACTCTCCAAGGTGTCTCCTGCCTGTGGAGCCAGACCTGTGCTCATACCTGCCGAATCATGGTCAGAGATGTGGTCCAGCCTAGAGGCCAAGGACCCAGACCCTCTTGTCTAGAAAGGATCAGGAGAGTGTGGAGGAGCATGTCTGAGCCCGCTCTCTGCACTTCCCCACCTGGAAACCTCGGAGGCCTGGAGTCTGGCCTGAGGCCCTTACTGACAGGACAGTGGGTGGACACAGCCCCCACCCCTGATCGCCCCCGGACGTGGCCTGGCCTGGTGGTGCAGCATGAACTCTGTGCTCATTTGTCTGAGGCGATCCTCCTTGCACTGGGCTTGTACTTGAAAGCCGAGCCAAGGGGTCTAGAGAACCAGGTGACTTGCCTAATGTCGACAGACTGAAGGCAAGACCCAGGGTACTTCTGTGGGACTAGGACAGTGAGGTGGCCCAGACTTGGACCTGGTTTGTAGGCATGCTCAACAGCATGTTTAATGAAAATTTAGTTTTAGTCAAAATAATCCTTAGTTTAAAAGCCCTGTGGCCATCCCCTCGCAGTCCTCTGCCCGTCTTGCCCTGACACCAAGTCCAGAGGTATCCCAGGGACCGTCACCTGCAGCGTGTTGTCAGCTCTCTGCTCATCTGCGTTTCCAAGTAACATTCCTATTCTATCTGTTTGGTTTTTATCTGTCCATCCATCCTTCATCTACCTATCGTCTGTCGTCCATCTGTCCGCCCATCCGTCCATCCCCTGTCTTCTGTCTCTCAGTCCATCTCCCTCCTCACCACTCACAGTCCCAGTATGGTTCCCACACTGGCCCCACTGGTTGTCCCCCTGTCTCTTTCTCTGACAACATGGCTCATTGCACATGTGTGGCTGTGTGTCCTTCCTCGCAGCTGCCCTTTGCTGTTTCCTGGGTGTCACGGATTAGTGCCCAGACCGCCCCTGGAGCGTCCGCCTCCTGTCTGCGCTTGCTGCCGTCCCGGGCAGCTTCTGCTCCACCATGAGTGGGAGCCACCCCCCCAGGCTTCCCCCCACCCCTGGGCTCTGCTGGTTGCTTCCCAGTCTGGCTGCTGGGACACGGTCTTGGAGCTTCCCTTCACTGTCATCCTGGGACCTGCCTTTGCCCCTCCCAAGTCCGGCTCCTTTTCTGGATTCCACACGTCCCTCCTCCCTGACGCCTCCCTCCTCCCTGACGCCTCCCTGCTGTACACGCCTCCTTAAAAGAAGATGTTTGGGAAGTGGAAGTTTCTGTTTATTCGACAGAGACACAGCGAGAGAGGGAGCACAAGCAGGGGGAGTGGGAGAGGGAGAAGCAGGCTTCCCGCAGAGCAGGGAGCCTGACGCGGGGCTTGATCCCAGGACCCTGGGATCATGACCTGAGCCGAAGGCAGACGCTTAACGACTGAGCCGCCCAGGTGCCCCTTGGGAAGTAGAAGTTTTAAAAGGCTGCATAGCAGAAAATGTCCTCAGTGACGATTTGGGTGTGGAACCCAAGCTGGAAGTAATTTTCCCTGAGAATTTCTAAGGGATGCTGCTGCCGTTGTCTTTTGAGCTTCCAGGGTCCCTGTTGGGACGCCCAGTGGGGCCTGTTTTCCCTCTGAAAGCTGTGGGAGGGTCTCTTAGTTCCTGTGCCTGCAGGCACTTGGCCATGTGCCTTGGGAGCAGTCCATCCATCCACTACACTGGGTGGGCTCCAGGGGCCCTTCCAAATTTGGAAATCATGAGCTTCAGCCCTGGGGAATGTTCTATGATGTTCCCCCACCCTGGGCTCTGTCCTCTGTTCCTGGAGCTTCTGACGCATCCAAGATGGGCCCCCAAGCTCTCCTGTCTTTCTTCTCCCTTGTTTTCCATCTCTTTTTGTTCTGCTTTCCAGGTGATTTTTCTCAAATAGATCTTCTGCTAAAGTATTTCTAATGTCTGGGGCGCCTGGGTGGCTCAGTCGGTTAAGCGTCTGCCTTTGGCTCAGGTCAGGATCCTGGGGTCCTGGGATCGAGTCCCACGTGGGGCTCCCTGCTCAGGGGGGAGTCTGCTTCTCCCTCTGCCTGCTGCCCCTGCTTGTGCTCTCTCTCTCTCTGACAAATAAATGAAGTCTTTAAAAAAAAAAAAAAACCTTTAAAAAATATTTCTAATGTCTGAATGCTTTTTCCACGGTTTTCTCTCTTTGTTCCTCAAGTGTAATGCTGACTTTCTCTGAGAATATTCATGCAGGTGTCTTGCTCGCTTGCCTCGCTCTGCTCCTTGCGGGCTCGCGTCTGGCCGCACAGCCCTCTGAGTGAGGCGGTCTGCGTGCGCTAGGCCACATCGCAGTACTGGGGAGTGCGTCCCGCCGTCTGCCGCACCCTGCTCACCCTGCTCCTGGCCACTTGAGTTATTGTGGGGAAAATGGCTGTGACTGTCCTTGCACAGATCTGTGTGCTGTTCTTTCCTCTCGGGCAAGTACCTGCTTGTGGGGCTCGTTTTACACTCTGTGCCCCCCGCCAACGATGTCTGATGTTCAGGCTCCCACGTTTTTGCCAACCCTTGGTATTATCAGGATTCTGAACTGCTGTAATGCGTGTGCAGGGGTCCTGTCCCTGGGGCCTGTTGATGTCATGTGCTTCCTGGCCATTTGTGTCTGTTTCGTAGCATTCATGTTCCTCGCTCATGTTTAACTGGTGGTTTGTCTTTTATTGTTGATTCAGAGGGATTATTTATATAGTCTGAACACAAGTCTTCTGCCAGGTATATTTATTGCTAATTTTGTCTCTCAATCTTTGACTTTGCATTTTCTCAATGGTATTTCTTTGAGGAACAGTTTTTAACTTCAATGAAGTGTGATTTTCCGTTTTCATGGTTATTGCTTCTGGTGTTCTGAGCGCCCTTGTCTGTCCCAAGGTCACAAAGGCATTCTGTCTTCTTCTGGAAGCTCTGTGCACATTCAGGTCTGTGACCCACCTAATGTTTCTTGAGACTCTGTTTTGTAGCCACACCTCTGGCTGAAGACTTCCCTTCCCCTGAGGTCGCCGTGTCACCCACATGCCTCCAGGTGTGACCGTGTCTGGGCACCACCGCGCTGTCCCGGCCGCCTCGTGGTAAAGCTGGACTTCAGGCACTGCACATCCTTCCGTTTTGTTTTTGTTTTTTTCAAAATTGTCTTTGGCTGCTCTAGGTGCTTTGCACTTCTATATAAATTTTTTAGAATCAGCTGAGTATCTTACAAGATTTTTTTTCCTGTCGTAAATGTCATCTTCTAAATTTCAGTTTCAAAGTGTCGTTGCCAGTACGTAGAAATACAATCGGTGTTTGTTCCTCGATGCTGTGTCCTACAACCCTGCTAAATTCTCTTATTCTAGTGACTTTTTTATAGGCTTTTTTTTTGCATTTCCTATGTACAAGTTACTTTTTTTGGGAATAAAGGCAGTTTTTCTTTTTCTTTCCAAAATATATTTACGTCTTTTGTTTCTTCTTTTTCTTGCCTTGTTGCCATGGGAGGGATGGCGTTTGCCTCTGTCATTGAGTGTGATCTTGGCGGCAGGTGTTTGCAGCCTCTGTCGGATCGAGGAGGTACCCCTCTATTCTTAGCTTGCTGAGGGTGCATCATGAATGGTTTCTGTGTGTCTGTTAAGGTGGTGAATTACACTGCTTTTTAAATAAAAACTAACACTGTGTTCTGGGGATAGACTCATTTGCCCACGGTGTGTTGTCCTGTTTGTATGTTGCTGGGCTCCCTTTGAATCTGAGTGCGCTTGTCCTTTCTTGAAACGCATGTAGGTTTGTTCGCTGGCTTCAAAATTGAGTTGGGAAGGGGTGCCTGGGTGGGTCAGGTCATGATCCCAGGGTCCTGAGATCGAGCCCCGCATCGGGCTGCCTGCTCAGCGGGAAGCCTGCTTCTCCCTCTCCCACTCCCCCTGCTTGTGTTCCCTCTCTCACTGTGTCTCTCTCTGTCAAATAAATAAAATCTTAAAAAAAAAAAAAAAAAATTGAGTTGGGAAGTGCTTCTTCTTTTCCTATTTTCTGAAATTTTTATGTAAGATCTGTGTTACTCTTCCTTATATGTTCAGTAGCGTTCACTAGTAAAACCATCTGGACATACAGTTTTCTTTGTGAAGATTTAAAAATTAAAGGCTCAGTTATGTTGATGGTTATAGTACGATTCAGATTTTCTCATGTCAGGTTTGGCAAGTTATGTTGTTCTAGGAACGCGTCCATTTTATCTGAATTTTTCCTACTTACACATGAGGTTCACACTTACTTCTCACTGTTCTAACTGGGGCGTCCGTGCAGATGTGCCCTTTCTCACTCCCGACACCCCCTCCCTCCGAGTTGGTCCTCTTTCTTGTGTGTTTGTTTTCTGGTTCCTTAATGTCTGCTCTTATCTGTGTTATTTCCGTAATTTAACTTGTTTGACTTAAACTCTCTTTTTGTCCTAAGTTGTGGGTGGTAGATGTGTCGTGACCTCAGAGGACAGAGAGGCCGGCCCTCCTGCGCTGCTCCCGTGGACGCAGCGTGCCTTCTGCTCTCAGGCTGCTCGGGTTTCTTTCTGTCTCGGGTCTCCAGCAATGTGGGAATGGCTTTCTTTTGATTGATGCTTGGAGTTCATGATGCTCCCTTAATCTGAGGCTTGAAGTTGACGGTCAGTTCCGTCCAGACCACTGTCTGTCTGTCCAGGTACTGCCTCTGCCCCCTCCCCTTCTTCTCTTTCTGGGCTCCTCTGCCGGATCCCATGCGTCCTCTAGGCGCTCGGACGTCTGTTCCGGGGAGCGGTCTCCATGGCTGCCATCCTGGGGTGTCCTGTGACTCAGTGAGCATCTTCTTCTGCCCTGTGTTCAGGGGGCTCTCTTCAGTGTGCCTGGCCTGCTGCCTAACCCGCCGATGGCACTCCTCGCGTCAGACACCGTATCTCCACTTCTAAAGTTGCCGTTTGGCCCTGTCTTACAGTTTTTCAGTTCTGTGCCAAATATCAATCTTGTCTTTAATTTCTGGAAATTGTTTTTAGGCTTATACCTGAGTATTCAGTTTTTTTGTGGTGATATTAAATACTTTTTTAGTAGTGTTAAAATATGCATGCCATACCATTTTAAATATTTTTGACTGTAAAATTTGGTAGCATTAAGTGCATTCATGGTGTTGTGCAAACATCACTGTTCATCACCAGAACGTTCCATCTTCCCAAACTGAACCTCTGCCCCCACCCCCACCCCCCGGCCCCTGTTCTCCACTGTCTGTGTCTGTGGGCTTGACCCCTCCAGGTCCCTCAAGTGAGGGGAGTCCTTGTCCTTCTGTGTCCGGCTTCTTGCACTCAGCGGAAGGGGCTCACGTTCGTCCGCACAGTAGCCTGTGTCAGAATTCCGTTCCTTTCCAAGCCACGTCCCTCGTACACGTGTGCGGCGCTTGGCTTCCTCATTCACCCAGCAGGCCTGCAGGCTGCTTACCCCTTCTGGGCCCTGGGACTTGCTGGGCGTGGTCATGGGGAGCCTGTGTCGTGTCCCTGTTGCCTGGCTCCTCACGCCTCTCTTGCTTGTTTCCTCCTGGCTGTGGTCACATGGCCTCTTCTCTGGGACTGGAGACTTTGTGGGCATCACAGATGAGAAATCGTAGCGGTGGTTTGAGGCTCCGGGCGATGGCTTCAGTCAGACGCTGGCTCTCCTGTCCCCATGGGGGCTCGGTCATGTCCCCCCCACCCCCTGCAGTGTTGCCCTCAGGGCGTTTATCAGGACCCGCTTCTGTGTGTCTTCCACCCTCCCGAGTCTGTGCAAAGCCTGTTCAGCTTCGCATCCCGTTTTCTGTGACTTATGCAAGAGGCCGGCACTGAGGAGGAGGGGTGGCTTGGGAGGACCATCTCTGGCGCCTTTTGCCAACGCACGGCAGGTTCCTGTCCCTGGCGACCGTGCTTACTCCTGCTCTGTGCTCCTGCTTGGTGTAGAGGCTGTGCCCAGGTCGGCATCATCCGGGCCCTGACGGAGTGTGGCATCCCTGTGGACATGGTTGGAGGGACGTCCATCGGGGCCTTCATGGGGGCCCTGTACTCCGAGGAGCGGAACTACAGCCAGATACGGATCCGGGCCAAGCAGTGGGCTGAGGTGAGGGGCCTCTGCCCTCCCTGGAGCTTAGCACCAGGTCCCTGGGGTGCTGCGGGAGCAGGAGGACATTGGGACCTTTGGCCCCTGCTCGTGGCTCTGCAGGGCTCTGGACTCAGAGCAGGGTTTGTGGGATGGGGGGGGAAGGAGGAGCACAGAGCAAGTAAGGACATCAGTGTTGGGGGATGGGCTCTGGTTGGTGCCTGGTCTTAATTTATAAAGGTGACTGAGGACACCATGGGGAGGTCAGCGCCATTGGAAGGAAAGTTAGTTACCTGTAGTTCAACTGAGGGTCCGGTCACAGGCCAGGCAGACATTTCCCTTCCCCATCTCTGCTGGTCTGATGCAGGTGTGGGAATGGCCACGGAACGTTGGGCCTGATGGCCTCATTGTCCTCAGTGTGCGTTGGGTCATGGGAGTCTGCTGGGAGGCCACTCTGCAAGGCACGGTGGGGTGGGTCCTGTCCAGACTGTCCTCTTTCCCTGCCTTTCCTAGGTAGCCTTTGGCCTCCTGCCACGCTGAGGGAGGTGGTGGTTGTTGGGGCCGCCAGGCTTGGCTCTGCAGACTCTGGTGCTAGACAGGGGTGTCTTCAGGAGTGAGGGCCTTGCTAACCGTGGAGGACCCTGGGGGCCACCCTGTCCTGAGTCCCTGACCCAGCAGCGCACTTGTTCTCTCTGCCTGTCCCAAGGCGGGGTCTTCATTCTGTTCATCTCAGTGTGAGCACGCTGAGGGGCAGCTCACCCTCCGTGGGGGGCCCGCCTCCTGTATGGCCCATGCTCTGGGCTTTTCCATCTCAGCTTCTGTCTGCACAGAGGCAGGGAGGATCTCTCCTTCTCCCTCAAGAAGTCAGGCAGCCTTGAACCCGGGCATTCTTGCGGCAAGGCCAGTGCTGCCTGCCCAGTCACGAGTCCTGCTCCTGGCCCCCGTCTTCACTGAGGAAGGATGGGCCTCAGTCCCTCCAGAGGGAGAGGGTTGGGGGGCTTTGGCAGAAAGGGCCCTCAACAGGGCCACTCCTTCCCGGGCCCCGATGGAGTGTCTGCCATGGTAGAATATGGGGGTCAACCCCAAGCATGCTGGGGACCTCAGCAGGGAGCTATCTCGACCCCTCACCTACCGGTGTTGACTGAGCTTCGTCCTGAGTGAGAGCCAGCGTTAGCGGGCACCCTCATAGGACCTCCCCACCCTCCTGCTCACGCCCTGGCATCCGCTCCCCCCAGAGACCCTTCAGGATGCTTCCCAGACACCCTTGTTGTGTTCATAGGAAGCACATGTGTGTGCTCTGTCCCTGCTCCCTTCCCAGACTTGGGTTCCTGGCTGAGTCCCATGGGATCATCCTCCGCCCGGGTCTCATGTGTGCCCTGCCCACTCAGGACATGACATCGATGGTGAAGACTGTGCTGGACCTGACCTACCCTATCACGTCCATGTTCTCGGGGGCCGGCCTTAACAGCAGCATCTGTAGCGTCTTCAAGGACCGGCAGATCGAGGTGCCCCCCCAAACAGGGACCTCCCTCATCCCCTCGAGCCTCCAGGCCTGCAGGGTCAAGGGCTGGCGGTGGGGGAGGATGGCCCTTCTGAGTCCTGCTGTCCCCTTGCAGGACCTGTGGATCCCCTACTTCACCATCACCACAGACATCACGGCCTCCGCAATGCGGGTCCACACGGACGGTGAGCACCTCCTCCTTGGGTTCCCCTTAATATGGGCTCAGACATGCACGGGGCACAGCGCCCCCCACCCCACCCCCGCTTGGGGCAGCGTGACCCAGGGGAAGGGTATTGAAGGACCAGCTCGGGGTTGGGGGGCAGGGGGCAGGCAGGCAGAGAACCTGGAAGCTCCATGAACCAGAGGAAGCACCGAGATGACCCGAAGGAGGCAAGGAGCTCAGGGAGGTCTGAACCCAGAGAGGATCCTGCCGCGAGCATGAGGGAAACGGGTAGGGACAGAACCAAGAGTCTGGAAGCACCCACAAGCCCAAACTAGACACAGAAAGGTGGAGATAACAATGTGAACTAAGAGCGGAGAGGAGTAGGGCGAAGGGCACACTCACGCCTGGGGGATGTGGGGGGTGAAGGGCACACTCAGGCTGGGGGGACATGGGGCGAAGGGCACGCTCAGGCCGGGGTGGGCGAAGGGCACACTCGGGTTGGGGTGGGGGGCGAAGGGCACGCTCAGGCT
Source organism: Halichoerus grypus (assembly GCF_964656455.1). Classification (NCBI taxonomy): domain Eukaryota; kingdom Metazoa; phylum Chordata; class Mammalia; order Carnivora; family Phocidae; genus Halichoerus; species Halichoerus grypus. Next base: position 93,528,649 of record NC_135725.1, on the reverse strand, counting down.
GGGGGGACACGGGGCGAAGGGCACGCTCAGGCCGGGGTGGGCGAAGGGCACACTCGGGTTGGGGTGGGGGGCGAAGGGCACGCTCAGGCTGGGGGGCGCGGGGTGAAGGGCACATGCAGGGCATGTGTTTTGTGGGCTCAGATCAGCAGTTGGTGGGAGACTGCTGGGCTGGGGACCGTGAGAAGGCCAGTACGTGGGTGGCAGCTGAGGGCCCTTTTCCAGGGCAAAGTGGTTTGTGAGCTGAGTGCGTGTGTCTCTTTGGAGGTGAGTGGGATGGTGGGGCTCACAGCAGAATGTGGGGAGACTGCAGAACCAGCCGGGCCTCCCCTGGGCCTCTGGCCCTCCCCATGCTCCCTCTATGGAGAGAGCCTCCCTTGTGAAGGAGGAAGAACAGGAGGTGTGTCTGTCTGTCCAGACGTGCAGACTTCAGGAGCCCATGCGGGCAGGGCTCTGAGCCAAGGGTCCAGGGCAGGAACCCACTGTGGGCAGCGAAAGGCTTCCCTCCTGCCCCTTGGCAGGCTCTGGTGACAACCGCCCCCCCCTCACACCCCGCAACTCTCTCCCAGGCTCCCTGTGGAGGTATGTGCGTGCCAGCATGTCTCTGTCAGGCTACATGCCTCCCCTCTGCGACCCCAAAGACGGACACCTGCTGATGGACGGGGGCTACATCAACAACCTGCCAGGTACCACCCCCACCCTCCCGCACCCACCTCCACTCTCGTTGTCCTCAGAGTGTGCTCATGGAGCCCAGAGAACACGCACAGGCACATGCAGACACATGCCCTTGTGCACACACACTTGGGCATCGTGTGCTCCCAGCATATGGCCCTGTTTGTCAGCTCAGCAGCACTCAGAACAAGGGCCAAGCAGAGGAGCTGAGAGCAATTACGTCCCATCTGTGCCCACAGTTGGAACTAACAGCCAGAAAGTGCCGGGGTTGTTGTGGGCGAGGCCCCTCCCTCGGGCACACCTGTCACCTGTTGGACAGTTCTGTGCATTAGGCTGCCCCTCTACAGGCCCAGAGGGAGAGGCTGGACAGGAGACCCTCTGGCCCTTGCAGGCTCTATCCCTGCCCCGCCCCCAGCCCTGCTCCCACCTGGGGCTCTGCATGCCTGTCCTGGGTGGTGACCAAGGCTGTCTTCTCCCCAGCGGATGTGGCCAGGTCTATGGGGGCAAAGGTGGTGATTGCCATTGATGTGGGCAGCCAGGACGAGACGGACCTCACCAACTACGGCGACGCCCTGTCTGGGTGGTGGCTGCTCTGGAAGCGCTGGAACCCCTTGGCCTCAAAAGTCAAGGTGGGGGCATAGCTCTGCACAGTGCCCAGGCAGCCAGGTGCTCCTCTGTGGCTTCTGTCCCCAAGATGGGCAACATGGTGCAGCACAAATGCCTCTGTGGGCAGAGGAGGGTTGTAGCCCATTCCGGGCTCCAAGGCCAACAGGGCTGCAGTCACTTGCTCACTGTCCTTGCCAGGGATCCTGCCTGGACCAGCTCTAGGGAAAGGGGACAGGCCCACCACCCGCCAGGATCCATCTCCAGGATCCCTGGCTGGGCACCTGCCCTCCTCCCAGGCCTAGCAGAGATGTGTCTCCCCTTGGGAGAGGGGAGGGAAAGGGCCAGGGTGTGAGACGCAGGCAGCTGTGCCCATACGGGGTCCCTGGAGCCGTGGGGGGCCCGCAGAGCCTCGCTCACATGCTTCGACGGCAGCAGGTGTTGAACATGGCAGAGATCCAGACACGCCTGGCCTATGTGTGCTGCGTCCGGCAGCTGGAGATGGTGAAGAACAGTGAGTACTGTGAGTACCTGCGCCCCCCCATCGATAGCTACGGCACTCTGGACTTCGGCAAGTTCAACGAGATTTGCGTGAGTGCAGCTGGGGTGCGGAGGCCTGCAGTGCAGTGCCTGCCCTCGCTTCTGAGCTGGGAAGTGGGGCCTCCTGACACCTGGTCCCGGGGTTCCTGGTGTGTGTGCAGGAAGTGGGGTACCAGCATGGGCGGACAGTGTTTGACATCTGGGGTCGGAGCGGTGTGCTGGAAAAGATGCTACAGGACCGACAGGGGACAAGCAAGATGAAGGCATGTGATGTGAGTGCCCGAGCTAGTGCCCCTCCTCCCTCCCTCCCTCCCGGGACCGGTCCTCTGCCTGCCGCAGTGGGCCTGAGAGGTGCAGGGCTCCCTGCAGCCTGCGGTCCTTTGGCGCCCCGCCCCCAAGCTGCTCAGGCCTCTGGTACTCCCCCAGGGGCCAGAAGACAAGGGCAGGGGTGCGGCCCTGTGGTAGCTATCTCTTGGTCTCTGCCCCGGCACCCCCTCTTTTTGCCCCACTTTGGCTCTCTGCTGCTCTCGGTAGGAGAGGGTGGGGGCCTGCTCTGGCCTCTGCTCATCTTCCACGCCCTGCCCCACCTCCAGGGGCCTGGGCACCTCAGCAGGCTACGACCACAGAGGGTTGCAGAGAGGCGCTGGGGGCCTGGCCAGGCAGCCAAGGGCTGTGGTCTGGGGACCAGAGGAGCTGTGGCCTTGGCCACATGTCTCTTCCATCTCGGCCCTCCAGGTCCTCACCTGCCCCAACGCCTCCTTCACTGACCTTGCCGAGATTGTGTCACGCATTGAACCCGCCAAGGTGGCCACGGTGGACGGTGAGTTGGATGCTCAGGACACACACCTGCGTAGCTGAGGGTGCTGTTGGTAGCGTCTCCCTCTAACCCTTGGCACGCCCAACAAGCCGCCCTGGCCACCAGGCTCCCTCTAGCAGCCCTGGGGCCTGGTGACCACCGTGGCATGGCCCCTGCCCTCAGGAGGGGACCAACACAGCCCTCCCCTCCGTCCAGACGAGTCTGACTACCAGACCGAGTATGAGGAGGAACTGCCAGACGGCCCAAGGGATGCGTATGCTGACTTCCAGAGTGCCCCGGCCCACGTGGGCTCGGACTCGGTGAGCTGCCCGGACCTGCCTGTGCCCCTGGGCTGAGTCAGCTCTGAGGGCTCCAAGCAGGCCAGCCGCTCCCTCCCTCTGCTGCCCTGCAGCACAGAGCCAGAGAAACCTGGCTCAGGGTCAGCCCTCCAGGCTCAGCCCCACCATGACGTGCCGTTTGCTTCCAGGATGACGAGTCCTCGCTTCGGCATCGGAGCCCCAGTCTGGCTTCCCAGGACTGCCCCCGGACTCCTACCCCTAGCACTCTGACCAGGATGGGTAGAGGTCTCCACTCAGATGCACCCTAGAGCAGCATCTGCTGTGGGCCTCCCTCAGAGACCCTGGCTCCTACAGCTCCTGGGGCTCTTCCCAGCCCGCCAGGAAGACCGGCTGGGGCCTAGGGCCCGTGAGCCACTGAGTCCAGCTTCTCTTGTGCTGGAGCCCAAGCTGCGCTGGTTGCCTCTGCCCGTCTGCACTGGCAGCTTCTGGTGGGGCTCTCGGTCCTGGCACCCTCTGTGCACCACAGTCCCAGGGGCTGTGTCCGCCCCCGCGGGGCTCCCGGAGGCCTCGGAGACCTGTCGGAGCCCCTGGTGCACCTGCTTGATGTGTCAATAAAGGTAGATCTGACTGTGTGTGGACATGTCCCTTGCCAAGGTCCTTGTGGCAGAGAGCAACACGATGGGCCTGACCGGTGCCAGGGAGCAGCCGCGGCCCCCATCACTGGTCCACCGTGGGGTTGGGGGGTGGGGGCGCATCCCTGAGTCCGGACTGGGTGTGGCATCACCTGCTGTCCTCCGAAGTCACCATGTGGGGGCCGCAGGCACCCCGGTGCAACAACTGACCAGGCAGGCAGGACACCCAGGGTCCGCATGGAGCTGGGGTGCCCCGAACCAAGAGGGAGCCCACTGCTGATCTCTCAGGCATCTTCCCCCGCAGTACACGGGCTGCTCTCCTAGGTCGCATGCCGCCCACACTGTCTCGGATCATTAAATAGCGCCAGGGAGCCCTTTTGTATAAAAGGAGGGACAACTCCGGCCCTGCGTCTTTGGGGTCCGCAGCCCCTGCAGGTCTCCAAGGGGCAGGGAGACCCCTGACCCGAGGGCCTAGGACCTTGCAGTCAAGTGACCGCCAGCCTGTTTCTCGGCGTCCCCCTCCCCAGCGCCTGCACGGTGGGCGGGGCCACCGCCCCAGTCCCCTCCGGACGACCCCGCCAGGCTCCGACGTCATGGGCGGCCACCTCCAGGCGTGACGTCGCGGTGGGCGGAGCCCCTGCCCCGCCCCATCCATGACGTCGCGGTGGGCGGAGCCGCCGCCCCCGGCCCCGGCCGCGCTCTCCCGGTGCGGCGGGACTCGCGGACGGCCCAGCGCGGCCATGCGGGGCCCGGGCCCGAGCCGGAGCCCCGGCGCGGCGTGGCTACCCCGGCGGAGGCGGCGGGCGCGGGGCGCGCTCTGAGGCCGGGGGATGCGCCGCCGCCGCCGCGACCATGGGCGCCGCCGCCTCCCGGAGGAGGGCGCTGAGGAGCGAGGCCATGTCCTCGGTGGCGGCCAAAGTGCGGTGAGTGCGGCGGGCCGGCCGGGGCTCAACGCCCGCCCCCGGCCCCCGCGGCGTCTCCCCCGCGCCCGGCCCCCTCCCCCGTGGCGGGGCTTCTCGCCGCGCCTCCCTCCCCCACTCGCACCGCCACCTCGGCGCGGCTCCCCTCCCGGAGACAGCTGTGGGTGAGATGCCGACCTCACGACCCCCCCGCCCCCCCCCACACACACAGTGACGGGGGCTGGACAGAAAGCAGACCCGGGCCCCGGCCACGTTGCACTGGGACCCGAGGGTCCCTGGAACTGCGACCTGCCAGCCCTGGGTTTTCTGGGGGTGGGACGGCACGGTCTGCCGTGAGTGACCCCGACCCTCCCCTTGCTGGTGCCCGAGGCCTGTGTGGGGGTGGGGACCCCAGGCTCCCTTTTGGAGAGAGTCCAGAGTGGCCTGGGTGCACTGAAAGCGCACCCCGCTGTCCACCCTTCAGAGCAGCCCGAGCATTTGGCGAGTACCTGTCCCAGAGTCACCCTGAGAATCGGAACGGTGCAGGTAGGGGCATTCGAAGAGGTGCCAGGACAGGGTTGGTCCGCAGCCCCACCCCACCCCCACGACGTAGGGCTGCTGTCCCCTGCCCCAGGCCTGGCCCAGCCCGTGGGCTGTGAGCTGCTGGGCTGGCTTCCTCACGCCCCCTGCCCTCCCTGGCCCAGAGCCCCAGGAGGAGCTCAGAGTCACTCATCACCATGGCACCCACCCAGCCTGGGCCGTTGGCATGGCAACAGGCCTCCTGGCACCCCCAGGGTTGGCACCGCTGTCTCTTGGGGCCAGCTGGTGGGGGGGAGGGGAGAAGTTGGCACTGGGCACACGGGTGCAGTGGCAGGCTGGGAGGTGGCCTGTTTATTCCCGTCCGTCCCCCACCATCAACCGCAGGTAGTGTAGCCTGTCACCCCCACGCACACACACCCAGGGCTTGGGGCCCCGGTAGGAGGAGGGTGGGAGCCTAGTCTAAGAGGAGTGCGCAGCTCGCAAACACCTTTTCCGAAGATAGCAGGGGCTTAGCGTTTGGTCACTGGGGCTGGAGGGCAGCTCCAGCCTCCCCCATCCAGGCCAGGCACTCACTGGGTGTCCTCTGCCCTCACCGCACCAGGAGAATGGGAGGGCAGGGCCAGAGGGCTGCAGTTCACCTGGTGCCTCTCCCCCAGACCACCTGCTGGCTGACGCCTACTCTGGCCACGACGGGTCCCCCGAGATGCAGCCAGCCCCCCAGAACAAGCGTCGCCTCTCCCTCGTCTCCAATGGCCGCTACGAGGGCAGCCTCTCAGAGGAGGCTGTCGGCGGGAAGCCGGCCGGTGAGGGCCCCCAGCCCCGTGTGTACACCATCTCCGGGGAGCCGGCCCTGCTCCCCAGCCCAGAGGCCGAGGCCATTGAGCTGGCCGTGGTGAAGGGGCGGCGGCAGCGGGAACGGCACCCCCACCACCACCACAGCCAGCCCCTGCGTGCCAGCCCGGGGGGCAGCCGTGAGGACGTCAGCAGGCCCTGCCAGAGCTGGGCAGGCAGCCGCCAGGGCTCCAAGGAATGTCCAGGATGCGCCCAGCTGGCCCCCGGTCCCAGCCCCTCCCCTCGGGCCTTTGGGCTGGACCAGCCACCTCTGCCTGAGGCCACGAGCCGCCGCAAGAAGCTGGAGAGGATGTACAGTGTTGATCGTGTGTCTGGTGAGGGCAGGCTCGGGGGCAGGGAGCTGATGCTGGGGTTTGCTGGCAACCACCACTATGAGGCTTGGACAGGTGGAGGGTGTGTAGGTGCCCCGCAGCACCGAGTCAATCAAGGAGTACTTCCTGGAGGAGGGGGATTAGGAGCATCTTGATTGAGCACACAGAAAACGTAGCTTAATTAGAAAATCAGGCTGCCTTTGGGGAGTCCTGGGGAATAGTCCCTGCCCTGGGTCCCAACAAATGAAGTTCCCAGTAACCTGAGGAAGCTGTCTGGGGCCTGGCCAGGTATTGGGTGCCTCCTAGGATTGCTGAGCTGTGTGAGTGGCTGGTGAGCCCTGGAGGCTTACTGTGTCTAGAAGACACTTGAGCAGCCCCATGCCTCCTGGCTCTGAGGTCACATCCTGAAAAGCAAGAGTGCTAACTAGCCGAGCCCCCACATCAACCCAGGATACCTCCTGGGCTTCCCAGTCCGCCACCTGCCTAGGCATCAGGGCACAGGCCGGGGGTGTGGGCAGTTCACCTCCATGACCTCATGCTTCTCTGATGGACACAGCCTAGGGGTTGGGGCAGGGGTCAGGGTGAGAAAGTAGAGCAAACTTTCATCCACCCCATCTGGGAGCTGTAGGGGTCCTGAGAAGGGGCAGCCCTCAGCAAGACAGTCTCCACGCTGGGGGAGGGCCTCCACCTCACCCTCCTGGAACGGTGCAAGGGAGTGGAATGTGCAGGCTGCAGAGAAGGCCCCAGAGCCCCCAGGAAAGGCTGCAGCCATTGCCCCTGCCCTGTTCCTCCTCTCCAAAGAGAGACAAAGTGAGTCCTTTCTCTGGGCCCCCTGGACACAGGCTGTGCTTTCAAAGGAATGTTCTTCCACTGTAGGCAGCCCCAGGGAGAGCTGGGCAAAGACCGACTGTCACGAAGCTGCTGAGTCGTCTCGGCGTGAGCAGCTGAGCAGGCACATGCTACCTTAGAGCCCCATGCCAGGGTCCGCCCACCTGGGAGAGGGTTAGGGCACCCTGGAGCTCTTCCTCCACTGGCTTTGGCAGAAGCATCGCCTTCCCTGGCAGGTGGAAGTAAAGGCTTTAGGAAGCCCCAAGCCACCCTTGCCACTTCTGTCTTGCAGATGATACCCCCATCCGAACCTGGTTCCCCAAGGAAAACCTCTTCAGTTTCCAGACAGCAACCACAACTATGCAAGCGTGAGTCGTGTACCTGATACGTGCCCACGGCGTGGGGCCTGGCCAGGGGCTCTTCTTGGTGCTCAGGAAGTACTGCTGGACCCTCTCCCTCCTGCTGGGCCACCTGCGTGACTGTTTCCGAGCAGCCCCACGCGCCCATGTCCCCCCATGGCTGCCAGATGTGACCTCAGTCTCAGGGAAGGCAGGGCTGGCTACTCTCCGACCCCAGCCTCCCACTGCCCCTCCCACGCCCCATCCCTTTACCACCCCTCCCTCCGCACTGCCCTGCCCTCTGCTCTCCTGGCCCTCCCCTGTCTTTGATGGTCCTCTGGGGACCCCGCCCAGGGCTGCAGCTGACGCAGTCACCCGTGGGGGTGGTTCTCCTAGGCCACTGCCTCATCTCAGCTCCCAGACAGCAGTGGACTTGTACCCTGTGTGCACCTTGAGGGACCACACCTCAGGAGTCCCCTGCGGGGCTGGCTCTTTTCTGTCTGGGACATGTACCTGGGTTTTCGGACACGGAGTTCCTTTCAGAGAGGCACCCTTTGCTGCAGTGCCCCCCACATTGAGGAAGCTCCTCCCCCGATGCTGCTCTGGGGAGCCCAGCACTGCCCCCAGGCTGGCTGGGGGCTGCCACCTTTGCCACCAGGCCCAGACCCGGCAGAAATGACCACGTCACAGCACCTGGTAGCATGAGCCCGTGACCTCCACAGCCACGGCCCTCTCGTGGGCTTCCCACAGCATAGCTAGTGCCCGGAGTATGAGTGAGGGGCCCCTGGAGTCGATGACAAGGGCAGTAACAGGGAACTCAGGGGGCTGCCGGGGTCGTGGCTCACTATGTCTTCTTTCCCACGCTGCCCCGTCCCGCCGTACCTCCAGCATCTCGTAAGTACCCTGTGGGACCTGGAGCTTAAGAGCACGGTGGTTGTCCCTGGGGGACCCTCCTACCCCCAGATAGGCTTGGGCAGGCCAGGGACCTGGGCCTTGAGTGTGAGGGAGAGTGCACCCCCGCAAGTGCCAAGGCCACAGCAGGGCCTGCCAGAAGCAGGGCGGAGGACAGGGTGAGACAGGCCAGGAGCCTTCTGCCTGGCCCGGCGCCCTGGATGCCCCTCCAGGCCCTGTGCTCACGACTCTGTCCCCACGTCTCGGTCCCTCCTACCTGCGGCCAAGGGCAGTGCTGACTCGTGGTGGTTTCCCAGGGTGTTCAGGGGCTACGCGGAGAGGAAGCGCCGGAAACGGGAGAATGATTCCGCGTCTGTAATCCAGAGGTAGGGCCTGCCAGCCACTCGCCACCAGGGTCCGTCTCTTGTCTGTGCTGGTCTGGCCTGGACCCACTGGGCCCTGGCAGACCTGATGGGGGAAGGGCGGTGGCGACCACTGGCCTGGCCCTGCTCTGGGGACGCAGCAGGCAGGAGAGGTCATGGAACCTGGGCCCCCTAGGCCTGTGTTTTGGGGGTACGTTGACAGTGGGACTCCAGCCAGCTAGCCCACCCATGTCTCTCCCTGCCCCTTGAACCCCAGAGCTGTGGGGTCAGCAACAAGGCTTATCCTCCCCAAGCCCCACCTCAGAGATGTGGCCAGAAACCTTGTCCATCTTGGACCCTGGACCTGGGTAGGGCACACATTTGGGGGTAAAGAAGACCCGTCTCTGAGGTGGCCCAGGGACATGAGAGCAGGGGAAGGAGTGTCTGCAGGCCCCAAACCGACCTGAGGCTGGTGCAGACAGTCGTGCTGCCCTGGTCCCCGAGCACAGGCAGCGGGAGCCCTCGACCACTTGGAGAGGGAGGCTGGTGGGGTTCAGAGTGTGCCTGGGCCCAGAGGGAACGAAGGGTGGGCAGTGGAGGTGGGGCCCTGAAGGCGGGGGAAGTCACCAAGGGAGTGGTCCTGCGATGGGGGCGACGGCAAGAGAAGGCTTGACCACTGTGCCTTTGTCCTGGCAGCAAAGGGGAGCCCTGGAGAGGTGTCAGCATGACAGGGACTGGGGGGGATTTGCGCCTGAGTGGGCGGGGAGCGAGTGGGGGAGCGCAGGGGCGCGCGAGCCATTTCTTTCCTAAAGAGGTGAAGGCAGAGCCTCAGGCAACGTCAGGTGCGACTCCGGGGCGGTGGCGCCAGGAGCAGGGAGCATGGGGGACCGGGCCGCCGCCCACCCACTCTGGCGAGCCTCACCAGCCCCCGTGTTTCTTCCCCAGGAACTTCCGCAAACACCTGCGCATGGTCGGCAGCCGGAGGGTGAAGGCCCAGAGTAAGACCCAGGGCAGGAGGGTGGGCAGGTGGGCGGCGCTGCCCTCGGCCGGCTGGGGCTTTGCGGGCTGCTAGCTGCGCCGGAAAGACCCGCGTTCCCTAACCGCCACCCCAGCCCCACCCGGGAACCCTGGACTCTGGCCCCGCCCCTAGCCCTGCAACGGAACCCCTGCCTCAGGCTCCGCCCCGGGCTCCAGGCCCCACCCACAACCCCGCCCCCAACTCCTGGCGCCCCGGCCCCTCCGCACGGGCCGTGCCTCTGGGCCGGCCGCTCACTCCGCCGCCCGCACTGGCGCCTTCGGGCGCCCCTGCTATCCCTGCGCCACATGGCCGGTCCCCAGCCCCTGCCCCCGCACGCCAGACTCGGCCCCGGCGCCCCGGACTGACGTCCTCCGCCCGCCCAGCCACGAGCGCGGCCCGGAGCCAGCCCGGCCGTGGGGCCCCGCGGCCCGGAGTCCGCTCTCAGGCTCTGCCCCGCCCGCCCCCGCTCCAGCCGCTGACGCCGCTTTGCTCTCCCTGCAGCGTTCGCCGAGCGGCGCGAGCGGAGCTTCAGCCGGTCCTGGAGCGACCCCACCCCCATGAAAGCCGACACTTCCCACGACTCCCGAGACAGTAGGTGCCCGGCGCAGGCCGGCCCACCTGCCCCAAGAGGCTCCCCTAGGCCCCCAGCTCCCGCGCTCCGCAGGGCGGGCCTCCTGCCCGGGCAGCTAGGCTTCTGCGCTTCTGCTCTCTGAGCCTCAGTTTACCCATCTGTGAGGTGGGGGCACCTCGTGGGCAGGGTGCTGTGGGCTGCCGCAGCTCCGGGAGACCGGAGGGGCCGGGGGCTGCCCTGCCCTGCTGCTGGCTCCGGGCCCCGGCTGGCCTGGCCCTCCTGGCATGGTGCGGGCGTCCACAGTGCAGCAGCTTGGGGGTGGGGGCAGCGGCCGGTCTCGCCAGGCTGGTGGTGGCCTCTGTTGGCCGCTGTCCCCCACCCTGGTTTTCTCGCTGGCCTGGAGGACCTTCCGGGAGTCTTTACTGCGGTTTCCACCACTCGTGTCTGCGGGTAACAGCTGGGACTGGAGGTGCTGCTGGTCGCCCCCGGCCCTGGTGACCCATCCTGCCCCTCAGGTAGTGACCTGCAGAGCTCACACTGCACCCTGGGTGAGGCCTTCGAGGATCTGGACTGGGAGACCGAGAAGGGGCTGGAGGCAGTGGCCTGCGACACCGCGGGCTTTGTGCCCCCCAAGGTTATGGTGAGGTCGGGTGTCTTTACGCTATTCCTGTTCTAGCCGGTTCTGGGCTGGCGGGGGCGGGGTCCTTCTTCCTCCAGGAGCCCAATTGGCTCTACCTGGAAATGATGCAGCCATCACAGGCTGCCCAGCAGCGGGGGGCAACCTCACGGGGCCTCCCACTGCCCACGGGCTCCAAGGCGGCTGGGCCCTGAGCAGCTCCCTGTGCCGTCTGCAGCTCATCTCCTCCAAGGTGCCCAAAGCTGAGTACATCCCGACTATCATCCGCAGGGACGACCCGTCCATCATCCCCATCCTCTATGTGAGTCTCTCCCCCAGCCCCCGGTGCTGGGTGGGGCTGCTGCCTGAGGGGCTCTGACCAGAGTGTGGCCTGTGTCTGTTTCAGGATCACGAGCACGCGACTTTTGAGGACATTCTGGGTATGTGCCCTCCAACCCCACTGTCTTCTGATCCTGGGTGTGGGGGTTTACCTACAGGCCATGGCGGGGGGTGGGGGGCACCAGGGGACAGCTCACCCTCCTCCCTCCCTAGAGGAAATAGAGAAAAAGCTGAACATCTACCACAAGGGGGCCAAGATCTGGAAGATGCTGATTTTCTGCCAGGTAGGGCTCAGCCCCTTCCTGCTGGGGCGTGGAGCGGGGTATCAGTCGAGAATGTGCGGCCTCCGTGCGCATGTGTGAACGACCACGTGTCTGTGTGATGGGGGCAGTGCATGGACGCCCTCTGTGTACGCCCCATGTGGCCAACTACAGTCTCTGACAGGGCGGCCCGGGACACTTGTACCTGCTCAAGAACAAGGTGGCCACCTTTGCCAAAGTGGAGAAGGAGGAGGACATGATCCAGTGAGTGGGCAGGGCTGCCTGCGGAGGCTGGATAGGGGAGTTAGAGGCAGCGTCCGTCTGCACACGCCATCCCTGCAGCCCCTCCCCGGGATGCTCCTGTCTCTGGAGCCGGGTCCTGGACGCTGGCCTGCCCCTCCTCACACGTGGGGGCCTGGGCTGGAGGCTACCTGTGACCCAGCCCTCCCCCACCAGCTTCTGGAAGCGCTTGAGCCGCTTGATGAGCAAAGTGAACCCAGAGCCGAACGTCATCCACATCATGGGCTGCTACATTCTGGGGAACCCCAACGGGGAGAAGGTACAGGGACCCCAAAACCCTGCCCCAGGCTTCTGGAAACCCCCGACCCACTAAAAGCGTTGACAACGTCTCATTTTTCTACGCTCCTCTCTTCCTTCAACCCCTCAGAAGCCCCCTGTGCTTGAGCCCAGTCAACGATGGGGGGTTCCTGCTACCCCCCCCTCCTCCCCCATCCCCTCCCTTCCCCTGCCCTGAACTCACGGCCCCGCCCTGCCCTTTCAGCTGTTCCAGAACCTCAGGACCCTCATGACCCCTTACAGGGTCACCTTTGAGTCCCCGCTGGAGTTGTCGGCCCAAGGTGAGCTTGCCAGGCTGGTTCCCAGCCTAAGGGGTGGGGTCCAGGGGCTGAGGCCTGAACCCCGGCCTTTCTTCTGTGCCCCAGGGAAGCAGATGATCGAGACCTACTTTGACTTCCGGCTCTACCGCCTGTGGAAGAGCCGTCAGCACTCGAAGCTGCTGGACTTTGAGGATGTTCTCTGAGGGCCGCCACCCGGCTGCTTCCGTGGACCAGCGGCTGGGGCTGGGCCCCTTGTGTGTGGCCCAGGACCGCGTGGGTCCCAGTCTTCACGGCCGCTTCAGGGCACCCTCAGATGTTGCTCAGGTTCCCTCCTGGGGGTCTGGCCCTCACCGCACCCCAGGCCACTGAGGTCGTAGCCCCTGCGGCCCGGGACGAGCCTCACCCCACGTGGCCGGGGGTGCTCGGCAGCCAGGCGCTGATGGGGCCTAGGCCCTGCCCAGAGGCTGCAGCGCTGGGGCGGCTCCTCTCTGCAGGTTCCTAGAAATAAGTGCAATTTTCACAGCCCCGAAACAGTTCAAAGGGAAGCAGCATTATTAGTTGAATAGTTAAGTGCTATGTTACCAGTTACGGTGTAGACAACCCAGCCCAGTGTGTGTCCAGGATCTTCTCTGCCCCCAGCCCCCCAGCCCTGCCCTATTTGATCACCAGCACCAGGGCGGCCCGTCTGTGGGGCAGTGTTGCCCGGCTGTCCGGCCTGGCTCCGGCCCTGGCCGAGGCCCTGATGGTCTGTGCTTGTACCCTCTTGCCACCCCTGCTTCCTCTGACCTCAGCCGCACCGGCCCAGCAGGGGTGTCTGGGCAGCCGTGGAGGGGACACGCCTCCCCTTCTCTCAAAGGAGGCTCTGGGTTGAGCAGCGCCCTGCCCGCTCCCCGTCCTCCAGCAGCCGCCCGGCCCCCTGATGCTGTGGTGCAGTTCGGCTTTTGCCAGCCTCGGTCTGGAGCCCTCTCCCAGTGCAAAGGGTTCAGCAGGGGCAGGCCGGGGCTGGGCCCCGGTGGGTGGGAACCCCGCCGCACACGGCAGTGGGTGCCTGGACCCCGCAGCGGCGCTGAGCAGCGGTGGACTCTGGGGCCCAGTGGGGCTGGCTCTTGTACATAGCTGGGGCTCGGGGGCAGGCCCCCCTCCGCAGAGCCTGGGTGTGAGGACACCTGGCTCTGCCCTCAGCTAAGGGAGGAGCAAGGGCATGTGCTGGGCTCTGAATGATGTACGATATCCCTTAGAGTGACCATTAAACCTGACCCTCCGCTGCGGCCACCGCCTGGCTCTCCTCTCAGCACCGTCCACTACCTCCCTGGGCCCAGAAACTTTGGGGCCTGCTGGTCCAAGGTTGCTGCCATGGCTGCCTGGACAGAGAGGGCTGGGTGGGGCCTCTAGACCTCCCCTGCCAAGGGCACGCTCCATGAGAGGGTCTGGCAGCGGCGGGGATGGAGAAAAGCAGGTTCTTGAGATAGCCGCAGGGGGCAGAGGAGTGTGCTCCTGGAAAACGGTCGAGAAGGGTCAGGAGGTGAGAACAGAGACCCCCAGGCACCAAGCAGAGGGCCACCCACCCCTCAGGCCGCTCTCTGCATCTGGTCAGCAGTATGGCTGCCGCAGGATGCCAGGAAGTGACCGTGGGACCAGCTGGCCACCCTTTTCCAGATGGGCCCAGTGGCAAAGCTGCTGCTGGGCATAGCTGGGCCCGCTACCTGGGTGGCTCCTGGTCTCTAGTGGTCCAGGGATGGGGCAACAGGCGCCAGATGTGCACATACAAGGCCACCAAGGGCTGGGCAGGACGGGAGGCCACCAGTGGACAGCGTGGGTAGAGTCTAGGAGGCTTGAGGCCTTGGGTGCTGGGATCCTGGAGGCAGGCGGCCCTTCCTGGGGTGGGCATGCCAGCTCCAGGGGCACACAGCCCTGCAGCCTCCAGATGCTCGCAGGGCATCCCACACAGGGCTGGGGCAGGCGGCCGAGCGGTCGGTGTCTACGGGAATAGGTAAGCTTGTAGGTACGCACAAGCCACATGCCTGTCCACATGCTCTCACATACGACGTCGTGTTATCTGGGAGTTTTTAGTGCACTCAGTGCCTGAGCCATGACGTATCGCCCCTGCTCCTAACACCTGCAGGCTGCCTGGTGCTGCCAGAATTTCTGTCTGTAGGCTTTTGTCTTAAACGTGCAGGCCAGGAGGCTAGCTCTCCTCAAGACGACCCAGCTACCTGCACGCTGTGCGCTTAGAGGGCACATTTACTGTGCTGTCTGCAACCCTCATCCCAGGACCAGCTGGAAACTGTGTCCCATGCCCCTTCCCCTCACTTTCCCTCACCTAGTGGGGCCCTGTAGCTGCAGGTCTGGGGCTGCTTCAGCAGGACTGTCCAGCCCACACGGTCCTTCAGCACAGCTGCGGTGGAGAAGGCCTGAGAGGTCTGCCAGCAGGAGGCTCGAGGTCTTAACGTCTGGCTCACAAGTTTCCATTCCTTGCCCCATAACCACTGAAGAGAAGCGTGGTGGAGGGACAGATGTCAAGAGTGGGAGAAACACCACCCAGGAACAAGCCCAGTACAACATGGACAAGCATTTTGGAGAAGTACAAGCGGGGAAGGTGTGGCAGACGTGAGGGCCGACGCTGGCCGGGGCCACCGCAGCGCTGACCCACGCACCTGCCCCAGCAGCTAGAGGTGGTGAGAGAGGCGGAAGGGTCCTTGACACGTAAGAAGTTCTTATATATTAAGTAAAGGACAGCAGTCGAGAGGGGAAATGAGTAAAGATCTCAAGAGAGAACACAGAAAAGGAAGTCAAGGGGCTAATGAATGCACAGTCTTCTTAGGGCGTTAGGGACCCAGTGAAAGCCAACAAAAGGGACGAGGTATTACTTCTTGCCTGTTGGTTTGGCACAAACATTAGGGCATTAGTGCCCTATGCTGGTGAATGTGTGGGGAAAAGGTAATGTGAGTTGATAGAGCCTTTCAGGAAGATAATCTGGCCACAGCTCTTACAATATAACTGACATGGGGCACCTGGGTGGCTCAGTCAGTTGAGCATCTGACTCTTGATTTCAGCTCAGGTCGTGATCCAGACAGAGCCCTGCATGGGGTCCACGCTCAGCAGGGAGCTTGAGATTCTCTCCCTCTGCCCCTCCCCAACTCGCACTCTCTCTCAAATAAATAAATCTTGAAATTGTATGTGTGTGTGTATATGTATATTATGTGTATAATATATATATATAGCTGATAAACCGGCAGGTCTGTCGAGCCAGCACCTCCCTCCCTCTGGGGCAGCTGTCCTTTGCCCTCGTTCATGCCACTGATTGGGGCAAGGCCAGATCACAGGGCCGACTATCCCAGAAGGAGCAGATGGTTCAAAAGGCTCATTGTTAAGGGGGAAATATGGTCAGGCCTCTGTTTAAAGTGAGTAGGTAGGTGAACAGTGATGAGAGGAGTCCGGCCACCCACTGTGACATGTATGCCTTCATAATTAATTCATAATCACCCAGAAGGCCGGGCCCGAGAACAATCCTTGTCTCTCCGAACAGCATGGGCACAGGTGGCCCCAGCCTGCCCAGCTCCCCCACGCTGCCCTCTCTGTGCCTCACTCACCTGCTGTGGGCCCTCCTTGGCGCCAGATGTGCGCCCCGCTAAGACAGGGCTGGGGTGTGATGCCCCAGCAGGGTGGGGGAGTGCCTCCAGTCACACTGAGGTGTGATTCCCAACCCGTAAAGTAGAGGAAAACAGCCTCTCTGCATGGGGATAAATCCACATATGTAATCACAGGCTGTGACGGGAGGTGTGGCCGCTCACTCCCGGCAGTGAGTGTTGCTGGGGGCAGAGGGGAGAAGACATGAAACCTGCCCCTGCAAATGGCAGGATGGGCCAGGAAGCCACCTTCCACATCTCCCCCATGGGTGTCCTCCAGCCCGGCCTCCACTTACAGCCCCTTGAGCTTCTTCTCTGCCCAGCAACACGGGGTGCATCTGCCTCATCTAGAAGCTTCCAAGGCTCCCTCACTCCTAGAATGAAACTCACACTTGGCGCTGCCACTTGCCTCCCGCTTCCAGAAGGGACACATTGTACCAACAGCCCCTCTTACTAAGTCTGCACGCTAGGGAGAGAGGTTCCCACTGGCAGTTCCCATGGAGTAGTCTCTGGAAACCAGGGTCGACTGGCGGGGAGGGTGTCAAAGCCCCTGTGGGCGTTGCCCCTGCTGGTCCCACCCCTATGCAGCTGTCAGCTGAACAGGGCCAGGGTCTGTCGGAGGGCTCAGTGCAGGCTGGATATGGAAGGAGGCACCCAGGAGGGAGCCAGGAGGCAGGGATGTAGAAAGTACCGGGAGGCCACCTGCAAAGGTGTTTACGAACCCCTAGCCCTGCACTCAGGCCCATGTAGAAGCAACCCTAACCCATGCCCCGCGCAGCAGACTGGCCCACTCTCAGACTGGAGGCAGAGCAAAGCCAAACAGAAATGTGGTGAAGGAAAAGGGGATGACCTGGGACTAGAGCCACTGAGGCTGCAGCTAAAACCCCAGCATCCTCCACAGGATGGAGGCAAGACCCCAGCCTCACAGAATGGCATTCAAAATATTGCAGCCAGAAGTGGTGACACCTGGAGAACCCTGAGAAGGCCGGCCAGCAGAGAGAAGACCTCCAGCACTAGCAACCCTGGGAAGCACTTTGGCACCACACTCAGGGTCGTTCCAAACAGAAACCACCAAGACAAAGCACAAAAGTGCAGAAACACAGCACTACACGGGCCATGAAAAGGACACTTTCCAGTATGGGCTGAAACAAGAAAGCAGATGCTGCCTTGTTCACCCTCAGCTGAGAAAACTCACGTCTGGCACTCATGTGTTTTGCTGCCCTGTGCATGTCCATAAATGACCATGCAAGCATTGATTTGGGGATTATAAATAATTTTTGGTTAGTAGGCAAAATTGCAAACACAAAATCCACAAATAATGAGGACTGTGTTAACAAATAAAATCCAGTAATATATAAAGAAAAGAACCAAGTAGAGTCTCTCCTGAGACTGTAAGGCTGGTTTAGTATTCAAGAAAATCAACCAATGTAAAGCGAGAGTCTAAAGAAGAAAAATCACATGAACGTATTAATGGATGAGGAAAAAGCACTTGACAAAATACATTTGTTTGTGAAGAAAACTTCTCTAGCAAACTAGAAGGGAACTTCCTCAGCCTGGAGAAGGGCATCTACCTAACAATGTAGGTCACACCTACAACTAACACCATGCTCAGTGGTGAACAACACTGACCCGAGCCGAGCCGAAGGCAGACGCTTAACAACTGAGCCACCCAGATGCCCCTTGCCTAACTGTTCTTGTTAAGACTCCCAATTCCATGCTGAGTACAAGTGGCAAGAGTAGACATTCTTGTCTTATTCCTGAATTAGAGAAAAGCTTTCAGCTTTTCACCATTGTGACATGGCTGTGGGCTTGTCATGCACAGCCTTTGTTATGTCGAGGTATATTCTCTCTAGACCTGCTTTATTGAGTTTTTATCATAAGTGGATGTTAAACTTTGTCAAATCCTTTTTATGCACCTATTGAGATAAACACATGATTTTTATTCTTCATTTTATTAATGTGGCATATCACACAGACTGATTTGTGGATGTTGAACTACCCTGCATCTCTGGAATAAATCCCACTTGATCACAGTATATGATCTTTTTTAATGTATTGTTGAATTTGGATTGTTAAAATTTGTTTGATGATTTTTGCATCCATGTTCATCAGGGATATTGTTTTTGTTGTTGTTTTGTTTTGAGTTTTTTTGGTGGCATCCTTACCTGGTTTTGGTATCAGGGTAATGACGGCCTCATAAAATGTTTGGAAGTGCTCCCCCCTCTTCTATTTTTTAAAGGGTTTGAAAAGGATTGGTATTGATTCTTCTTTAGATGTTTGTGGAGTTTGCCAGTAAAGTCATCTGGTCTTGGACTTCTGTTTGTGGGGATGTTTTCGATGACTGATTCATTTTCCTTGCTGGTAATCGGTCTGTTCAGATTTTCCATTAATTTTCCATTGAACTCCATGATTCAGGCTTGGTAGGTTGTATGTTTCTAGGAATTTATCCATTTCTTCTGGTTGTCCAATTTATTGGTGTGTAATTGTTCATAGTAGTCTCTTATGATCCTTTGTATTTCTGCAGTATCAGTTGTAACTTCTCTTTCATTTCTCATTTTATTTGAGTTCTCTCTCTTCTTTTCTTGGTAAATCTAGCTAAAGGTTGTTAATTTTGTTTATCTTTTCAAAAAAACAGCTCTTAGTTTCATTGATCTTTTCTATTATCTTTTTAGTCTCTATTTCATTTATTTCTGCTCTGATCCTTATTATTTCCTTCCTTCTTCTAACTGGGCTTCATTTGTTCTTTTTCCTAGTTCCTTGAGGTGTAAAGTTAGGTTGTTTATTTGAGACTTTTCTTGTTTTTTTGAGGTAGTATCTACCACTATGAACTTCCCTCTTGGAACTGCTTTTGCTGCATCCCATAAATTTTGGTGTGTTGTGTTTCCATTTTTATTTGTCTCAAGGTATTTTTTTTTTTAAGTTTTCCTTTGATTTCTTTGACCCATTGGTTGTTTGGTAGCATGTTGTTTAATCTCTACATATTTTTTAATTTTCCAGTTTTCTTTGTGTAATTAATCTCTCGTTTCATACCATTGTGGTCAGAAAAGATTCTTGGTATGATTTCAATCCTCTTAAATTTATTAGGACTTGGGGTGCCTGGGTGGCTCAGTCATTGGGCATCTGCCTTTGGCTCAGGTCCTGATCTCAGGGTCCTGGGATTGAGCCCTGAATCGGGCTCCCTGCTCCGCAGGAAGCCTGCTTCTCCCTCTCCCACTTCCCCCTGCTTGTGTTCCCTCTCTCGCTGTGTCTCTCTCTGTCAAATAAATAAATAAAATCTTTAAAAAAAAAAAAAAAAAGCAATTAGGCAAGAAAAAGAAATAAAAGACTTCCAAATTGGAAAGGAAAAAGTAAAACTATCACTATCTGCAGAGGACATGATATGTATAGAAAATCTTAAAGACTGGGGCGCCTGGGTGGCTCAGTTGGTTGAGCGACTGCCTTCGGCTCGGGTCATGATCCTGGAGTCCCGGGATCGAGTCCCGCATTGGGCTCCCTGCTCAGCGGGGGGTCTGCTTCTCCCTCTGACCCTCTTCCCTCTCGTGCTCTCTCTCATTCTCTCTCTCTCAAATAAATAAATAAAATTTAAAAAAAAAAAAAGAAAAGAAAATCTTAAAGACTCTATCAAAAAACAGAACAAATTCAGTAAACTTGCAGGATACAAAATCAATACACAAAAATCTGTTGCATTTCTTTACACTAATAATGAACCATCAGCAAGAGAAATTAAGAAAACAATCCCAATTATAATTGCATCAAAAAGAATAAGGGGCACCTGGCTGGTTCAGTTGGTGGAGCGTGTGACTCTTGATCTCAAGGTTGTAGGTTTGAGCCCCACATTGGGTATAGAGACTAGTTAAAAAATAAACTCTTGGGGCGCCTGGGTGGCTCAGTGGGTTAAGCATCTGACTTCGTCTCAGGTCATGATCTCAGGGTCCTGGGATGGAGCCCCGCGTCGGGCTCCATGCTCAGTGGGGAGTCTGCTTCTCCCTCTGCCACTGTCCCGCCACCCCTCCACCTGCTCGTGTGCTCTCTCTCACTTTCTCTCTAAAATAAATGAGAGCTTAAAAATAAATAAACAAAATCTTATAAAAAAAAGAATAAAATACCTATGGATAAATTTAACCAAGAAGATGAAAGACCTGCATATTGAAAACTACAAAACATTAATGAAAGAAATTGAAGAAGACACAAATAAAAGATATTTCATGCCCATGGTTTGAACAAACTAATATTGTTAAAATGTCCATATTGCCCAAGACAGTCTACAGATTCAATGCAATCCCTATCAAAATTCCAATGGTATTTTTCACAGAAATAGAACAAACAATCCTAAAATTTGTATGGAACCATAGAAGATCCTGAAGAGCCAAAGCAATCTTGAGAAGGAACGAAGCTGGAGACATCATACTCCTTGATTTCAGACTATTTTACAAAGTTAGAGTAATTAAAACATTATGGTACTGGTGTAAAAACAGATACATAGATGAATGGAACAGAACAGAGAGCTCAGAAATAAACCCACGCATGTATGGTCAATTAATTTACAACTGAGTAGGCAAGAATATGCCTACTTCAATAAATGGTGTCGGGAAAACAGGACGGCTACATGCACAAGAATGAAACTGGACACTGCCTTACACCACACACAAAAACTAACTCGCAATGGATGATAGACTCGAATGTAAGATCTGAAACCATGAAACTCCTAGAAGAAGTTCCTTGACATCAGTCTTGGTGATGATTGTTTGAATCGGACACCAAAAGCAACAGAACAAAAGCAAAAATAAACAAGTAGTACGACATCAAACTAAAAATCTGCACAACAAAGGAAACAATCCATAAAATGAAAAGGCAACCTGCTGAACGAGAGAACATAATTGCAAATCATGTATCTGCAAGGGGCTTGTGCCCAGAGCTCACACAGCTCAACAATGAAAAGACAGAGAAGCTGATTACATCATGGGCAGAGGACCTCAACAGATACTTTTCCCAAGAAGACACACAGACGGCCAACAGACACATGAAAAGATGCTCCACATCACTCATCATCAGGGAAATGCAAATCAAAACCACAATGAGATACCACCTCACAATGGTGAGAATGGCTAAAATTAACAACACACGAAAGGGAAGATGATGGCAAGGATTCGGAGAAAGGGGAACCCTCTTACACGGCTGGTGCGAATGCAAGCTGGCGCAGCCACTCTGGAAAACAGTGTGGAGGTTCCTCCGAAAGTTAAAAATAGAACTACCCTAGAAACCGCAATTGCACTACTAGATATTTATCTGAAGAAGACAAAAATACTAATTCGAAAAGATACATGCACCCTTCATGTCAACGTTACTCACAACAGCCAAGATATGGAAACAATTTGTGTCCACCAATGGATGAATGGGTACAGAGAAACGTGGTGTGTGTGTGTGTAAGTAATGGAGTATTACTCAGCCATAAAAAGAATGAAATCTTACCATTTGCAATGATGTGGATGGATGTCAAGGGCGTTACACTCAGTGAGATAAGGCAGAGAATGACAGACGCCATGTGGTCACTTATATGTGGACGTGGGCTCCAACAACAGCAACAACAGAGCCAAACTTGTGGATACGGAGAACAGGTTGGTGGCTGCAAAAGATGGGGGTGGAGAGTGGGAGAAATGGGTCAACTGTCTTGTTTTGCTTAAATAAGTTGAATTTAAAAACACACATGTACTGGATCATTGTTTTGAAAACTAGAAATTCTGGCAAAAGAGAATGTTTAAAAGACGTAAATCCTAAATAAAGGGAGAGAAGAGAATTGTGTTCATGGACTAGAAGGCTGAAACTTGTGAAGATGTCAATTCTCCCCAAAATGATCACAGAAATTTCAAGAGAATGTTTTGTAGCCAGAGAGGGGCAGGCACAGAGGAACTGGAAGAGCTAAATGACTTTTAGAAAGAATGAAGCGGGGTGGGTGGGAGGCTCACACGGGCGGCAGCGGTCAGCACAGACGCAAGGGAGGTGGACACAGAAGGGCCCAGAGATAGGCCCACACGAGTGGCCATCATGCCCAGGTGCACGAGAGTTCATACAGAAAGGACGGCCTTTTCACCAACGGTGCTGCGTGAGAAGTGAGCCTTGACCTAAGCCGCGCATCTCACCAAAGATCAGATGGACCGTAGCTCTAAACACACATCATGGAACTACAGCTTTTAGGAAAAAGGAATCTTCAAGACCTGGTGTTAGGAGAAAAGTTCCCAGCAATGACGTGAAAAGTGCCGTCCACAGGAGAACATACACTGGATTTCAGCAGGAATTTAAAATTTTGCTCTGTGAAATGCATCATTAACAAAATGAAAAGACAAGCTACAGACCTGGAGAAAAAATTTGCAAACCACATACATGACAGAGGGATAGATCTAGAATATATAAAGAACTTTTGGTATCTAAATGTGGTGTCTCTTCCAATCGGATGGCGGCCCCCAAATGTGGGGCCACCCGATGGGGCGGAAGCCAGTGGAGCTTCCGGTGGAGGGGAAAGAATTCACTCGAGCAGAACAAAAGAGATAAGAGTTTCTTGAATCCACGGCCAGGGGGCCGTGGGCAGGACCAAAGAGGAGAGCCTGTGTGCCACGGGGCCGTGGCTGAGGGCTGTCTTTAAAGAGGGAGGCCAAGGAGGTAGGCCACGTATGGGATTTTCACTTGTTTGGTAACTGTGCCTGGTTGTAAGTAGCCCATTGGTCAGCAGATATTTTGGACATTTTGAGGTGGGTCTCCTGATGGGCTTGTCTGTGTTCCGCCAGGGGGTCGCTCAGCCTGTTTGCCTGAACGCCGCTTCTACAGAACTCCCTAAACTTACCAGGAAGAAATTGAACAATCCAATTTTAAAATGGGCAAAATGTGACACTTCATCAGGGAGGATATATGTGTGCAAATCAGCGCGTGGAAAGGTGTCCAGCACCTCGGCCATGCGTGCAAGTTAAAACCATAATGTGGCTTCACTGTGCACCCATCAGATTGGCTAAAATTAAAAATCATGACATCAAAGGCCGGGGATGCTGCGGAGAAGCCGGACCTCACTCCAGAAACAGGCGGTTGGAATCCAGTCACACATGACTTGGCCACGCGCTCAGCAGTGTGTCCCTGGGTGAGTCGGGCACCAAGGTCCTCAGCGGCTCCTCGGAGCCCGAGCGGGAAGTCCCCGGATGCCTTCGACAGGGGCAGGCCACGCAAACTGCGGCCTGTCTAGACGGCCTGACTCAGGCCCAGGGAGGGACTGGGCGTCTGTGGTGGCTGCTGGGCCTCGCCCTTCGCCCTGCGTGGAGGAAGCCAGGCTCCACCTATCCCTGTAGCCTTCTCCCAGAGGCCACTGGCGGTGGAGCTGGTGGGGGCAGGGCGCGACCCCAGGGGGCACAGGAGGGGTGCAGGGTGATTCTGACTGTGGGGGTGTTCCTGTGAGTTTACACATGTGCACAAAAACGGGGCAATTTCATTGTACGCTCGAAACAACCAAACACAGCTGCACTAAGGAGCTGAACTCACCCTCCTCCCTGGACCACAGGCTAGTCGGGCCTCCTCCGGCCTTCGCTCGAGCCAAGGCCTGGGTCACCAGACTCCGACCTGCCCGGAACCTGAGCCCGGCACCTGGCTTCCCACTGGGGGAGGGTGGGGTTGGAGGGCAAAGTCTGCTTAGCCTCCAGGGAGTGGTGGGGGCCCACCTGGGCGGTCACTGAGTGGGGCAGGTGGGGCAGGGGCAACCCCAGGCCACAGGTGAGGAGATGACCCTGGGTGGTGGTGGGGTGGGCAGAGTGTGATCCTAGGTAGTGGGGGATGACCCCCCGGCAGAGGCCTGAGCTCAACCCCCCTAAACCTCTGTTGGCCAGTCTGTGAACTAGGGGTGGGCAGTACCAGCTCACAGGGGATCCTTTTCCCAGGCTCTGTCACCTGCCTGGTGAGGTCCAGGCGGAGGTGGGTGGTGACTAGCTGAGGGAGAGGCAGGAGAGCACCTGCCAGGTGCCTGAGGGACCGCAGTCCAGCTTTCTCCTTGTTGCAGCCGGCTACCCAGCACCCAGGTGAGGGGCCTCTCCTAGTCTGAGGGGGGCTGTCCTGGTCTGGGGGGGCTGTCCTGGTCTAAGGGGGGCTGTCCTGGTCTGGGGGGTGCTGTCCTGGTCTTGAGGGGCTGTCCTGGTCTTGGGGGGCTGTCCTGGTCTAAGGGGGGCTGTCCTGGTCTGGGGGTGCTGTCCTGGTCTGGGGGGGCTGTCCTGGTCTAAGGGGGGCTGTCCTGGTCTGGGGGTGCTGTCCTGGTCTGGGGGTGCTGTCCTGGTCTAAGGGGGGCTGTCCTGGTCTGGGGGTGCTGTCCTGGTCTGGGGGGGCTGTCCTGGTCTAAGGGGGGTTGTCCTGGTCTGGGGGCTGCTGTCCTGGTCTTGAGGGGCTGTCCTGGTCTGGGGGGCTGTCCTAGTCTTGACGGGCTGTCCTGGTCTGGGGGGCTGTCCTGGTCTAAGGGGGGCTGTCCTGGTCTGGGGGGTGCTGTCCTGGTCTTGAGGGGCTGTCCTGGTCTTGGGGGTGCTGACCAGTTCTGGAGGGGGTGTTCTGACCGTGGGAGAGTCTGCCCATCCTTTTTGCCCACCCACTGGGGGCCCAGGCTGGGGGGTCTCAGAATGCTATATTGCTTGGAGGGGGGGTTATGAGGTGGGGTTCCAGTGTCCCTGGGCCCTGCCTGTGACCTGGGTGCTGGTTGGGGGCACAGGCTGGGTCCCCTGTGGGCCTGGACTGACTGGCTCAAACAGGTCCCCAATCCTCTGGGTACAGCCTGTCCTATGCCCCCTGCGGGATAGTTGTGTCATCACTCAGTGGGAAATTGCCTGCATTTGTTTGCATTTTTGTGAGGTTCACGGTGCGATACAAAATCACAGGAATCGCAGAGAGCAGTCTCCTTTGGGCGGTGGCGCCAGCCGGGCCGAGACTCCTGACGGTGCTCTGTGCACGGCCTGGTTCGGGGGTGTTTGGGGCCTGGAGCAGGCCCTGCAGGGGCCGAGGCCACTGAGCTGGGCACCTGGGCCCTGTGCAAATTGCATTCCTGGCTCAGCCTCGGCCAGATGCCCAGGGGCTGCCTGGAGCCAACGAAAAGTTTCAAAATCAGATTAGAGAAACCAGAGGTTGGGTTTTCAAATAGAAACCAACGTCTTTGTTAAGAACTGCCTGACCTCCAGGTCCTTTCGTCAAGAAAACGTGCTTCTCGGGGCCCTGCTGACCTCACTCATTAGAGTGCACGTGAGGCTGCCTGGCAGGAACTAGATATCCAGCTGGTCACCTGTCCCCACCTGGCTCGGGCCTGACCTCAGGGCTCCCAGAGAGGAAACACGGCCCTGGGAGAGGCCTGGGGTGGGGGCCGCAGAGAGGCGGCAGGCCAGCAGCAGAGGTAGGGTCCTGGGTCCCCCGACCTCAGCCTGGAGCTGACCTGCAGGGCTGGGGCTCCTTTTCCTGGGAGGGTGCGGGGAGCAGGGCTGCCTGGATAGCATGGTGGGGCACAGCTGGTCCCCGACGCGGCATGAGGGTGGGGCTCTTCGGGACCCCGTCGCCGTCAGCACTGTGCGTCTCGGGCTAGCGCTGTTGCCAGACGAGCCCTCCTGGGCCCTGGCCCCACGGGCCCCTCCGATGCCCACAACACCCTGGGCAGGCCTGGCTCCCATGGCATGGTGGCCCTGCCCACTGACCCAGCCAGGGTGTGCTGAGCCCCAGGGAGGACGGGGTGACTCTCCAGGGCAGCAGTGTCTGCAGAAAGGGAGTCTGGGTGCCCACCACTGCCCCCTGCAGCTGCCAGCCCTGCCCTGCCCTCATGGGGCTGACCTGGAAGAAGCGGGTCCTAACGGCCCTGCTAGGGGCCGCAGCGGCCTTAGGCCTCACCACGCTCATTCTCCTCCTGGTGGAGGCCACCAGTGTCCTCCTGCCCGCAGACACCAAGGTATGCCCCCGGACCCTAGCTGGGGGGCGGGGGAGGGGGCGGGCTGAGGATGTGCTGGCCCCTGTCCTCCTGACCCTGCTGTCACTCTCAGTTTGGGATCGTGTTTGACGCCGGGTCCTCCCACACGTCCCTCTTTGTGTACCGGTGGCCAGCAGACAAGGAAAATAACACAGGTGTGGTCAGCCAGGCCCTGGCCTGCCAGGTGAAAGGTCAGTGTGCCAACGTGGGCGGGCGCGACTGCCGCGGACGGCTGTCAGGGTGGGATCCCTGGCTGGGTGGAGGTTTGGGAGGTGGCGCAGCGGGAGCAAGGTGGGATTTCCTTTAGCAAATCAGCAAATGGTCCTAAAGGAAAAGTGGCTCAGAGAGGTTGAATGAATGATGCAAGGTGGCACAGCCGACCAGTGTGGCACTGGACCAGGGCCCAGGTTCGTCTGCAGAGAACTGGTACAGCGCCTGCCCGGTCCCGCCTGCCTCTTCCATCTTCTGGAGGCTCCCGGCCTTCCCGGGCTTGTGGTCCCATCAGTCCAACCTCTTCCTCCTCGTGTGTCTCAACCCCTCCTCTCTTCTCCCTTAAAGGAAATGGGCCATCGAACGTAGGGCCTGCCCCGGGAATCCAGGATGATCTCATCTTAAGATCCTTACCTTAATTACATCTGCAGAGAACCTTTTTCCAAATAAGATCCCACGCAAAGGTCCCAGTGGTGAGGACGTGGACATATTTCCTGGGGCGACACTATCCAAGCCCCGCCAGCCTTCGGGCCTGGAGCCTTGTCCTGGGTGCTCTGTTTCAGGGCCTGGAATCTCCTCCTATGCCTCCAATCCTGCACAAGCTGGTGAGAGCCTGCAGGACTGCCTGGAGGAGGCGCTGGCCCTGGTCCCGGAGGCACAACATCAGGAAACGCCCATGTTCCTGGGGGCCACGGCCGGCATGAGGCTGCTCAGGTGAGGTGGGCTGGCTTGGGGCTTGGGGCACATCTGCACGGAGCAGTTGTGAGAACCGCGGCATGGACGCCTTGGGCAGGTGGGCAGGGTGGGGTTGCTGTGGGTTTCCTACCAGCTTTGGCTGCTGGTCCTTTCTGCCCAGCCAGAAGAACAGCTCTCAGGCAGGAGACATCTTTGCGGCAGTCAGCCGGGTCCTGGGCCAGGCTCCCCTGGACTTTTGGGGTGCTGAGCTCCTGGCTGGGCAGGCTGAAGGTGCCTTAGGCTGGATTACCATCAACTACGTGCTGGGCACGCTGATCAAGGTGCCACGGGCAGCCCCTGGGTGGGGGTTGGATGACCGGGGGCTGTGGGTCCATGTGGCTGGTTCCAGGACTCAGTGCCGCCTGTCTGTCCTCAGTACTCCTTCTCTGGAGAATGGATCCGGCCTCTGGAGGGGACCCTGGTGGGTGCCCTGGACATGGGTGGAGCCTCCACCCAGATCACCTTTGTTCCTGGAGGCCCCATACTGGACAAGAGCACTCAGGCCACCTTCCGCCTCTACGGCTCTGAGCACAGGGTCTACACCCACAGCTACCTCTGTTTCGGGCGTGACCAGATGCTGACCAGACTCCTGGCTCGGCTGATGGAGGTTGGCTTGCCCCCAGAGGAGGCCCAGGTGAAGTGGGACGGCCTGTGGCCCTCTGCTGGGC
Source organism: Halichoerus grypus (assembly GCF_964656455.1). Classification (NCBI taxonomy): domain Eukaryota; kingdom Metazoa; phylum Chordata; class Mammalia; order Carnivora; family Phocidae; genus Halichoerus; species Halichoerus grypus. Next base: position 93,501,255 of record NC_135725.1, on the reverse strand, counting down.
TCAAGGCCACCTCCCTGTCCTCTTGCAGAGCAGCCCCGGCCCCCTGGTCCGTCACCCTTGTTACCACAGTGGCTACTGGACCACGCTGTCCCCGGCCATCCTGTATGAGTCACCCTGTGTCCACACCACACCCCCTCCAGACCTGGCCCGGACCCTCACGGTGGAAGGAACAGGGAACCCTGGGGCCTGCGTCTCCGCCATCCGGGGCCTCTTCAACTTCTCCAGCTGCGAGGGCCGAGGACACTGTGCCTTCGACGGGGTCTACCAGCCCCCCGTGCGGGGCCGGTTCTATGTGAGCACTCTGCACTGTCCTCCCCAGGGGCCCAGCCTCCTCCTGGAGCCCCAAGGGCCTGATGCCAGGTGGGCCCCGGATGAGCCCTGGACAGGTGGGGTCTTGGGGACTCTGGGTCCCCGTGTGTGTGTGTGTGGGGGGGCTTTGCCTGGTCCGTGCTGGGGCTACTCTGATCCGGGCCCACCTGGGCATCGCCCCAGTGCAGGCACGCCCATCTTACTTCCCCGCCCCAGGCCTTCTCCAACTTCTACTACACCTTCCACTTCCTGAACCTCACCTCCAAGCAGCCGCTGACCACCGTCAACGCCACTATCTGGGAGTTCTGCCGGAGACCCTGGAAGCAGGTGTGTGGGTCCTGGGGCCACCTGTCCCCACCAGAGCCACCCCAGCTCTCTGGGCTGCAGCAAGCAGGCACTTGGGGGGCCCGCATCCTGGGCCGTGTGGCCAGCAGGGCTGGGGGGCTGCCGACGGAAGGGAAGACAGCCCCTTGGCCATCCCGCTCCAGGCAGGGGGCCCAGGGCCGCATCCGTGGGTGGGAGCAGCCTCCGGTGGGCCGGGAGAGGGGGCGTCACCTGGCTCCTCACCTCCCGGCCCCCAGGTGGAGGCGAGCTCGCCAGGGCAGGACCGCTGGCTGCGGGACCACTGTGCCTCGGGCCTGTATATACTCACACTGCTGCTCGAGGGCTACGGGTTCAGGGAGGAGACCTGGCCCAACATCGAGTTCCACAAACAGGTGACCACCTCCCAGGGCCTGGCCATCTGGCCCGGGGCAAGGGGGGGTCAGGGGCTCCGCAGCAGCTGCCCACAGCCCTGACCAGGCTGCATGTCCCACAGGCCGGTGGCACCGATATTGGCTGGACGCTGGGCTACATGCTGAACCTGACTGGCGTGATCCCGGCCGAGGTGCCCGCCCAGTGGCGGGCGGAGAGCTATGGCATCTGGGCGGCTGGAGTCGTCTTTGCGGTGCTGACTCTCCTGGCTACTCTTGGGGCTGTGGCAGTCCACCTCCTGTGGCCCCAGGGCTAAGCTGGCTGCCCCAGGCTGGACGGCTGCACCGGCCAGAGCCTTCCTGAGCTCCTGAGCCCTGTCGGGGCTCCCTGTCCTGAGGGCTCTGGCCCCATGGGCAGATGGCCCCACTCGGCCCTCGGGGTGGTTCTCCCCATCCCGGCCCCCCTGGGTCCCCTTCTCCACCAGGCTTCCCAGGGGGGCGGGTGACTTGGGCCCTGCAGCACTCCAGGGCTGTGTGACCTAGGTGCCGTGGGACGTGGGGCCCAGTCCAGCCTGGAGGTGGGAGTGACTGCCCAGGCAAGAGGGGCTATGGCCCCCTGGGAGATGCTGGCAGTGGGGCCCTGGGGGTCTCTAGGAGGAGGCTGGGCAGAGGCCCAGCTGGACCCCTGGTGTCGGGCTCCAGGCTTCTCCTGGAGTGGCAGCCCCACCCCCACCCTCGAGGCCTTCGCCAGGCCCTCCAAGTGGACAAGCCCAGAATACAGACCACACCTTCGCGGGGCAAGACTGCTTTATTAACATCCTCCTTGCCACGGGACGTCTTAGGGCTGATTTCTTCACTGGGTTTGGGCTGGGCGGGGCTCTGGGTGGGGGTGTCGGGCTCCTCACACGTACTGTCCAGCTGGGACCACAAAGCACTTGGGGAAAATGCCGATGCGGCCATCACAGTGACCCTCCAGCCATGCCTGGTCCACTGCATGCAAGGGGAGTCAGGGTTCCTCAGAGCACACCAAGCAAGGTCCGCTCACAGAAGCCCCTCATGCCCCAGCAGCCCACTGACCTTCACACAGGACGTCCACGACGTCCCCCCGCTGCAAGGCCAGGTCCTCGGGCCCCCGGGCAGAGTAGCTGTGCTGGGCCACCACCTGGCAGAGGGCAGGTCGGCCACCTGCTCCCTACGGCGGGAAGGGGGGCTGCAGGGCTGGAGAAGGGCCCCAGGGTCCCCCGTGCCCCACACTGAGACCCACACCCACGCAATCCTGAGGCTCACCTGGCACTGGAGCTGCAGGACCCCCGGGCTGGCCGCCGCGTCCCGCCAGGCCCTCTGCAGTGCCTCCTCCCCGGAGAGGGGGACCCAGCGCCCCTTGTTGCTGGGGTCTCGGTAACTGCAAAGAGACTCCCCAGAGTGGCGTCGAGGGGGCAGGGGGTGCTTCTGGCGGGGCGCTGCCCTCTGGCCTCTGCAGTCCTGCCCCACCTCCCGCCCGCTCACCTGAGCTGCCCACGCTGGGCCTGGCGAGGCAGGGCTTGGCTCAGCAGGCTCCGTAGGCTGGACAGGTCAGCTCCTCTAGGGACCTGCAGGGCCAGGGTGAAGGCACACTGCACCGTGACGGTCACCGAGGACGCAGGGTCCCCCACGGCCACTCCCTGGGTCAGGGCAGAAAGGCAGTGGTCAGTCATGAAGCCTCACATCTGCATGCCCAGGGCCCGGCTGGGGTGGCCTTCGAGCAAAGAGGGGGGAGGGGCTGGGGCTCCAGGCTTGGAAGGCTCTATCAGCTGGGGTCCCCAGGGCCTGGCCTCAGGGCCCCCAATCCCTGAAGAGTGGGGGTGACATGCAGGACAGTGCCTCTTACCCCAGCACCTGAGGGATCCTCCAAAGGGCTGGGGTCTGGCGCCCCTGCCACCAGCGGCCCTGTGGAGGGTGACAGAGCAGGGACTCAGATGGCCACCACCCCCAAACTGGGACATTTTGGGGTAGAGTAGCTGTTGGTACCACATGCCCGCTGGGAGGCCCAAGGTAGCCAGCCACCTCCCTCGGGGGCAAAGAGGCCGCTCCCAGCACCCCCAGACGCCTGCCCAGGACTCCCACCACCACGAGCCTCTGCCCACCACCTGCTGCTCAGGATGTCCTTACCTGGAGGAACCTGTTTGCCAACTTGCTCCACACGGGGCCTCTGCAGGAAAAGCCGGGGCCTCTGCAGGAAAAGCCGCAGGCTGGGAGCAGGGGCCAGGGAGGGGGGCCCTGAGGATGGGGCAGCTTTCCCTGGCCTGGGGCTTGTCGCAGCAGACCCAGTGGTGAGGTTTATGGCCAGGGAGCCAGCTGATCAGCAGGAAGCCATAATACAACCCATGTGGGGGTGTATTCAGGGCATGAACCAGGTCCCTAGGGGCCTGGAGACCACACACAGCCTGCCTTACATCGGTGGGGAAGAATCTGTCATGCCCCCCACCGCCACCACCAAGCACTATGAGATGGGAGCTCCAGCTGGGGGTCCCCGGTGACCCTGGAGGCTGAGGACCCAGGCCAGGGGCCAGCTGGACCTCACCCCATGTAGGAGGTGCTAGAGGGGCAGCGGAACCTCCCAGAGGGGCCCCGGGGTCCAGACCATCCTGAATCAGATTCTGGCTTCAAGGGGGGGGGTCTGGAAGTTTGACCATAAATGAAGTGTTTGGACTGTATCAGATTTTCCAGCTGGTTAAAGCCCTTCAGAAGCTGTTTGCTATTATGTCAGGAGGGTCAAGGACCTAAACCCCCAATGTACGAACCTAGTAAAGGCAGCCTTAACCTGCGGGGATTTAATGAAGCTCAGTCATGACAGAGAACAATTGCTTTTCAGGGCACAGGTCTGTTCACCTTGAGTTAATGGAACATCAGTGAAAGGGGAGAGACTGTCTGTTTTCTTATCGAGTCCTTGGATAAACTGCATGTTAAGTTCAACCACCTTCTCTGCGCATGGACGACCCCTCTCCGGGCGCTGGCCCTGGGCGGTGGCCAGCCACACCCTCCCGGGGGTCCCTGCCTAGGAGAAGCCTGTGTCCAGGAAGGAAGGCTAGGTGGATGAATGGTACAGAAGCCCAGGCTGCAGGCCAGCGGCGGGGGGAGGACCACCGGACTCCAGTCTATGCACCCGTGAGCACCAGCAAGCTCCCCAACCCTGGCATCCAGCCCTGTCTGTGCCCTGACAGAGGAAGCCGATGAGGCCACCTGCCCTGCCCTGAGACCCTCACAGTGCTTGGCTGTGGCTGCTGGTCCCCATGCTCAGCCTGGTGGGGGGTGTCCTCCCAGCACTGTGGCCCCTGTCCCCCCCCACTGCCGACCTGGGCCCGGGCTCACTCACCTGCTCATCGTAGATGACCTGCACCACCTGTCCAGAGCCAACCTCTGTTTCTGCCTCAAGGGGCATCCTGGGACCACAGGGGGTGGCAGTTCTGCAGGGGCCTGAGTCTCCAGCCCTGGGGGGCGGGGGGAGCCCTCATACCCAGGACTTGCCCAACTTGTTCCCCCCCCAACACAGCCTGAGAGGAACCCCAAGTGTGGAGAAGAGGGGCAGCGCAGAGCACGGCCCCGGGCGGGGAACTGCTCTATGTCCCTACACCCTGTGCAACCTTGAGCAGCAACCCCTCTCCCGAGTTGGGACAGCCCCACCTGTGAGGTCCAGTCTGGCAATGCCAGAGGAGTAATTACGTCAGCCCACAACCCAGCCAGCTCCCTCCTTGGGCACCTCGGCTCCGAGCCTCGGTGCTACTTGGAGTCATGGCGACCTGAAGTCTCAACTCCCCTCTGGTGCCCACTGAGGCTTGGGTGCTGCTTCTATGAGAAGGGGGCACAGGGCTCTTCCTCACGAGCAGGATGGGCTCAGGACAGTGTAAGCCCTGGGCATCTGGACAAAGGGGGCATGGGCAGGGCTGAGAGAGGCTAGACACCTCTTCCCTGGCCTCAGGGGCTGCAATGCAGGCCTCACACCAGGGCCTCTGCCCCAAGAGGAGAAACCAGCATGCAGAGGGGAGACCCACTCCTTCCTACCGTGGGGCGGCTCCAGGTCTGCCTTCACCATCGGCATCCCGAACCTATGGGTACAGAATGACATCTGTCAGGAGGCAGATCCCTGTGGGTGAGTGTCAGGGCAGGGAGGCCCAGCATTGCCCCCGCGCCCTGCTACCCCAGGCAAGACTCTCACACAGAATAGGCTGCCATTCCCAAGTTCAGATCAGAGCAAGGTTGGGGAGCCCCGAGGGAGGGTTCAGAGCATTTTCCTCCCTTCACAGTAAAAAGGTCTGAAATGCTCAGGCCTGCAAAATCACAGAAGTCTGGGCTGGCTGGAAGGCTACCCACCCACCTGGGGCTGCTGAGGCTGGGTGCCCTCGTGCTGGTCTTCGGGGATGGCAGAGGCTACCACCTGGTGAGGGACAGCAGGGGACAGCAGAGTCAGGGGCCCTGTGATGTCCACTCCCAGCCTCTGCTGCCCACCCCACACTCCTGAGTGTCCCGTCTGCCGGGTGGGGGCTAGAAGGTAGGAACAATATGTCTGATAAAGGAAAACATCTGTGTTGACAGTTTTAAATTTTTTTTTTTTAAAGATTTTATTTATTTATTCATGAGAGACAGAGAGAGAGAGAGAGACAGAGGCAGAGGGAGAAGCAGGCTCCCCACGGAGCAGGGAGCCCGATCCGGGACTCGATCCCAGGACCCTGGGATCACGACCTGAGCCAAAGGCAGACGCTTAACCGACTGAGCCACCCAGTCGTCCCGACAGTTTTAAATTATTTTTAATACAACTTCTGAAATATTTTTATTTCTTAGAAGTCTTATACTGTGATAAACAAACTCTAAATTCAGATTAATGCAGCTCAGAGCCACCTGGCCCCTGCCAGCAGATGTTTGCAAAGATGAGGTGTTTGGGGCATGTGACCTCACCAGCCCCGTACCTGGTCACACACAGCGTGCCGGCCCTCGGTGACCTCGGTGGGTGCTGGGGTTAACCCAAGGGCCACCAGCTTGAAACCCAAGCGAATTTTCCTTTGTGCACAGGGGAGTTACTTCTCTGCATTCCACCCCTGCTCCCAAATGTTCTGGGATTTTGGTGATGCTGCGTGGCCCAGGCCAGCCTACCCCGGCCCTCCTTGGGATCTCACTCTCTGGGGCAGAGATGCAGGGAGACATAGAGACAGAAAAATACAGGGAGGTGCTGAGGCCAGAAGAGCATGGCTGAGGTAGAGGCAGTTGGGGACAGCACCGCCTTGGGGATCCCTGCCAAAAAGTCATGAGCCCCCTCCTCTGCAGCCAGCTTCCGGTGGGTTCTGCCTCCTGGTTCCAAGAGCCCAGGATCTGTGAACTCCACTTGAAGACACTGGCCCTGACCCAGGAAGCTCAGGCACTCTGCAGTTTGGGGGTGGCCTTGTGCCCACTCTCCACCCACCTACGGAAGCCTTTCTAACAACAGGTGCCCCTGTGAGCTCAGCACCTGCGGGCTGCTGCTGGCCCCCCGAGCCCCGCGGCCGCAGGACGTGAGCCGCTGTCCCCTTACCTTGGCCTTGCCTAGGAAATCCACTGGTTCCAGATGCTCCAGCTGCCGCCTGTGGGGCCGGAAGACCTCACCTCTGGGGACCTGCCGAGGCTGCAGGGGGGCCTGTTTCTGGAGGGGGTCCGGCCAACGCAGACCTGAGCATCTGACCAGGGCTGTGGCCTCAGGGACCCTCCGCCCACTTCTCACAGGCCCTGGGAAGTCCTTCCCCAGCCCCCACACCAGGGCACACCGGCCACCTCCCTCTAGAAATTTCTTCATCTCACAGAGTTGGTCTTGGGGGGCCTGGACTGTGGGCTATGGGCCCAACAGCGCCCGGGGGATGGGGCCGGCCTGCTCTCCACCTGCCCCCCCCTCACCTGCAGTTGGTCCAGGGCGGAGTGCAGGTCGTCGGCCCCTTCCGGCCCCTTCGAGAGGGCCTCCTCTAGGCTGTGGGTGGCCTCAGCCCAGAGTCCCAGCCGGCACTGTGCCGCCCCCACGTTGAAGAGCACCTGGGAGCGAGGTGGGAGATGACAGCCTACTCCCTCACTTATCTCCCCTCCTCTGGCCTCACCCCTGGTCCCACCCCCAGAGCAGCCCTTCAGTCCTCAACTTCCCCCTCTGCTCCCCACCCCTCCCCTGCCTCTTATCCGGAGTCCACCCCAGGCCCGCACCAGGTCCCTCTCCTGGCCCCGCCTCCAGTCCCGCCCCTGGCACCTCTCCTGGCCCCACCTCCAGTACCTTCCCGGACCACTCTCCTGGCCCCGCCTCCAGTCCATCTCCTGGCCCCGCCCCCAGTCCCGCCCCTGACCCCCTCTCCTGGCCCCGCCTCCAACCCCTCTCCTGGACCCACCGCCAGTCCCATCTCCTGGCCCCGCCTCCAGTTCCGCCCCCGGCCCGCATCCTGGCCTCACCTCCAGTCCCTTCTCTGACCCCCCTCCTGGCTCCACCCCCAGGCCCTCTCCTAGCCCCGCCTCTGACGCCTCTCCTGGCCCCGCCTCCAGCCCCACCCCTGACGCCTCTCCTGGCCCCGCCCCCGCCCCGCCCCCGGCCCCGTCGCGCCTCAGGCACAGCGCCCGAGGGCCCTTCTGGGTGCCCAGCCTGAAGCGGAGCCTGCCTGGCTCAGTGGCTCTGCCGGGCAGGCCTCACTCTCCAGACGCCCCAGCTGCAGCGGTTCATCGCTCTGGCGCTTCTCTGCTCCGAACATCGGGGCAGATTGCCGAGCTCCGGGAGCATCCTCTCCGCCTGCCTCACCCCCACGCTGCGTCTGGCCTGACCCCTTTTGCAGCCCCTTCGACTGTGTGCTGCCCTGCTCAGTGCCCTGCTCTGGGGTGCTGTCCAAGGAGCCCCTTCCTCTGTCCTGTCCCCTTCCTCACGCCCACCCCCGTGTGAAAAGACGTTTGGACGGACAGGTTGGGTCGGGTTAAGGCTGTCGCCAGCGGGACGTGCTGAGGGCAGAAGCGAAGTTGCCCCGGTGCTCCTGGGAGCCGACACCGCCCGCTGACCCCTCGGCTGCTGCAGGGGCAGCAAGTGCTTGCCCAGCTCGGCCCTATGTCAAGAGAAACCAACCCGTTCTTCCCGCGGCCCTCCGTCCCCATGGCCTGCCAGGTGACCCCACACTCCCAGAGCCAGCTGGCCACCCTCTGGAGATGCTGCTACACGGCTGGGTGGGGGTCACTGCCAGGCCAACACCCCATGCCCCACCCTGCACTGTTGGGTGCCCTGGGCCAGGGGACCCAGGCGGGCTGTGGAGCCCACCCGGTGGGACTTTCCCACGATTTGTTGATTGCAACACAGGCTGCTTGGAGAAGGCTCCAGGCAGCATGTTTCCGGGAGTGCTGGGGGTGTCCTCTCGATTCCCCTCCCTTGGTGTCAGCCACACGGAGAGCCCAGGGTGGGGGCTCACAGCCAAGCTGTATTCCTTCTGACCCCACCTGCCTCCCTCTGCTGACTCTGACCCTCCCCTGCCCTTCTCCTGGTGGCCTCCCACCTCTTCTGCCCCTAAGCTTCCTTGGGGTGAAAGTGTGGTCAGTAGGGGTAGCGGGGTGTCTCAGGCCTGAGGGAGCATATCAGTCAACATGACCCCACCTGTGACAGTAACAAGACAGTGGGCCCCAGAGGACGGGGCCTGAAGGGGCTCCCGGGCCATCCACCCACAGACAGCACCCCCAGGGCCCCCAGCTGGCCCCACCTCTTGAAGGCCCGCTCCCCGTACAAGTCTGGTGCAAGCTCACCTCCCAGGCCTTCAGCTTGAACCGCAGGCCCAGCTGCGTATAGTCAATGGTGGCGTTCTCCCTTAGCTGTGCCAGGGCCAGCCGGAAGTCGGACAGGGCCTCCCGGAACCTGTGGGCAGTGGGGGGTTGGGGGGGTGTTCTCAGTGGCTGTAGGGAAAGGGGCCAAGCCCTGCCCCAGCCTCCCCCCACCCCCATCTCCAGGGACACCTGCTAGGGAGCAGTGGTGGCCACCCAGGTCCTAGCACATGGTAGGCACTCAAGTCCCAACCAATGGGTCAAGGGATCAACATACAGACGTGGCTGTGGGAGGTAGAGGGGGCACCACGCCTGGGGTGTGAGGTGATGTCAGCTCTCATCCAGCTCTGCCTTCTGGAAATCTCACTCCCCTGCCTGGGGCCCCTGTCTGCACCCCAGGCCCTCTTCCAGCCCTGGCTGTGTAGAGTGCCCTGAGCATTTCCCTCCTGCTTCTCAGGACCCCCATCCCCTGCGGGCCTCCCTCTGCAGAGACCTGCCGGAAGCTCCTGAGCCTCCACTGGAATCCCTATCTCCCCCAGGCAGTCTTCTGGACCCATGTGAGGAGGAGGTTGCCCCCAGAGTCTGCCTGCTTGGCATGGGGCCATCTGCGGGGCTTGTCCTGGGGGCTAGGTGAGATAGGGGGAAGATGAGCTTGTCCTGCAGAATGTTTCCTTCTCTGGGAAGGACCACAGTGCAAAGCGCCCAGGTGAGCATTGAGGACCCCAACCACTTCTGTGTCCCGGGACACACCATTACTGCAGCCCTACTCTCAGTTTCCACATCTGCAGAATGGGTATAATCACACCATCCCTGCTACAGCAAAAATGTGCTGAGGAACAAAGGAGGGGATGCCCATGAAAGCACGCTGTGAACCTCGGCATAGAGAGAAGTCTCCCCATGTAGCTGTGCCCTGTGTCCCGCTCCAGCATGAGCACAGTGTCTTCTCCAGGCTTCCCTGGGGCTGTAGAGGAGGGGGTTGGCAAGAGGAGGTGACCCATGGGGAGAGAGGGGGAGAGGGGAGCATAAGAATGGACCTTTCAGAGAAAAGGAGCCATCAGAGGAGAAACAAGGCATCCCTGTGCTCACCTCTCCAGCTGGAAGTTGGCCACTCCTCGCTGGAAGAAGCCAACAGCCATGCAGGTGTCCTTGGTCACTGCTTGGTCAAATGCCTGGGGACAAAAATGCCCATGGATCGCCAAGGTCTGCAATTCTATCACCCCTGTGTCACACAGTCCAGGCAGATGACCAGTGGCAGGGGGCCAAGGAATTCCATTGGACCCCAGGACAGCCACCTGCAGATAGAAGTTTCCTGCACCAGTCGGGGCCTCCAGAGCTCATGCCTGTGTGCCTGCATCCCCATTCAGTTTTCCTTGGTGCCACAACCAGAATCAGCCTGAGCTCCCGAAATGCAAAGAGCACAGCGAGGTGTTGTCATAAACCAATTGTCTGCCATGAGGACAAGGGGAAACAACAGAAGGGAACACTCCAGCACATTAATAATAGTTACCTCTGGGGCATGGAATTATACAAGATTTTTGTCTTTTTAAAATCCTATTTCTGATAGTTCATACAAAATGACACTTCTTATCTATTAGAATCAGAAAGACGGGCGCCTGGGTGGCTCAGTTGGTTAAGCATCTGCCTTCGGCTCAGGTCATGATCCAGGCGTCCTGGGGTCGAGTCCCACATCAGGCTCCCCGCTCAGTGGGGAGTCTGCTTCTCCCTCTTCCTCTGTCTCATCACCCCTGCTCGTGCTCTCTCTCTCTCTCTCTCTCTCAAATAAATAAATAAAATCTTTAAAAAAGTATTAGAAATAACAAGAACACAAAAGTCTTAGTATGTATGTAAAGTACAGCTCTTCCCTAAACTTCACTCAAACGAGGTTGACTATTCCTAACGAGATTTCAGTTAAACACGGGTAATAGGAGGGGCATCATGGTCTTACAAATCTGGCCAAATGGGGGGCTTATTGCAGAACTGGGATTGACCTAAGGTTGAAGGCACACACGGAGACATTGATGTGGGCGGGGGTGGGGGCACTCAGTGCCAGAGAAATCCATTTGTTTGCTACCCTGCCACACAGAGCAGCCAAGTCAAGGTCACATAGGGTTCCTATCAACAGACTGCTTTCCTACCTACACCCCCCCTCACCCTGCCCTGCTCCTCAGAGAAAGTTTTAATAATTATAGCCATTCCATCTGCTTTAAAAAATCTCCATATTTCCAACTAATGTGCCCATGCTATTATTACTTAATTTTATTGACTTTGGACAGTCCTCCCTCTTCTCTTGGGGTAAAGAATTTAATACCATATTCTCCTGCTCACCACCTCTGTCCCTTCTCTAGTTAAATCACAGTTTATGAATAAGTGATCAATGGATTGGCCCTATATCTACTTTTGACTGAGCTACCTAATGTCTGGTGATTATAGTCCCTTTCTTGGATAACACTTTAAAACTGAAATTGTTATTAAGAATTGTAGATTCATATGCAGATGCAAGAAATGACAGAGGAGATCCCTCGTACCCTTTGCCCAGTCTCCCCCCCAACTCCCGTGGTAAAGTTTTACAAGATATCGACATTGATGCTCTCCTACATCTAATTCTCTTTTCATTTGTGTCATTTTCCAGGTAGCTGCCACTGATTGTCTCAAAAACTGCAGGATCCTGGTTCTTTCTGTTGGTGATTTGGGGACCAGAGAAATGAGTAGGGCGCTGCTGGATTTTTGTATGCACCTGGGGAACATACATCACTTTAAAGAACACAAAGTGTTTAAAGGGCAGAGGGTGGTTCTGTGCTGCCCTCTCAGCAGAGGGGCTGTGTGTGCTAGCCGGTGTGCACTCTTGAGCTCTTGGTTCTGTTTTGGGGAACAGATTGGGAAAAAGATGAGTACTTAGATCTGGGGTCTGGGTACCAACAAGACAGACCTCATCTCCTTCCCATCGCCACAGCTTTCTGATGGAGTCCCCGCTCTAAACTCCACACCTTGGGGGACAGGCAAGCCCCTTGCAAGCAGGATCCAGCGTCCAGCCTATTTCTAGGTATTACCACGATGAGCACCTGAGCCAGCAGCTCCCCAGTCCTTCCCTGTGACCACAGAGTCTGGCACATGGTCATCACCTCGAGGAGAGGGCGAGGGAGGCCGCCCCCGCATCATGCCCTGACTGAGTTCAGGGTGGGGTCCCTCGACCACACAGCTCCCACCTGCCTTCGGTGTTCACTGAGGCAGAACACTGGGGGGACATCCCCAGATGACCATCCGGAAGAAGGACGGGGACCCCGGGCTCACCCCTGCAGCTGGGTCTTTATCGCACGGTAAGATTCCCCAGGGTCAGAGAACAGCCCTCCCAAGGGGTGGGGTCTCTGCGACCAACCCTGGGTGCCGGGCTGTCGGGCCCCTGGCTCACCCGCAGCGCGGCCTCCGGGTCCCCGGCCAGCAGGTGCACGCAGCCCACGTTGAAGCACATCCTGGCGGGCGGCTCGGGGTCGCCCGAGAAGAGGCGGAGGGCGCAGCCCCAGTCCCCGCGCGCCACAGCCTGCACGCCCCGGTGCCAGTCGCGCACCAGGTCCCCTAGAGAGGGCATGGCGGCGTGGACACCCGTCACACTGCGGCCGGAGTCTGGCTTCCGGGCCGGAGCGCGGCGGGCGAGGCCGGCGGCGGTGGGGGTCCCGTGAGGGATCCGGCGGGACGACTGGGGGCCGAGGGCCGCGGAGCAGGAGCTTCAGGGTCCGGAGGCCGGCGTGGGGATGTGGGGGCCCCCCCTTAGAGGCCGGCAGGGGGTCCAGACCGAGGGGGCGCTTGGCCCTCGGAGCGCGCGCAGTCCGCGAGCCGCAGGGGCGCCACGCCTCCTGCCCCACGGCGCCCCCTGGCGGCCGAGCGACCCCGCCCCTCCCCGAGTCGGCCCCGCTCCGTCCACACGGCCACGCCCCCAAGGGACCGCCCCTCTATATCCGACCCCGCCCCTTCCCCCCGCTTCTGCCGCGCCCCTCCGGACTTCCGCCGGGAGCTCCCGGAGCTCGCGTTTCCCGCCTCGCACCGCCCCGGGCCGTGTGGGTCTCGGTGCGCCAGGGAAAGCCGTCCGGGCCCGCCGCTGCCGCGGCCGGGCCAGGGTTCCGGGCGGACCCCGCTGGCTCAGGTGAGCGACCGCTGGGGCGCGGGCCGAGGTGGGGCGGGCTTGGGGCCCCCCGGGACGCCAGGAGGTAGGGCGGAGCCGGGCCGGGCTGTGGCCGAGCTGGCGGCCTGGCCGGCCCCGAGGGCCCCCGCCGGCGCCCCGGCCCCGCCAGCCCGGCTCTGCTGGGACGGGCGAGCCGCGGGAGCTCGCCCTGGGGTCCCCACCCAGCGGCCGGCGGGCCCGCGCTCTCCCTCCGCGGGGCTAGCAGAGGCCCAGCGGTAGGGGGGGTCCCGAGCCCCGCCCGCGGGACGGCGGGACGTGGGAGGTGCTGGTGACACTCGTGGGGACCGTCCGTCCCTTGTCCTTGTCACCCGTCCCCGCTGTCGGCCCCCGGTGGGGGCGCGGCGAGCGGGACTAACCCGGGCCCCGGCCCGCCCCTGTGGCAAGTGCGCCCCGCCCTGTGCCCCGCCCACCTCGGTGACCCTGAGGACCTCCTTCACCGAGAACGTAGAGGCCCCTAGAGCCCCAGGTGGCGCCGCCTCCCCCGCCCCGTGCCAGGAGCCCCTCCTGGAGGTCCGGAGTCGCCGCAGGGGCCTCTGCCTTCTCAGCCCATGTCCCTACTGCCAGCCCGGGTACGTCTTACTTGCTGTCACGCTCTTAGCACTCGTGTTAGTCGGGGTTCTCCGGAGAAACAGAACCGACAGGTGCACAGAGAGGGAGAGACTGTGAGCAGTTGTGCGGGCGGGCAAATCCGGAATCTGCAGGCTGGTCCGACAGGACGAGACCCGGGGAAGAGCTCCGGCTGCCGCCGCTTGAGTCTGGGGGCACGTTCCCCTCCCCTTCGACTGACAGGCCTCCAACACCCCCTCCCCACCCACACCTCCAGTCCCGTTCCCATGTTAGGAAGGGTCATCTGCCTCAGACGAGTCTACTGCTGCAGATGTTGATCTCATAAAAATACCCACCCGGCGCCTGGGGGGCTCAGTCGGTCAAGCCTCCAGCTCTTGGTTCCCGCCCAGGTCGTGATCTCAGGGTCGCGGGAGGGTGTCCCACCTCGGGATCCGTGCTCAGCAGGGGTCCCCTCCTCTCCCTCTGCCCCTCTGTTCCTCCCCTCCCCCCATGCTCTTGCCCCCCCATAAATCAATAAATAATACTTTCCCAGCAACCTGTGACTATTTGACCGACTCTGTGGGCACCCGTAAAATGAACCATGGCAGCACGCAGCCCCAGAAACGCTCCCGTAGACAGGCTCCGCTCCTCTGTTTACATAAGAGAACACCCAGGGGAGGCTTGTATCCTCGATGGCTCTCAGAGCCCGAGCTCAGCTGTGACTCGCGACTTGGCTTGCCTTCCATGTCGGCCATCCTCCTTCCCCTGGGGCCTGCGGGTCCTGGGACCTGGGAGCCACTCTGCTCACTTATGGCTTCTGTCTCCTCCCTGTGTGACCTGGGCCAGCTCTCTGACCCTGCAGGCTTCCTTACCTGAGGAACAGGAGTGCTGAGTCCTGGCCTGGTGGACCTGTGAGGACCCACGCCTGTGGCATGCTTGGGAGGGCACCTGGGCAGCTTCCTCAGTAAATGTCCAAGAGCCTCTGCCCCTGAGGACCTGCTTCCTCACCAGTGGGGTCTGGGTTTCCTGATCTACTGGCCTGGAGGTGGGTGGGTACCCACGGCGGGATCCTGTCCTTCCTGAATCCCCCCATGTGGACATCCCTCCCACTCCCCATCCTCCCTACCTTCCCTACAACGTTTGCTCGGGGTCATTCCTGCATCTGTGCTCTGCCCTTCACAGCCTCTGGGGCCACCGCCTCAGTGCCTCTCCCACCAGCCCACCTAGGTCCCACCTAGGGCTCCCCAGTGCCGACAGCTGCGGCCCCCCACACCCTACCCCATCCTTGCAGCTCAAACCTTCGACCTGACACCCCCTCACCACTCACACCTCCAGTCCTGTTCCCTTCATCTGGGCTGGAGGAGCCCGGCCGAAGTGCCCAGTCTCTTTCCATCCTGAACACAAGCCTCGGGTGGGTCCACTCCCTCACTCCTATGGTGGACTTCCTCCTCCTCTGTCCTCAGCCCCACTCCGCCCTGTCCTGCCTCCCAGTCCAGGACCTGGCTACCTGCTTCCAGAGCAAATGGAAGCAGCTGGCAGGGACCCCCCTCCCCAGTGTCTGCACCCACAGATCTGCCCCCTCCCTGAGACTGTCCCTGCTCCCACAGACAGGATCCTGCCTGTCCCCTCTCCCACCCCATCATCATTTCCCTTCACTAGGGCCAGCCCATCAACATACTGTGAGTCCTTCCATCTTAACCCCCTCCCCAAGGTCACACCCCCCTATTTCTTTACTCCCCTTTGCAGCAAAACTGCCTCAAAGAGTTCTCAGTGTGTCCAGTACTTTTGCTGTGTACTTTTCAGAAATTGAGATGTAATTCATGTATCAGCAAGTTCACTTTTAAAGTGTGCAGATCACTGTTTTTGTCCTATTCACAGTATTGTACAACCATCCCCGATAATTCTAGAGCACTTCATCGCCATTGCTGTCATGCCCCATCACCCCTGTCCCAGCCCCTGCCAACCACTGATCCCCGTCTCTACAGATTTGCCTCTTCTGGACATTGCATATAAATGGGACCACACAGCACGTGCACTTTGTGTCTGGCTTCTCTCACTCTGTGTCATTTTTTTGAGGTTCATTCCTGTTGTAGCCTATATCAGTTTTGCTCCTTTTTGAGACTGAGACATTCCATTGTATGGATGGACCCTGTTTTGTTCATCCATTCCTCCACTCATGGGCATTTGGGCAGTTCCCACTTTTTGGCTATCACGAAAAATGCTTCTGTGAACATTTGTTACAAGTTCTGTGTGGACGTGTTTTCGGTTCTCTTGCGTAAACACCTAGGAGCGGAGTCGCTGGCTCATGGGGTCACTCCATTGAACTTTGTTCCAGGTGGCTGTCCTGTTCCACATTTCCATCATGCTGCTTGCTCCTGAACCGGCTCTAGGTGGCCTTCCCGCCATCACTTTACCCAAAGGCTTGTCGGGGTAACCAGCAACCTCCTCCTCCTGAGCCATGGGGGCCCTGGGCATGGCCCATCCTCCCCACTTAGTGCCTGACCTCCAGGTCATGGCCTCCCCCGGGTCCCCTCTGCCCCCTGGCTGCCCCTCCTGCCTCCCCTGGGCTCCCGTTGTTTATTACCACTGGGGCGTCTGCAGCGTCTGCTCTCATACCAACTTTTTAATTTCCATAATAAAAAGATAAAAGCAGCCCCGTCCCGGTCACTGTATACTATGTGTACTGCGGCTCTCTTAGTCATAGCCCCAAACTAGACACCCCCAGAAGTCCTGCGGTGGTGGAATGGGTAAGCAGGCTGCGCCCGCCCGTGGAACACACTCCGTGGAACAAGGGAGGCAGCAGCTTGCGGGTCTCAGGGAGCATGCCGAGTGAGAAAAGGTCGCACACTTTGATTCCATCTATATAATTTTCTTAAATGAAAATTATATAAATGGAGAGCAGATTAGTGGTTGTTTGGGGCCACTAACAGATTATGCTCTAAAAGGACAACACCGAAGGGTCCTGTGGGGCAGACCGTCCTGGGTCTTGACTGAATCCGTGTCAGGCCCTGGTTGTGATGCTGACTACGGTCACGTCTGGAGGACTGGATATAGCATACAGGGGTAGCTGTTTTCGCTCAGAATGCGTGTGTATCTCCAGTTATCTCAAATGTTTCAAACAATTTCTAAAGAAGGTTTCAATTACAGGTTTTTCTGTTTTACAGATATCCTGAAGGTTGAAATGATTAATGAGCCTAAGATTCGTCGAGCTCTGAAATTCAACTGCTTAAATGTTAACATAGAAAACTTCCTTCTGTCTGAGCTAAAATCTATTCCCAAGCAGGTGTTGAGGCATCTGGAGTGGCCGATCTGAAGCTGGCCTTCTCAGACGGGTGGCCTGCTGTCCTGAGGGAGGCCTCCCAGGCTCCTGCTGCGGTCACCCTCTTCCACGTCAGTGTTCTGGGGAGGCCCGCTAAGACTGTGTGGATCACACAGTTCCTACATCGGTGGAAGAGTCCAGAAAAGGGAACCATTTCCTAAGGTAAGAATATGACTCAGATAGCGGTCAGCATAGTGCTGGGACTTATTTTTAAAGGAATGCAATAATCATGGTTAATTCTGGAGCACAGGTGTCAAAGAAATGGGCAGGAATTGGGTTTAGCCCAATACAAAGAAGTTGGGTTTTTTTTCCCCCTTTCTAAACAACGGGAACTTTCCAAGAAAATAAATAAATAAAAATAAGATTTTTCTCTCAGGAAATAAAAATAGCCTTGGTGTGATTGAAATGCTTGGTGTTGGAGACCAGCTTCCTGAGTCCTGGCCCCGACCGGGGCTGCATCTAATTCAGGGTCACGGAGCCCCTCCGTGGAGGGTTCACTGAGGAGGCGCCCACCATCGGCCACGTTTCTGAAACCCACAACTTCAGCCTGTTCAAAGGCTCCTGACCGTTGACACGGGCGCTGAGGACCTCACCCTCCGCCACCCCAGGAAATCTTGAAGAGGAAAACCAGAAGGACATGGAAGGCAGCCACGCAGACAGGAAGCGGCTCAAGATTCATCTCCTTTAAGGTTCAGAGTTGAGACTGTAAAACTGGGAAAATTGTAACGCACTCCTGCAGGACTCCATGGTGGTCAAGGGCTTCATCCTCCGGGCAGATGGGAGTCCTGGTCCGTGGGCACCGGAGTGGCACCACCCACTCTGCTCTCGCAGACCTAAGCCAGCCTCTGTTACTTGGCCTTGCAGTTTCAAACAGAGGAATGTGTTGCCACTGGTCTTTGAGCTCATTTCTACATGCGGCCCTTCCAAGCAGGTGTCTGTCTGGGCCAGGATTGGAAAGTCAGATACAAGACAGTCCCGCAGCTGTCTGGGGCCCTGCACCGTGGCCGCTCCGAGTGCCAGGGCCTGTCTCCGCAGCGTGTGCTGCTGTCTGCAGGGGAAAGCAGGAAGGGGGGCCAGGCTTAGAACCTTAGAGCAGACCCACAGCATCACGTTACGTCCGATGAATCCAATGAAACAGCCAGTGCAAAAGGGAAGAGTGTACGTTGCATGAAATGAATGAATGAGCAAGTGGGTAACACCTTGAAACATGCAGGGGTGAGTCCTGGATGCTAAGGGGATCCCGGAGAGAAATAACGGGTCATTTACTGCCAGGCCAGCACAGCAGCCCTGGAGGTCAGAAGGAAGCAGAATATCTACGAGGAACACACAAATCCAAGGAAGCCTGGATTTAGCCAAAAAGGAAGGAAATCATGCCCGAAAAGGTAAAAAACAAATGGAAGAAACCAAAAGGAGGAAGAGGGAGTTAATAAAGAGAAAAGCTTAGTGAATTAGGTAATTAAATCAGGAAGTATAAAATTAGTAAGACCAAAAACTAGTTCTTAAAAAGACCAATGAAATAAACTTCTGACAAGACTAAGGAAAAACAAGAGAGACGTAAACAACGTTCAGCGTTAAAGAGCGGAGAACCACACATCTGCCACGTCCACACCGATACTGTGGTCATAAATGGGAAAACCTCCTCAAGGAATCGGATGACTTCCTGGCAATCCAATCTATCCGAACAGACCTGAGAAGAAACAGGAAACTGGAGCAGGCGATGAGCGTCAGAGACCCAACAGGCTGAAGGGTTCCAGCCACGCAGGCAGTGGGTGGGCCGCTGCCAGCCCTGCTCGGGCGCACGGCCCGGCCAGCGCTCCGGCTCGGACACGGGCCCCCAGCCCCAGCCGAGCCTTGCAACAACGCAGCCCCTGCCTCGTTCTGGCTGCAACCCCCAGAGACCCTGAGCAGGACCGCGCGGTCAAGCCGCTTCCAGTTCCTGACCCCTGACCCTGCGCAGGACAATAAAAGATTGTTCTGCTCTAGGCACTGAGTTTGGGGCCACATTCGTTTGGCAGCAGAACGTGACTGATGAGAGGCCAGCGCGGTCAGGCTCGGTGACGAGGGCAGAGCTGGAGCCCTGGGGAGCCCTGGGGAGACCGCTGTACAGCGGAGTACCTGGTGTCGCCTCCCGTGTGGGGCTCATGGAGCAGGTGGCCCCATCTCCTTTCCGAAGCTGAGGTTTCCTCATAGCTTATTTTAACATTTTTTAAAAAGATTTTAAAAATTTATTTGAGAGAGAGGGCCTGAGCACAAGTGGGAGGGACAGAGGGAAAGAGAATCTCACGTTGACTCTGTGCTCAGTGCAGAGCCCGACGTGGGGCTTGATCCCACCACCTGGAGACCATGACCTGAGCTGAAACCATGAGTCCCACACTTAACTGACTGCGCCACCCAGGCACCCCGATTTTTACTTTTAAAATATCATTTGTGATTTTCTTTTCTTCGTGAATACTAAGTGGAGTGTGTTCCTTGTATAGTGTTTAGGAAATACAAAAAAATAAAATGGAAAGTAGAAGTGGGGGTCTGCCCCCCCCCCCCGGTGCCTGTGTGTCCTCCGCGTCCCGCCCAGTGCTGACGGGGCTGGGGGTGGCCTGGGCCCGCACTGTAGCGGGGCTGCTTTCGTTAAACGCAACTTTGTGCCACATTGTGAGGTCCTTTTTCTCCACGACATTAAATGTTTTTGTAAAGTGTCGTTTTTAAGTAGCCATTCATCATTCACATGATTTCTACCCCATTTTTGGACAGCGGGGGGCCCTCACAAGAGCGGGCAGGGAGCTGGAAAGCCCAGCTGAACGGTGGGGCCTGTGACTTCTGCCCTCCGCCCCCTCCCCTGCTGCAGCCCGGACCCTGTGGGAAAGGGTCCTGGAGGCGGGACTCAGGAGGGGCTGTCCCACCTGAGCGGTGACGCAGGGCCGAAGCCAACTAGCTTAACCCGAGTGACCCTTGATGTGTGCACAGTGGCGAGTGTGCAGAAAACCACCACTTCCAGCCCAGAAACCCCCGCAGCTGCTCCAGAGAGGCCCACCCCCCCATACGGTATCTCTGGAAAGTTGCTTTCTTGTGTTTTAGATTGGTGGTCTTAATTTTTAAAGAAAGGAACAACTCTTAAGTGAGTAAGTGAAAAATCACTCCCACTAGGCCGGATAGAATAACAAGGACAGACACCAACAAGTCAGTGTTGGCAAGGATGTGCAGAAATCGGGACCTTCGCGCGCTGTGGCGGGATGCAGTGTGGCGGCTCCCCGGCTCGGCTCGGCCCAGCTCAGCCCGTTCCCCCGAGAAAAGGCGGCATGTATCCACAGAAACACCTGTGTGTGACTGTCCACGGCAGCCACAAGGTGGAAATAACCCAGATGAGTGTGGCCCCTCTGTACCACAGAACATTATTCAGCCACGGAAAGAATAGGTGCTACAGCGTGGACGGACCATGAAAACAACATGTTGGGTAAGAGAAGCCGGATGCAGGCCACATATGGTAGGGTTCCATGTGTGTGAATGCTTAGACGGGCGAGCCCCGGGGGGCAAAGTGGGTTTGTGGTTGCCAAAGGGGGGGGTGGGGAGCAACGGCTAATGGGTACGAGTCATCTTGGGGTGATGAACATGTACTGGAATTAGGTAGTGGTGATGTTTTCTCGTACCTAAATATACTAAAAACACTGAGTTGTGCACTTTAAAAGGGTAGATTTTATGGTGTGTGTATTATATCAATAAAGCTTTAAAAAAATCACGGAGTTGTGTGCCCAGACATTTAATTCAGTTTGAAAACCAGTTGAAACAGCTTTCGAATTAGTGTTCTTGTTGAACCAAAGAGACACGAGCGCCCCCTGTTTTCAGGGGTCCAGGCTGCGCGCTCCCCATGTGTCTGGGGTGGTGACCCCAGCCCCACCTACATTTGGGATTTGGGGACAGCAGAGGGAGCCCCTGGTGGTGTTGGGTCCGGGTGCAGCATCTCTGCTGGGGGGGCAGCCAGGCTCCTCTGGGGCTGCCCTTCGGTCTGGCCAGCTGCTTTCTCGGTCGACACCAGTGGGCCCAGCAGAAATATGTGAACCACACATGTGATTTTAAATTTTCTAAACACTAAAAATATAAAAGGAGAAGGTGAGGTGCTCCTGGCTGGCTCTGTTGGTGGAGCGTGTGTCTCTCGAGCTCAGGGTCATGAGTTCAAGCCCCAGGTGGGCATAGAGCTTACTTGTAAAAAAAATTTTTTTTTAATGAATTTTAATAATATATTCTAACTCTAGTATTCCCTGAATATCACCATTCCCACCTGTAATTGATATAAAAAATCAATCCTGAGACATTTTATGCTATTATCCCAGGTGTATTTTGCACTGAAACCAGGACGTGGCTGACTGTGGGATGGGGGGGCCGGGCAGTGCAGGCCCAGGAGGGGACGGGCCGCCCATGGGGGCGCCGGCTTCTGGAGTCTGAGGCTGGCGCTGACCCCTTGCCCTCCAGCCTGCTGCGCCGTGTTCCTGCCGCGCGTCCTGTCGGTCACATGGCGTGGCGGCCATCCACGGGGCCCGAGGGCTGGGTGCTGCCTGTGGCGGCCCGGGGAGGAGCCACGCTCTCAGAAGGGCTCTCCTTCACAGGCGGCAGTCCACTGTCACCCCCTCCTGGGCCTCGGCCGCCCCGTGGTGAAGGGCACAGGAACCACGTGCAGGGGGGTCACCGCCGGCGCCTCCATACGTGCAGAAAACAGCATAGGACAGCGGTGGAGGAAGCATGACCCGGCGCCCAAACGAGAATGCTCTGATGACCTACTTAAGGTCACCTCAGTTAACCACTGTGGCCTGTTCTCCTGGGATGGATGGACAGACGGGTGCAAGGCTGAGCCCCAGCCCCACGTGGCTGCATTGGACCCTCAGCCAGCAATGTAGCTTCTTTTGGGGACTTTTAATCTCTGCCCTTTTCCTTTAATTTCCACCTTTCTGGGTTATTTGAAGGGCAGCTTTAGGTCAGGGGACACCCTGAAGTGTCCGCTCCATGCTGCCCCGTCCAAGCGGAGGCTGGTCCTCTGGGCTTCTGGCAGGGTCCCTCCCACGGGCGAAGCCTGCAGTGGGGAGACCCCGGGCCTGAAGGACGTGCCTCCCCACCCATCTCAGAGCAAGCCGGGCCCCGCGCTGCTTCCCCTCCTGTGGAACGGAGGGGACAGCCAGGTCACAGCCAGGGCTGGGCAGGTGTCGTGAGCCCCCGCTCTGTGGTTCTCATGCCTTCACGTACCCCCACGGGGCCCCAGCCGGGTGGTGCTGATGCCAGGGGGCTCTGTCTGGCCCTCTTTCCCCCCACCAGGCCTGGTTGAGGGGATGGGTTTCAGAAGGCCTTGGATCCGGCCCGGTCGGTGCGCAGAGCGGGAGGCCTGGTGGGCACAGGGCTGGCACATCTGGGGGCCCTGGAACATCCCGAACCTACAGCAAATGCGTGAAAATAAAGCAGCCAGTTATTTTACCAGCAAAATGGGTTTACTGGGGAATGGCACAGGAATTGGGATTCAGGACAAGCAAGCCATGGCGAAAGCACAGGCAAGTCTGGGGACAGCGCACGTTGCCAGGGACTGCTTCGAATGGACGTCCCGCGGAGGAAAGTGGGGGCGCAGGGTGCCGGCAGCTTCTCTGGCTGAGCTGCAGGGCGAGGGCGGAGCGGCCCCTCCTCCGGCCGAGGGGGTACGGTGGTGTGGACGCGCATCTCGATCTCGTCGTCCCGTCGGGCTGCGCCGCCGGATGCTCGGGCCGAGAGCTCCCCCTGCTGGCCGCCCGGCTCCACGGAACGTGGGGCTTCCAGCCTGCGTCGGGCCGGACCGCGCGCGCCCAGGCGGGCGCCCAGTGCAGCTCCGCGGGGCTGCGCCCTCCTGCAGGTGAGTGTGCCACTGGGCCGGGGCCCCCACTCAGGTGCCGAGCAGGGGCCAGGGGCGCGGGAGCCTCTGCTGCGGGTGGGCTGTCTGAGGCAGACGTTCTGATGGGTGGCACGGTTCCCAGCAAGACAAAGTCGCGATGCCTAAATGAGTTGCACATGTTGACGGTTCATTTTAAATGGAAGTTCCTCACCCCCGTGGGCTCCGTCCCTGGGAAGGCCTGCTGGTCTTGGTGTGGCTTGCAAACCCTGATCCGCATTTTCAGCTCAAGACAATTTGGACTCCAAGAGGATTTTTTTCACTTTAAAATGAGGTCAATTAAAACAGTCTGCCTGGGGTGAACTTGACCTTGGTCTTTGCCACTGTTTTCATTCTCAGAAGCACATGGGCTTCACTGCGCTGCTGCCCGTTGTGGAGTTCGGATTCCAGGCTCGGGAGCAGAACAAAGGTTGTGTAACGAGAGCTGAGCTGGGTTTTCCGTGGCCTCACCCTTTCCCAAGGAGGAGGGTCTGGGTCTGTCTACCTGCCCTGGGGCTCGCCTGAGGACACAGCCCACCACCCACCTCTGGCTGCCACACTCCTCAGAGGAAAGGGGAAGGTAGCCTGGAGCAGGTCTTGGAATTGTGGGGGTTTCTCCCCTGAGATTAGAAAAGCCCCTCTCCCACAAAAGAGCCACTTGGTCCTCTGCCCCCTTCCTAGGCTGACCAGCGGAGCGGGTGGCTGCCATGCAGGGGAGGTCATCAGGGTCATGGCAGTGTGGACAGGGCCTGACCGCCGGAGGTGATTGGACCGCAGGGCAGCGTTCCTCCTGGGGTGACTGACTTGAAGGGGTCAGAGGGACCTTTGCCCTGCACTGATGCTGGTCTTTATTATAATTCTGATCAGAGTGAGGCTCCACCTTTTTAAGAAGAGCCCACAGGCCCACACAAGTGTCGGGACGGCCAATGAGATGGGGGTGGCCTGGGGGTCTGGCTCTGCTTGAGGAAGGGCTATAGACAGGGCATGTCTGCAAGCCCACTGCCTCCCCTTGAGACCCTTTTAGCAGCCCCCAGAGTGGCCTGGAGCTGGGCGGTAGCATAGGGAACTTGCCTACAGTGGGACCTGAGATGGAGGCCAGGAGGAGGAGTCACCATGTGGGGCTTATGGAAACCAACCAAGTGGCTCTCAGTCAGTCCTGCTGGAGCTGGATGCTTGGCCCTGTGTTTTTGGAGGGGAGACATAAAAGTGTGCTGAGCCAGAATGCTGCACCCCAGGGAGAGCTCCCGCCCCCCCCCCCATCATGCTCTTTACTCTCCCGCCCACAGCCTTCCGACCAGGGAATGCAGGCCCCAGCATGCACCGGCCTTTCCCCGCCCCAGCCAGGGGCTCACTGCCCGTGGGGCTGCTGTGGATGGACCTGCCTGAGAGGCCGTCCGGGCATCCACTGCGCACACCGTGAGGCCTCAAGGGCTCCAGAAGCGTTAAACAGTGAGCTGACACCCTGGAGCCAGGCCAGGACCTCGGCCTTGCTGAGGCTTGCAGCAGCTGTAAGTTGGCCCTACAAGGAACTGGGGTCTGGGTGAGGCATGTCTGTTGGGGTGAGGGAATGACCAGAGGAAGGAACGGGCGGGGCTCCGGGTGGATCCTCAGAGAGGGGCCCATGGGACCTGGAGTGTGCCCAGCATCCCCTGTTGGGGACCCTCTGGTGGGCCCAAGAGTCATCCTCCGACCTGAAGCCAAAGGGGCCTCAGAGGTCTCCTTGGCACAGCCCACCAGGGGACCTGTGGCACTGACCTCGCCCTCAGTACCCAGTTCTGTGAGGACCCCCAGGGAAGGGCCAGCAGTAAACAGACAGGTGGACAGGATTGAGACTGTGACTCAGCGGGCGTCAGGGGAGGGCAACCATGAGGGATGTGAGTGGCACCCCTGCTACGTGGGGGACCAGCAGACAAGGAGAGTACCCCCTCCACCTCCTGCCCCTCCCCCCGAGATCCCTGGCCATGGGCCTCAGGGAGCACCTGCCTGTGTGCCCCGTGGGGCCCGTCCCCAGGCTCCCAGTGCCAGGGTGCCAGAGACCCCCAAAGAGGGTGTGCTGTGGGGACCAGTCTCTGTCTCCTCGTCTTAGAGACCCCTGCTGCTTGGAGTGGCCCGCCCTCGGGCCCCCCAGGGGCCAACTCGCTTCCGGTGGGAGGGGCAGTGGGAAGGAGGCTTCTGGGCAGCAGGTCCCGCGTGGGGGCGGGAGGGGGCTGGGTCCGGCACTGGTGGGGGCCACGGTCGGGGTGGGACAGGTACCGGGGTGGGCCGGGCGCCCCGGGGATGCTTTGGTCGCGCCAGCTGGAGCACTCTGGTTCTCAGCTGTGGCCACGTATGGTATTTATCAGGGACTTGAGCTACTTTAATGTGATGTAAGAAAACACTCGTGATTTCAGAACGAGATCCCGGAGGAGACCCGCAATGAAGAGAAATTATAACTTTGCTGTGTTAAAGCGGGAGCTGTGCCTAAAGCATCTCCTTTCTGCCAAGTAGCCTTCCGTGGCTTGAGTTAGCAGACAGGAGTCTGTTGTCAGGAGCACACTGGACCCGGAGCATTGACCTGCCCAGGGGCGCCTGTCCCTCCGGCCGGCACTGGGAGGGGAGAGGCGCTCCACAAAGTCCCAGGGCTGACCCTGACCAGATGTCTCTGCAGAGGGACAGACAGCCAGAGGGACAGGGTGTCTTTCTTTTGCATTAATTTTTCCAAATTTGCAAATGTATTTCATTTTCCAAATATCTTACTATAGGCATAATTGCCTTTGTAAATAGTAAAAAATCAATTAAAAGCAAATAGAAGTGAACAGTGGTGTAAGGGAAGAGCTGGGAGAAAACTGGGGTTTGGTCCCAGCTGAGCCCGTTTTCCTGTCTGTGAAGGCACCCTGACCCTTCCCCACGGAACCAGAGCACCAGGTGAGTGTCCAGCCCCCCTGTCATGGTTGAATTGTGTCTCCCTAAAAATTCACGTGTTGAATTTTGGGTGAAAAGCCCCCAGCACCTCAGAATGTATTTGGAGATGGGGTCTTTCCAGAGGTCATTAAGGTAAAATGAGGTCATTAGGTTGGTGTCCCTTCTGAGAAGAGGAGAGTGGGACACAGACACAGAAGACGGCCGTCTGCACAGGAAGGAGAGAGGCCTCAGGAAGAACCGACCCTGCCAACACCTTGATATTTGACTTCCAGTCTCCAGAACTCTGAGACATTGAATTTCTGTTGTTTAAGCCTCCTTCTGTGGTGCTTTGCATTGGCCACCCTAGGAAACTCCTACCTCACCTCCAGGGGGCCGATCTCTGGACAGGGTGGGCTTGTAAATGCACTGTGGGGACCACCCCGTCCCACAGTCCCATGTCTTCCTTTCCTGCTGAGAAGCGCAGGGGCGTCCATTCACCTGAGCTGCGGTGGGTGGAGGTGTACACGCCTCCGGGGCAGGTGGGGAGTGATTTCCAAGAAGAGGACAGTGCAGGCCGACATCATTTATGGACTTAGGTGCAGCAGTCCTTAGGAGATGAGTGATTACAGTGAGCAGAGTGTGCTCCGCGTGAGGTGCGCTTATTGCAAGGATGCGCGGCGCAAGCCCAGAGCTGCCGAGGCCTCACTTGAGGCCCATTAAAATGACAGCAGATGCATTTTAAAAAGACAGTTTTGCCTTTTTAATAAAGGCAAAGAGAAGGGAAGAGGTGAAAAGCCCCATGGAGGTGGAAGGCCCTGCTGAGTGTCGCTCTCTAACCACCTGAGAAAGCTAGAGCCCGAGGCAGAGGGCCGGCCCCCAGCCACAGCACCCCGGGAGGCTCCAGACTGGAAACAGGGTCTTGGGATGTTTTCAGGGGCAGGGGCCAGACTCTGACCCTCCGGGGACCTGGGCCATGGCAGCCCAGTGCCCACCTGCAGGTGAGGATGGGGGCGTTTCTTCCCGACAGACGGGCCAAGAGGAGAGGCCTTCCGGGCCCTGGGTACCCACAGTGAGGCCCGCGGTTCCCAGGACTGCCCCCTGCTCAGTTCCCAAGCAGCTGTTCAGTGCCTCACTCTTAAATATGAGCAGCAGTCCCCAGACACTTGAGCAAAGCTTCTGAGAGGAAAGACACTGGGCGAGCAGGAAAGAGAGCGTTGATGCAGAAGAATGTGTAGAAAACAAAGACTGAGTCATGAGGTCCTCTGGGGTGACAGGAGAAAGAACTCTTCATTAATAAAATTTTGATAGCAGAAATGAATAATTCAAGATCATTTTGCAAAATAAAGTTCAGGAAATCTCCCCTGAAGGTAGAGAAGGGGAAAGATCAGAAAATTAGAGGTTTTTCCAGGAAGCCCAAAATCGGAGTACTTACACCATGGTGTGCCTGGGTGGCTCAGTCAGTGAAGCGTCTGCCTTCGGCTCAGGTCATGATCTCAGGGTCCTGGATTGAGCCCCATATCAGGCTCCCTGCTCAGCAGGGAGTCTGCTTCTCCCTCTCCTCCCCCCTTGTGCTTGCTCTCGCTATCTCTGTTGCTCTTTCTCAAATAAATAAATAAAATCTTAAAAAAAAAAAAAAAAAAAAGAGTACTTACACTACAGGGTGGAGAACAGGGAGGCCAGGACATTATCAAGGAAAAATAAAAGACATGTCCCAGAACTGAAGAACATGAGAGCACCTGGTGGACCCCACCCCATCCATCCTCCTGATATGCTGGATGCTGTTAAGGGAAGGCCCTTCAGAAGGAAAAGACAATCATCCTACATGACGTTGGGAGTCAGGTGGCTTCAGACCTCTGGGCACCAACACAAGGGGTTAGAAGACAATGGAGGACCATCAACATCACATATCTGGGGGATGGCTTCTCACCTACGGCCCACACACACAGCCAAACTTCCAGCCAAGAGCTAGTGCCCAGGGAAGACACTTCCAGACAACCAAAGGCTTATTAAATGTTCTTCCTTTGCAGTTCTTGTCAGGAAGATTCTGGAGAATGTGCTCCTCTGGAAACAGGAGGAAAACAGAAAGGTGAGGACTTGGAAGTCAAGGAATGCAGGATGCACCAAGAGAAGAGAGAACGGGAGTCCCAGGGTGAAAGCTGTACCACCGGGTTGGAGAGCGGCTGTCCAGACGGAGACAGGGGGACAGAGCCTTTAAAAACAGGTGATCGACTTCCAGGCTTGTTGAAACATGCGGAGGGAGGTCCTGCAGCGCTGTCAGGGTCCCATCGGTGATGGTGGTAAAGAACAGCCAGCAGGGAAGAAGTGATGTACTTTGTTCTATAATCTACTCCCCTCCCCCATCCCTAGATAGGATCATTTCTACTGATCTGTCTTCAAATTCACTGATTCATCTGCCATCTCCAATCCACTGTCAAGCCCAATCACTGAACTTTTCATTTCAGTTATTATACTTTTTATTGGAGAACTACCATTTAGTTCTTTTATAGAGTTTCAAATAATTTCCATTTTCCCTTGTCTGTTTACTCATGAAGACCATGTTTTCCTTTAATTTTTTGGACATGTTTTCCATTCGTTCTTCACACTTTTTTGTTTTTAAAGGTCTTATTTATTTCTTTGACAGAGAGAGAGCGAGAGCACACAAGCAGGGGGAGCAGCAGAGGGAGAGGGATAAGCAGGCTCCCCGCTGAGCAGGGAGCCCAACACGGGACTGGATCCCAGGACCCTGGGTTCATGACCTGAGCCGGAGGTGGATGCTTCACTGACTGAGCCACCCAGGCGTCCCTTCACACACACTTATAATAGCTGTGTTTATCTTTGATAAATCCAACATTTGAGCCACTTGGAGTTGGTTTCTATTATCTGGGTTTTTTTTTTTTTTAATTTTTTCTCCTTGATTATGGAGTCATTTTTTCCTGTTTCTTGGTAGATCTTGTGATTTTTATATTATGTACTGAACATTGTGAACGATACATTGTAGCAGCTCTGGATTCTGGATTCTGTTATCTTCCTATGAAGAATGTTGATTTCTGTTCTAGTAGGCAGTTAATTTCTAGCTGATTACCTTGAACAGGTGAGCATGGCTTGACATTTTGTTAGGGTGGATCTTTGTCTTGGTGGGACTCAACCTACAACTCGACCTACAATCGACCAATGTTGATTCTACTGGGGCTTGGTTTTAGTTGTTGGCAGGGCAGGTCAAGAGGGGGCTCACTCTGGGCATCGTCCTAAGCCTGGCCTTCCTGGAGTCTCGGCTGGTGTCGGCTGGGCTGGAGTCTGGTATGTCCGGCACAGCCTGACTGCTACCGTCTCTGTTACCGTCTCAGGCCCGAGGCGCCTGTTTCTGGGAGCCTGGGGCTCCTGCGCTGTGCGTGGGCACTTCCGGCTGCTCGGGTTGCCCCTTTTGTGGTGCCCCGTCCCACAGATGCACTGCTGCGTCCTGTACCCAGCGGAGCGCTGTGCTTTCTGGACTCCAGATCCGTGGTCTTGGGAGCCAGCCGTCCTGGGGCCCCCTTGGGCACGGTCCTGCGGTCAGCAGGCATGGTTGTGTGTTGCCTGTCGTCCACAGATACATTGTCCAGTTGAGCTGTTTGCAGCGAGAGGGCCCGCGCGGCACCGGTCCTCCCGCGGGGCCAGAGCAGAAGGCTGGCGCAAACCGAGCGTGAACGGAAAAGTAACCGCAGTCCACACGTGGCTCGGCCGTGTGTAGTGTTTACACAGTCGTGCTCACGTCTTCTATAAAGAGTGAGCTAAGGGAGACTCACAGAACTGAGGAGGTTGTGGGATGTGTGGGCGCCGCTGGGGCGTGATGGTGAATTCTGGCTTGAAGTTGGTCAGTCACATGTAAGGCTGGAAACTGAAGGAGGAACCACATCAACATATTATTTAGAAATATGAATGTAGCGCGCCTGGGGGGCTCAGTCGGTGAAGCATCCCCTTTGGTCCAGGTCAGGATCCCAGGTCCTGGGATCGAGCCCTGCATCGGGCTCCCTGCT
The DNA here is from genome assembly GCF_964656455.1 of Halichoerus grypus. Classification (NCBI taxonomy): domain Eukaryota; kingdom Metazoa; phylum Chordata; class Mammalia; order Carnivora; family Phocidae; genus Halichoerus; species Halichoerus grypus. Next base: position 93,471,689 of record NC_135725.1, on the reverse strand, counting down.
CAGCAGTCTGCTTCTCCCTCTGCCCCTCCTCCAGCTCGTGTTCCCTCTCTCTCTCTCTGTCAAATAAATAAATAAGTAAATACAATCTAGAAAAAGAAAAAGAAATATGAATGTACATATCTAAAGGGACAGCTGAAAGAGTTCCTGAGAGTGGTTGCCTCTGAGGGGGAGTTTCAGGGAAGGAAGCCGAGAGGCTCTTCCCTTCCGTATCTGTGTGAGGTTTGGGGTACTCAGGAGGCTCTGCATGTCTCACTGCGATGCAGAGGAAGGCTGCCTATGGGAACAAAGTCTTTACAAGGCCTCAAGTACGCAGAATAAAGGAGGAGAGACAGAACAGTCTCCATCAGTGTAGAGAAGTGTGTTGTAGACAATAAACACTCACAGGCACCCTGCTGACCACGGGGCATGACCGCTTGGGGCCAGACTGGATTATTTAGAGGTGGGCATGCTTGTGTGGGTTAGCTCGTGGGTCCTCACTGCAAGCCCGCCCCTGAAGCCAGCTCTAAGCTTCCCCAGCCAGCAGGGGCAGCTGAGGCCGCCTGGGTCCCTGCACTGGGACGGAGGTGGGCCCTTGGTGGGCTGCCGGTCAGCGTGGGGAGAATAGTCTATCACTCTCCACCAGGTCCTCACGCCTCGAGCTGCCTGTTGCCTTCCCTGGCCTCACCTTGAGGACGGACCCCGCTGTGGGCGACGCGGCTGGTGACCCCACTGCTGGGAGCGAGGGCCATTCTGCAGGTGAGTCTGCGCCCCCGATGGGCTGCATCTGGCAGGGCCAGGTATGGGGGGCGCGTGAGGAGTGGGGTGTGTGTGCGCTGTGTGCAGAGTGTATGTGCGTGGGGCTGTCTGCGGATGGGCAGCATGTGTGTGCACAGGGAGGCAGCCCCGGTGGAAGGCGTCCCAGCGCTCCAGGCTCGTGTGGGGCTGGGCCGCATGGGCCCACCTCGAGTGGACGCAAGCGCAGCCTTCCTGAGGGCAGTGGGTAGGCGCTTCCGTGTGCCCTGGGAAGGGAGCCTCCAGCTCCCGAGGGGCAAGCTACGTGGCCTCATCGTCCCAAGGCGGGCTGCTTGCTGGCCACTGGCTCGACGGCTGCCGGAGGACTCTGTGGCTGGGCCAACACTACAGGGGAGGACCGAGCCCCACATAGAAGTGGGGGAAGCAGGCGTGTGTGGCGATGGGGGGAAGGACGGGTGTTTCTCTGAGTCTCTGGGCTTGACACACGCATTTTATTCATCTTGCCAAGAAGCAGCAAGGAGGGAAGTGGGGTGTGTCTGAAAAGCAGGGGCCTGGGCCAGACTGCAAACATGGGAGCCCAAAGCCCCCCATGGCACCCCTGCCCCGTGCCCAGGCCCGGGGTCCTGACCAGAGATGAGGGGCCTTTTGGGCGCAGAGACCCCCTTGGTGGGGTAGGGAGGCATTTTCGCTTTGGTGGCCGGGGATGTGGTCAGCAAAGAGCTGTCTTCTCATTTCGACCCTAAGAACTGGTCCCCAAATCGCAGCATGCCTCTTTTGTCCTGGATGGCCATGGTCTCCACACTTCCCCCCCAGGGGCCTCCTGGGTCATCACTTTGGGGTCAGCTCTGGCCATTGAGCCAACCAGCAACCAGAGACAGGAGTGAGGATCTAGGGTCTGGAGGGCAGGGACCCAGGTCCTGGGGTTGTAGCTGGTGCCCACAGGGCTCAGAGGTGCACAGGGAATCTTCAGGCCCCTCCTCTCTCTGGGCCTCACCCATGGCCTGCTGGAGCTAGCAGAGGGGCAGGCCACCCTGAGAACACACACAGCCCCCCCATCAGACACAGCCCCCCCTCCCCGATCAGACACAGCCTGGGTCTCCGGGCCTGCGCTGGTGTCCAGGTCAGCAGATGCGGCCAGCCTTAGGAAGGCCTCCGTGGGCGGCCTCAGGCCAGGGCAGCTCTCTGCAGTGGGCATCATCTGTCTCTCCCCCGGGTCCGGCTGAGCACCTCCAGGACGCTTCTGGCCCCTCTGCCGGTTTTGCCCCTGAGGACCTTCCTCTCCTGTGGTCCCTGGGAGGGTGATACCCCTGAGGCCCTCGGGCATCCACGTGGTTCCTCCGGCTGGGTCTGCGGCTGGTGTTGAGGCTTCATGAGGGGAAGGATGGGCCAGTGAGGACAGTGGCCTTTTCCTCCCGACCTCCGCTTCCCTGGGGCCAAGAAAACATTCTCCAACTGAAACATCAACTGGGCTCAAAGATTGTTTCCCCAAGAAAACGTGGCCTTTGTAGGAGCAAATGGAGCTGAATCAGAAGTTGGGTGGTTGGGGTTTTCAGGCAGCGCTGGACTCCCCGTCCTTGGGGGTTCGGAAGTTCCTTCTCAGCACAGAGGGAGGGACAAGTGCCAAAGCTCCAGGAAACCCCTTTCCCTCCCTCGGACCCCCAAAACACGGGGCCCCCCCAGGGCATGCAGTCAACACTGCAAGGCTGGCCCCTCCGGGCATCAAGTGTTGGGGTGAGGGTCTGCCCTGGCCCCTGGGGCTGGGGAGCCATCCCTGGGCTGTGACCTGAGAGGCCAGGAACCCAGGTGGCACACACACACTTTCCTCGCTGTTACTTAACCTCCCTGTGTTTCCTTGTCTGAGAAAAACGGTCGTAAGCCAGTGCTCCCCTCCATTTGTGAGTGCTGAACACACACCTGCCCGGAACAGAGAGCTGTGAGGGGTCAGCTGTGAGCACGTTTAGTCTTGGATCCAGATGGCATTTATTCTGCTGTGAGATAGGAGGGGCCCGACTCGCCTCTATTTCTAGAAGACATTCGGGTGTCCCGACAACACTCCGTGAACGGTCCACGTCCCCCCAGTGATCACATGCTGGGTTCCCCTGTGTCTCTGGGTTTGTCGCCAGCTTTCTGCTCTGGTCTTTGTCCACTCGTGAACCAACAGCACGCTGTCCTAGTGACCATGGTTTTATGGTGATTCACTCTCTGGCGGGACTAACAACTCTCGTTGCTTTTCGTTTCTGTTTTTGTTTTCTTTTCTCTCTCTCTCTTTCGGCATCAGAATGGGCTTGTTTGGTTCCACAGAAATCCTGTATTCTTACTGAATTGCCTTACCCTGGCGGTTGGCCCCGGGGGTGCCGGACAGCTCATCGACGGTGTAGGAACGCCTGCAGCCCCCAACACCCTCCCACCAAGGGCTCTGCTTCCCGCCCTCGAGCGCAGCCTGGCCTCGGTGGCTACTTCTGATGAGTCGCGGTGACCCTTCCCTGAGCCCAGGCGCCAGCCATGCCCCGCCCCTGACCTGCAGGACCGTGACCCTAACAAACGACAGTGCGTGTTTGGGGTAAAAACCGGCCCTTGCTCAGGCCAACAGCCAGGCTGGACGCCTGCGCTCCGCAGCTACCCGAGGATGGGCAGGGTCAGGACAGCCGCCCCGGGGGCGGAGGTGGACACTGGGATGACCTGCAGAGCGGGCGGGTCTGGCCGGGGCAGCCGGGGTTCAGCGCGTCCAGCACCGCCTCCCGCTGGTGCCGAGTGGGATCCCAGACCAACCGCGGGAGCCTCTGCGGGTCCTGACCTGGGTCTCTGGAGGACGGCCGGGTGGCTCAGGAGGGGGTGCTTCACGGAGACCACGGGGGGGAGGGGAGGCCCGGTGAGCACCGCCCAGCTCAGCCACGCCCGGCCATGGTTTCTGAGATTTCTCTGCTCCTACGACCCCCACAGAAAGTGCCCGTTTTATTTCTGTCTCACCCGGCTTCATGACAGGAAATAGCAGGCCGTCGTGTTCACGTGGCCGCTGAGCTGTTTTCTAGAACGCATCTGTTTCTTAAAGTGAAGGCACTGAGTTAGCTCGGTGGTGTTTTGGATGAAGTGCTGTCTATCTGCCCTGCCCCTCCCTGGCCCTGCATTTCTCTTCCTCCTGTCAGCGACCTCAGGGGTGCCGCTGGGCAGCTAGCGGCTCTCGGTGTCCAGTGGGCACCAGGGAGGCAGGAGGACGGGGGGACGGGGCAGAGGGTGAGCCACCCCTGTGCCTCCTGGTGCGGCTGGAGCCTGAGGCCCCCTGGTGCATGTGCGGGAGGGCTGTTGGCGGGGACAGCCCGTGAGGCCCGCATGCTGGACAGAGAGGAGCAGCCCCGGCTGTGGGTGTGGAGGTTTCACTCCTGAAATGAGTTGCTTCTCAGTGTCCTCCCTGCACAGAGCCTCCCACCCCGCCCCCACCTGCGTGGTCCGGGGATGGGGTCAGGGGCCAGGCACAGGCCAGAGGCCATCTGTCTCAGGCCCCCATCCTGCTGTCTGGCCCTCTGCCTACAGGTCCACGTCGTCAGGGCGGGTTAGCTATGAACTTGGGCCTGGCCCAGCTCCAGGCCTGGGGTGGGGACGTGGGGGCCATGCCAGGCGGCGGGCATGGCTGATGTCCATCCTGTGGACAGAGACCCCTCGGCACCAGGCTCCCACTTGCCCTCCTAGGCCCAGCCTCCTGCCTGAATCCCTAAGTCAGGGCAGCAGGGACCCAGGCCTGCCAGGTCCCTGCCCTGGGCTCTGCAAAGCGACACTTAGTTTGCTTATCTGTTCCTTCAGACAAACATCTCCCAACGCCCTCCTTTCTGTGTCTTTGGATGGGTGTCAGCTGAGAGCCCCCTTCAGCCTAGGGGACCTCCCTGCCCCACCGCCCGCACCCCACCCACACCTCACTGCCCACCGGGCCATGTCCTTGCCATGCCCCACCCCACTCAGAACTGCCTTGGTCCCCTCCTGCTGCACCTTGGGCTTCCAGGGCTCTGCCCGAGGCCACTGGGCTGGTGACCGTGTGTGTGCAAGCCTGGCCCTGGCACCGTCCCCAGCTCACTGTGGAGCACCCATCAAGGCCCGGACCACAGCCTCGAACAAGGCCGATGTGGTCACTGCCCAAGAGGGACAGATGGCCGGCCCTCTGCCGTGTGCGGCGCCCAGCTGTGGGGGCCGGGTCAGGAGCACGCCCAGGGCAGAACTGTTGGGTGGGGCCCAGGTCTTGGCCGCGAAGGAAGCAGCTGAGAGCAGGGCTGTCCCCTTAGACAGCTGGATGGCTCTAGGTGAGGCGGGGCCAGGACCTGCCCTGCCAGGTTCCTGCAGGATCCTTTTGATTAGTGGGAATCTTGTCCGTAGTTGTATTTTTTGGGAGACCTCTCTGCCCCAAGGTCATCAAAATATTCTCCCAGAGGCTCTATTTATCTGTCTTCCATGTTTAGATCTTCTGGGGGTGGGGGCAGTGAGGGGTGTGGGTGTGAGGCAAGTGATGCTCCAGCATCCTCAATAGGGACACAGAGTTCCTGGGCTCCGGGGCCACCCTGGTCACGCATCAGGGTCCCGCGCGTGCCCAGCTCCGGCTCCAGGTCTTTACACGGGTCCGTGGCTGCCCTCTCCAGGCCGGTGCCCCTCAGCCTTAGCTAGGGTGGTGCTAGGGTGGTGCTTGGCGCGGGATGGGGTAGTCTTGCTCCACTGTGATTTTGGACAGATTTTTTTTTTTTTTTTTTTTTTAAGATTTTATTTATTTATTTGAGAGAGAGAATGAGAGACAGCATGAGAGGGAAGAGGGTCAGAGGGAGAAGCAGACCCCCCGCTGAGCAGGGAGCCCGATGTGGGACTCGATCCCGGGACTCCAGGATCATGACCTGAGCCGAAGGCAGTCGCTTAACCAACTGAGCCACCCAGGCGCCCTGGACAGATTTTTAAGACAGGTGGACACATATGCATGCCCTCCCAGCCCCGCTGCTGGGGTTGGGACAGTATGGCATCTACTGATTGTGGGACAGGTGACAACTTTTCTTTTTTATTGTATGGGATGGCCCTTCCTTCATTAGGTCTTTTAATTTTTTTCTCAATATTTTATGGGGTTTTTTGCATGAATTTCTTTTGTTAGATTTATCCAAAGATATTTGAATTTTTTTGTGCTGTTTTAATTGTTTTTAATGTTCATTTCTGTTTGTTACTTGTTTATATGGAAATAATTGGTTTTTAGTATTGGCCTTGTGTTGAGTATCCAAGCTACAACAAGCCTGCTAAGTAATCCTAATACCTTCTCTTTATTTATTTATTTATTTATTTATTTATTTATTGGGGGGGCAGGGAGAGAGACAGAATCTCAAGTAGGCTCCGTGCTGAGCATGGAGCTCGACTCAGGGTTCGTTCTCACGACCCCAAGACCGTGACCTGAGCTGAAATCGACTGAACCATCCAGGTGCCCCTAGTACCTTCTCTTTAGATTCTTCATGACTTTCCACAAAATTGTGTTTTCAGTGAGCAGTAATGTTTTTATTTTCTTGTTTTAATTTTTTTTAAAGATTTTATTTATTTGACAGTGAGAGAGAGAGAGCACAAGCAGAGGGAGAGACAGAGGGAGAGGGAGAAGCAGACTCCCCGATGAGCAGGGAGCCCGATGTGGGGCTCGATCCTAGGACCCTGGTATCATGACCTGAGCCGAAGACAGACGACGCTTAACCCACTGAGCCACCCAGGTGCCCCTGTTTTAATTTTTAAAGACTTGTATTTTCTAGAGCAGTTTTAGGTTGACAGCAGAATCCAGAGGCACAGGATTTCCCGTGTCCCCACCACCCGCGCCCCTGCAGCGTGCGTGCGTCACGGTCCCCTCCTAACACACCAGCACCCAAAGCTGACCGTGCGCGTCAGGGCTGCCCTGCTGGCCCCGCGCCCCGAGGTGCTGTCAGTCTTCAGCATTAAGTCCTGTGCTTGCCGAGAGTGTTTCTTACAAACATCTTTTTTTCTGGGCGATGAAGTTGCCTCTATTCCCAGTTTGCTGGGTTGTTTCTTAAATCATGAATAGAAATTGTGTTTATGAAATGCTCGTTCTGCATCTACTGAGAGGCGCATATGATTTCCCCTTTATTCCTCTAACGGAGCGCAGTGGTAGACGCCCAGCCCGTCAACGAGCCTTGCTTCTGGAATGCACCCAGCGTGTCACTCCCCCTCCCGTGCGGTGCGTCCGTCTACCCACTGCTGTCCGTCTGGGTCCCTGAGTCTGTGTCCTCAGGTGGGCGGCCGGCCCTCCAGGCTTTGGTCCAGGTGTCCCCACCTTTCCCTCTGAGTCTGGTCTTCCGCGGGAGCCCAGGGGTTGCTGTTGTCCCCTCAATTCTTGGGTAGATATGCAGGTGAAGTCCCCTGGGTGAGCCCCGATTTGACCTAGGGCATCTGTTGGTGACCTCCCCTCCCCCAACGTGTGGGCTCAGGTCCTGCCTCTGACCACCACCATGTGGGGGGCATGGCCAGGGTCCTGAGTAAATGCAGGGCTTCTCCCACCTCCCTGGGCTGGGGCTGGACACAGGCTCTGAGCCCCATGGCCCCTGATGTCACCTGGCATCCGCGCTGGGCTCTGTAATGTCCTCGTGGGGCTGTGGAGGCCTAGGGTCGGACAGCGGCCGGGCATTTGCAGCAGGACTTGCTTAGTGAAGAGGGGTTTCTACAGCCCTGGGGGCGGTGCAGTGAGGCAGGGGGGACCCCGGAAGGGCCGAGCAGGGTGGTGCTGCCCTGCGGGCCGGGGCAAGTGGCCGCAGGGGTGGGGCGGGCCCTCCCGAGGCAGCCAGGGGGCGCTCGTGGCTGTGGGTGACTCAGAGGCCGCTTTCTTTCCCCAAGTGGAGAGCAGGCCGCAGACACCTTCCCAGGCCAGCCCACCCTCCCGGGCATTGACCTTAAACCTGGTCTGAGGGCACAGGGTGACCCCAACTTCCCCTGGGCCTCGTGTCCCAGTGGGGTCCCCGTCCTGACCCGCAGTCCTGCAGTGGGGCTGGGGACTTGGGCAAGCAAGAGAGGACCAGGGCTGTGGGGGGGGGGCGCGTTGGGGAGCGGCCAGCTGTGTGGGGTGCAGCAGGGGCCGGAGAGCGGGGGTGGGGAGGCAGAAGCCGGGACCACTCTGGGGCCTCGCCAGGGGCTGGAGGCCAGACTTGGTGGGCCGTGGGTGGGGTGGGCTGGGACATACACGGAGGGCGCGATGGTCAGGGCTGTAGGCTTGGCCCTGGCGTCCACTGCCCCTTTCCCGCTCACACAGTGTGGCGACTCTGAGACGGGCCGCTCACCACCACTGGAACATGAGGCCTGGGCTTCCCCCAAGCTGTGGACAGAAGCCCGTCCCAGTGAGCACCGCGGATGGCCAGGCCACAGGTCCCAGGGAAGGGGCAGGGGGAGCCCTGGCCAGAGAGGGCACAAGAGTCCATGGACACCGGTGGCATCTGTGGGGGGCCCCAGGCGTTGGTCAAGGTGGGGTTGGTGGGCTCTGCATAGCCCCGTCTTGTCCCCCCAGGCCAGGACCCGCTCCTGTTCCTGCAGGCCTGCAGACGCTGTGGTCCACGCGGGAGCTGCGGCAGGTGGGTGAGCTTGTGGGCGTGGGCCCTCCTCTGGCCTCAGTGGGCCACCCTGTCTGAAAGTTCTGGCAGATGCATGGGGGCTGGAGCCCTGGGCTGACCCCCACTGGACACTGGTAGACACAGGCCCCCGAGGCTGAGAGCAGGAGGCAAGGGCCTGTGGCCACCACCCAGCTTCCGCACAGCACAGGGGACCCAGTGGGCCATGACCGCCTGTGTGGCGTGTGGGGCCGGGGTACTCACCAGTTCTCACTAGCCTTGCTCATGGCCTCCTGCCCCAGGGACAGCCTGTCTGGCCACCGGGAGATGCGTGCGGCCTGGGCCTGGAGGGCGGCTTTGCCCGTGCGGGTGGTGAAGGCACCGCCGGACCCGTGGGCGCCCCTGCCCCGCACTTTGCTCCCGGAAGCAGCAGAAGGATGAGGTGGCCCTGGTCACCGCAGTGAAGGCTGCAGGGCCCATGCGTGGCTGGAGGGATAAGGCCCGTGTCTCGTGTCTTGCCTCCCGCTCCCAGCTGAGGGTGGGCAGAGTGTCCAGACCCGGACCAAGCTCACTGGGGCAGGCGTCCGGCGCAGGTGCCCTCCAGGAAGGGGCTGCAGGCTTGCGGAGGAGGGGTGTCCGTGAGCTACGGAGGCTGAGGGCGCTCCTGCCAGGCCCACGGCTGGCTTTGTGGCGCGGGGGGACCAGCGCCTGGCTAACGGGTCAGCCAGACTTCTGGGGTCACCACCCGTGTGTGTGGGCGACAGGCCTGGGCTCCACGCACACCTGAGCTGCGGTGGCCGTCACCCTCCTCTCGACTGCCCGCGCTGAGGCTCTGAGCAGTTCTAGCCATCAGCTGGAGAAAGCCAAAGTTTCGGCAAAAGCCAAAAGCTCTTTTTAATTTTTGTCTCCCATGGCTTTGAGTTAATACAGAGGCAGGCTGACCATGTTATTTAGTGAACTGACTTCACAGATTCTCCAGCTCAGGCCGCCCTGCGTGTGTGGGATGCGCCTCACCTGGTCATAGTGTGGTGTTTGTGAGCTTGTCTCTGTTCCTGGCGTCGAGGTGAACTAACCTCATAAACTGGGTTGAAAGCGTTCCTTCTGTTACCTTTCTCTGGAACCGTTGGTTGAAGACCGGAATTCCTCGTTCCTGGAGGGTCTGGAAGAACGCAGACCGTCCTGCCTGGTTGGGCTTGAGCCCGGGTAGGGGGGGACCGTTTCTGGGGGGCTTTCCGTTTCTGGTTTCTTGCCCTAGGAAGCTTCCACCTCACTCGTGTCATCATGGCTGCCGGCCTGAGGTCCCCCACGGTTCTCAAGACTCTCAGGTGTGGGGGTCGAGGACAGTCCCTTGGCTCAGTGCTGTCCCGTGGCTGGTGCTGGCCCCGCCACGGTCTCTCTTCTTTCCCAGGTGCTCACTGACAGGTGTGCGTCCCCCGCTACGGTCCCTCCATCACAGGTCTCCACGGGTAGGGCTCTGTCGCCCGTCTTCTCGATCTTCATTAAGGCGCCTCCTTAGACCGACGTGTTCTTAATTTCCAAGCACACGCAGGGTTGTTTTGAGCTCTTTTGTGACTTGTTTCTGTCTATGAAGGAGCACGTCCGTGTTCTCATTTTCGGCGCTAGAGGCCTGCTGGGAGGCGGGTCTGTGTGCGTCTTGTGAGTGCCCTGGGCAGCTGTGTTCTCCGCCTGGAGCCAAGCTTCTGCCTGAGGGACACGTGCTGTCTCCCCTGGGTTCACTTGCCAGAACTGGTCCGGGGTGGGTGGGCAGGCACCGTGCCGCTCAGTATCTGAGCTCGGACCCCGGTGATGGCCCAGGGGCCGGCGGCCGCGGGCGGAGGGTCCCCACAGGAACCACAAGGCGGTGGGGCATGTGAGTGGCCAGGACAGAGGCTGCAGGCAGGGGAGGCGGGCTGGTGGGCTGTGGGGCCTGGGGCAGAGACGGGCAGTGGGTTTGGGGTGTCCTCAGAGCCCCCTGGGAGGGAACAATAGGAGAGATGGTAGGCACAGGAGGGCGAGCAAACGGGAACGACGGTGTTCCCCAAGGCAGGGCCCAAGGGGGCAAACCCCTGGAGCTTGCTTGAAACACTGGCTCTCTTGGGCAGGCCCCCGCTCTGCTGAGGACGGGTCCGTGGGGGCTCTGGCCCAAGCCCGCGTGGGGTGACTTCGGCAGCACTGAGTCCATGAGGTCCGGGGTGGGGCGAGCTCTGTGGGGCAGCAAGCCCACCTCTGGAGTGTGAGCCGGGGGGTGACAAGACATGGGCCCCAGCTGGATGGCAGAGGGGGGCTCGAGGAGTGGGCAGAGGGCAGGAGGGAGGGAGGGGGTGGCAGCCAGGGTTCCAGAGCCAGGGTTCAAGGGATTGTCAGCGTAGACACAGGGACCACCAAAAGCTGAGGAGCAGAGTGGCACCGGAGAGGGGGCCATGGGGCCCGGACTTAAGCCTCCAGGACAAGGGGCAGCAAGTGGCCAGTGGGTGCTGGACAGTGTGTGAGGTCCACCCTGGCAGCAGCAGGGGCCGGAAGGGCAGGAGGGGCTCGCGGACGCTACCCCTCGGGGCCCCTGTGTTCTTCCCTGAATTTTCCTTCCTCCACCATTTTAGGCATGTTTATTGTCTGTCTGCATTCCCAGACCAGTGTCCTCCTGTCCCAGCACTTTCCCTGTCCTGTGGTGGTCATCACTCAAGGCGCATCGTCCCCGTGTGTTCTGTGGTTCTCACCTGAGCGCCTGTTAGTGAAGCTCTTTCCCGCCGGTGGCGGCCCCCGCGTGCCTACCGAGTGGTCACAGCACGATGGTGCTTCTCCTCCCCCGACGGTGTCTCCGGGACCCCCCAGCAGATGCGGATGCACGTGATGTCCCAGCCCAGGTGCGCGGGTGCCGACGGCAGCCCTGGGCCCTCGTAGGCCTCCTTTCCCACAGACCCTCTCCTTTCCCGGGTGTTTGTAAAGGGAGACTTGCCAGGTCTCCTGAGTTCCCACAGATACTTGAGGGGAAAGTGCATTTCACGTTTGGTGAGCATGCCAACTTGCTCAAGTACAGTGGTTTTAAAATTAGGTTCGGACTAAGTAGATGCTTGCTCTGCGTGTCCTGGGGAAGCATCATCCACACGGTGATGCGAGGACCAAGGCCCGTGTCCCGGTTCTGCACCCTGCTTCCTGCCTATGGCTCTGTGGGCGGGGCCCCCCGCCTGGGGGCTGCTGAGCTCAGCAGGGGCATCTGTGTGGGAGAGGGCATGCAGACAGGACACGGGTGACTCTCCGAGCTCCAGACCTGAGCAGCGCTTTCCAAGGAGAGAGTTCTGGCCCAGGCCGTCCCCAGGCTGCTCTCAGGGCAGAGACGTGGGAAGGGCCATGGGGCCAACAGCAGAGGGGGTCTGCGCCTCCCTGCTGACTTCCCCTCCGCTGTTGCTTAGTCACTGGCAGGGGGAGCGTGTGACCCAGGTCTGGTCAGCAGAACCCTGGGGAGGTCCCCGGGGGCTGCTGGAAGGCCTCCTCTCTCCAGGGAAGATGCCAGAGTGCAGCAAGGACCTGCCTGGCCCTCAGTGGTGACGCTGCCATCCGCGAGGCCCGCAGACCCCCGTGGGGCCTTGGCTCCTTCAGGGCTGCACCTACCTTGGCACCTGGGCTAGGTGAGCGTCGCCTCCACGGCGGTCCCGGGGATGGTGCAGGGCCATCTCTGCTTCAAGGCCCACTCCGAGCCACGGGCTGAGAGGCTCCCAGCGGCAGAGCGGGGGAGGCTTGGCTGCGTTGGGTAGGTCAGGCAAGCCCCCGCACGACCGTCCAGCTTCCTGGGGGCCCCCGGAAGCTGACAGCCCTCCAGCTGCACTACTGGTCCCTTCAGCCGCTCTGCTGAGCCTTCTCATGGGAGGGGACAGAGCCAGCACCAGCAATGGGCAGTGGCCATCTCGGAAGGACATGCCCCCTCGCTCCCCTTCTGCTGGCCACCACAGAAGGTTCCCACTGTGAAGGGCAGCTGGACGACCCCAACGGAAGGAGCTGGCCCCACAGTTGACCATGGGGTGGATCTGGGGGCTCCAGGGGCCGTCCTGCTGGGAAGGGGTCCGTGTGGCCTCCTGGGGCCCTCCTGGGCATCCTTCCGTCCAGCAGTGCAGCCAGACCTGGCCTCCCATCACCCTGTCACAGGACGGATGGTGGCTCTTTTGGAAAAGCCTTCGTTCTCTGTGGCCGCTGGTCAGTGGGCACTCAGCCCAGGGCTGGAGGGTCTCTCTTGGGTGGGATTCCTCCTTCCAGCCCGCTGCCCTGGGCCATGGCTGGGTACACACTCTCTGCCCGGCTGGTGGCCGGGGGCTGGGCAGGTGGGGACTGCCCAGGGGAGAAAGGAGACAGGTGTTTACCTGAGCTCACCTTCCAAGGAGAAGGGCTGGCTGGCCGGTACGTAGGAGCCGCAGATCCCAGCCACGCGGGCTCCCCGCTCTGCTCGGTGAGCCTCTCAGTGCTGCTCTTCGGAGCCCTGAACGGGAACTGTACGTGCACACGTCGGGACCAGACGAGAGCAGCCTCTTTCTAGATCTTTCCTTCCACGAGCAAGAAGGTGGTGGTGGTTCGGCCTCAGGTGTCTTTTCACACGTTCCTGGAAGGCACGGGGCAGCTGGCGGAGATGGGACAGCGGCCCCGTGGCCCCTGAGACACGAGTGTGGCCTCTGCCCGCCTGTCCTGGGGGTGGCAGCCCCACAGTGTCGGAGGCTGTGCTCGGGGTGCGCCCGTCTGCAGGTCTGCGGGGGCAGCCGGAGCCTCAGCGCCTCGCTCCCCACAGGGTGGCCTCGGGCGTCAGGGTGTCTGTTTCCCGAGCGCACAGCCCAGACCCTGCAGCTCCGCCCTGAGGGAGAAGCGTCTGGGGCTCCAAGCGGGTCTGTTACTGCAGGGTGTTTCGGGGAACAGCAGAGTCAGGCAGAGGGCAGCCAGGGCCGGCCACGCACCGGGGGGTGGCCCTCGGACGACACCCACTCCCTCCAGGTAGGGGTCTTTCTCCTTTTAGCTCCCACCCGTTTCCAAATCCTCTGTAGTGCAAGAGGTAGAAAAGTCAATCAGAGGCAGTTTTCCCCCTTTTTTCTGTTTCCCGTTCCTCGCTGGGCCCCGCGACCACGTCACTGCGTCTGAAGGACCGCGTGTGTCCCGGGCACCACACAGGTTGTGGGGCGAGGCACGAGGACTGGAATCTCTCCGAGGGCTCCCGCCCTTGGTCAGCCTCGGGGATGAGCCCCCCATCTTCACGGGACCACGACTGTGGACAGCGGCTGCCACCCGGGACGCAGGGCACGGCGGGTCGGACCAGACCAGAGCCCCGAGGAGCGGGGGACGGCGCTGACTAGCCCCAGCTCTCTCTCTGAGCAGACCGCACTCTGGACCGCGCAGGTGCGGGACGCTTTGCTGGAGGATTCGAGCACCACAGAACAACAGTGAGGTTCTGTCTCCACAGCCCCGGGGAGGCCCAGCGGGGGTTTGCCGCCTGGCCCCAGCCCCACCGGCCGTGTCCCCCCCAGCACCGTGGGCTCCACGCCTGCCCAAGCCGGCCTCTGGAGCCTGCTGCCTCCCTCACCCTTGCTGGGCGGGGGCTGGCGCCTCAGCATTGACTGTGCTCCTCGGTCTGTGGGCCTGACCCGCGGCCTCCCCACAACCACACATCTCCCTCACCTGTGCCTCTGCCCTCTAGGCCTTGCCCGCCTGGCATGTCCACCATGGGCACAGGACTCCTCGGCCAGGTCTGCCCCGGCACCGTGACCCCAGCTGCAGCCCGCACCCCCCGCTCCCCAGCCGAGGCTGGCTCTCTGGTCTCCCAGTGCAGTTCGAGGCTGAAGCAGCTGCAGGCCCGTGCGGTCAGGGTCCTCGCTGAGAGCCCTGCTAGTCTCGTGGAGCCGCTGGTCAGCATCCTCCAGCTGCAGGATGCCGACCAGAGCCCCTGCTGACTCACATCCACCAGCTTCACCGGGAGGGCAAGTTCAAAGAAGTGAGCGTGACCCCCACGTGGGTCGTGGGTCAGGGCTGGGAGGGAGGGGCTCGGGGACACACCTTCTGATTCTTGGGCCGTGGGCCGGGTCTGCATGTGGGGTCAAGCAAGGGCTTGGCTGAGGGAGCTCACAGGGTCCACCCTGGCAGTGTCCTCTCTGTCCCTCCACTGTGGGGGGCTCCCCAGGGGTGGGGGGCTTCAGGTCTGGTGCAGAGGGTTTCAGGGACCAGCCACCCCAAGGGCCCAGCTCAGGGCTGTGCCAGACGTTGGGGTCCTAGGAGACTCTCATACTCACCAAGCTGAAAAAGAGTCGTGCGAGCAGCCCCCACCCCAGGACCTGGGGTCCTTCCTCTTGAGGTGCCCACTGGGTCCTCAGGAGGGGTCAGCGGCCCAAGGACACCCTGGCTCTGGCCTGGAAGTCCTGTGGCCAAGCCACTCACCTGAGATGCTGCCGTCCAGACTCATTCGTCAGTTCCCAGAAACACTTCTGGGGGGCTAAGAGGGTCAGGGGTGAGGGGGTCCCTCTGCCCACAGTTGCCACCCCTTGGGCCTAGATCAGACAGCTGGACCTCCAAGCCCTCCCAGCCCAGAGCCTCCCAGGCCAGGGGAGCTTTTGCCAGGGAGCTCCCACATGACCCTTTGGGGTTGGAGGCCCCCTTCTCCCTCCTTCTGCCTCTGCCCAGGCCCACTCACTCGCAAGGTCGCTCGGCCTCTGTGTTGGCATGGCCTGTGGACGAGCAGCCCAGGTCCCTCGGGGCCCAGCTGCTTCTAGTTGCTGCTGGCTGGGGACAGCACCGTCCCCTTGTGTCCTCGTGGGGGGCCCTGCAGCCACACCCACACCCGGCCTGGGGACTGGCCACTTCGCTCCTGCTCCAGAAGCTCAGGAATAGCCCCTCCATAGCCCTGAGTGCTGTGCCTGCCACCTCTCTGGACCCATCCTGAGGCCCTGCCCTGGAGCGAAGGGGCCTCACCTGGGCTGACCCAACTCCTGCAGTTTGGTGCCTCACTTGGATCAGGTCCGGCCAGCGGGGTGCCCCGTGAGGGTCATACATCCTTGCTGTACCGGCTGGGCGGACCCCCATCCTACCTGTACCAGTGGTCCCCAGGACCAGCCCCTCGGAAATGATGCCCGTGTTTGTTTGCAGAAGTTCAGTGTAGGGCACAGATTACTGGTCATGACAGCAGAGTTCTCCAGTGCGTGCAATGCTTTTGGACCTGGGGCCATGCCGGGGGCAGGTCATTTGGCTCCCTTGTCCTGGGAAGGCCTGGGTCAGAAAGGGCAAATGTGGAAATGTGGGTTTAGTAGCTACAAATCTTTGGGTTAGAGCTTGTGGGGCTCTGGAGGGCTCGGTGGGTTTGTTGAGTCTCTGTTGTGAGTAGCACCGGCTCTCACTTAAGTCCAGAATTTTCCGAGAGAAGATGGAAGCGGGCCAGGAGCACCGGGAGTGGCTTGGCTCTGCGTGAGGCGGAAGGGCACAGGGGTCTGCGGTGAGTAGGGAGGGGCGGCTCCGTGTGGGGTGGCTCTGGGCGGTTGCTGCAGGACAGGGGTCCCCGCGGCATCCCTGGGCCCTGAGATGTGACGATCACCACGTGGGGAGGCAGGCGGTGGAGAGGTCCTGGGGCGCCCAGCTCAGGGGCGCGCTCTCACCGAGTCACAGGTCCAGCGTTCCAGGGGTATCCAGAGGCTCGCTCCTGGCTCACCTCCACCCACTGCCTCATCAGGCCCAAAGTCGAGCCTAACTGAGGGACAGCGGGGCTCATGAACCCTGCTCCCCACACCTGTGGTGGCTCAGGGCTCGGTGGGCAGGATCCCGGGCCCACCCCACAGGGGGGCCTTCTTCCCCGGGGGGCCAGTCCCAGCCTGGAGGCTCACTGCAAGGTAGGCCTCACCTGGGCCGCCAGTCCTCGGTCCTTGGCGGTGTGGGCCCTGTGTTGGTGGCTGTCATGCCCCGGCCCAGGCTCTTGTCTCGAGGCTGGTGAAGGTGCTGAGAAACCAAGGTGACCAGGCCAGCGACAATGTGGCCGGGGCTCCGCTCCTGTGGCGCAGGGCCATTCTCCGCAGGCTGAATGAGCGGCTGGGCTTGCAAGAATGCGGGAGGCAGAAGGCGGGCTAGTGTTTCCGCGTCTTCTGTTACACCCGAGCCTTTCAAAGAGTGTCTAGGGCCGGCTGAATGCACCTCCCTCGCGCTCCAAGGCAGGAATCCCAACACAAAGGGGGCTCTTGTCCCGCACAGGCCCCTTCTGCGAAGAAAAGCCATTGTCCCCAAGCGGGGCGGCCCGGCAGGCGATGCACGCTCCAGTGCCCACCGCCGCGCCCGGCGAAAGGGACCGCATTCAGGCCTGTCCGCTCGGATTAGCAGGGACTCACGACTTAATGTGCGCCGATATTTCATGTCGAGGGCGGCGGCTGGCTCCGGGCAGGATGAATGCCCGCTTTTGTCTACTGAGTTATTTTATTTACATTTTTTAAACAGCTTATCAAGGTAAAAAGATAGCTTTGCTTCGGGGGGGTGGGGGGGAAGGCCCCTTGGCTCCAGGCCCGAGCTGAGCTGTGGAGGTGGGAGGCAGGCCCGTCCTGGGTCTGAGGCTGCTGAGTCTGGGCTTGGCTGCCTGGGCACCTGCCCGGCGCTCCTGCCCAGCGGAGTGGGCAGCCCGGGGGTCCGTGGATGCTCTTCCCACGGTGACCACTCCAGCCCCTCCCCAAAGGCAGTAGCTCTGGCACCTGTCTGGCCAGAGGGGTCCCCAGCCTTGCTCTGACCCAGCTGCTGGGCAGCCCAGTGCCTCCCTTCTCAGTGGCCTCCATGCAGAGGCCAGGAAGGCCAGGGAGGTGCCAGGGAGGCCCATTCCTCGGCAATTTCCTTTTGTGGGGTCTGAGCCCCTCCCACCTTCCCTGCTCATCACAGGTGCCTGAGTCGGCAGGTGATCTTCCTACACCTGCTGGGTCCCTCATGTGACCAGGCAGTGGGCAGCTTGGTCTGCTGTCACCTCAGCAGAAGCTCAGGCAGAAAAATGACCAGAGACGGATCCTAAGCCAGGCCTGATGACAGGGGTAGAACTACATGGGGCTCCCCCCCAAGACGGAAGCCAGGCCAAGGGTTCTGCTGTCAGCCATCCCCCCAGGGCACCCTCCCTGGCTGCCCCCTTCCTGCCCACCGCACCCCTGGGCCACAGGTGCCGAATGAAGGCACCTCCCGAACTGTCCCCGGGGTGCCTGTGGTCATCCAGCTCTGGGCACGCTGGCGATGCACGCAGGCCGCAGGGCTGAGAGAGGTCACCCTGAGTGCTGGCTGCATGGAAAGCTGGTTGCTCTGGAGGGACCAGGGAGAAGAGAAGGGCCATGCCGAGCACGCTGACCCCCGTTACGACAGTCATTGTGTGGCCAGGTGGGGTGTGCTGAGGCCCGAGCTGCCCGCCCGGGGTAGGTAGGGCTGGCCCCAAGCGCAGCTGGCACCTCCACACCGGCCCCCACCCCCTCAGCCAGTGGGCACCACGGACCAACCAGAGCCCTGAGGGCTGGGATTGGCACCGAGGACTACCCTGGCCTCACTGGCTCCTTAAGGCAGAGGCAGTCCCCGTGGGCAGAGGGACGGGACCCTCAGGGAGGCTGGTGACGGGGGCTGGCTGCCCTCTGTGGCAGAGCCCCTCCCGCGGCTGTGAGGGGCAGTGCCCGCCGTGCCCCCTTCCACCCAGGCCACCATTGCCGGCTGCCCCACACCCCAGGATTCAGAGGGCTTGTTGGGCGGGTGGGGGGCCAAGATCCCCCCACAGCCCCACTGAGGGCTGGGGCCTAGAGCACAGATGAAGTCTTGTCCTTAGGGGGCAGAGGTAGCGGCTGGTAGAGACTGATAGCCCAGCAGAGGTGGGGGGGGGAGGGGGAGGCCCAGCCCCCCGGGGCCTCTGTGCCCCCTCCTCCTACCCCCCTTGCCTTATGGCTCCCCCCGCTTCATCTCTCCCCGGGTCACTGGCCCATGGCCTGGTCTGAAGGGTGGGAGGGTCCCAAGCCCCCAGGTATCCCTCCCACAGCCCCTTCCCGATGGTGGCCTGGCCTGAGCAAGCCCAGCTCCGGGTGTTGGCCCTGGAGGAGCCAGGAAGCTAACCGGACATGGCAGATGCAGGACACAAGCAGTAGGGTTCGACCACCCCAGTTTCCCTTCCTGGATGGGGGCCCTTCCTGGATGGGGGCCTGGTGCTCCCGTGGCTTCTCAGGGGGTCTCCCATCCAGAAACAATAAGGTCCTCCCTCCTCCAGCCCCTGGCCCCTCCCCAGGCCCTGCCCCTCTGCACCCTCCCCCGGGCCCCCGCGGGGCCTGGCAGCGGCCAAGCTCCTGGACCTCGGCCAGGCTGTGGAGGCGCCGGGTCAGCGCCGCGCAGGGAAAGGCCCCTGGCCCCGCGCCCCCGCCCCGCGCGATCCAGGCCGGAGGCCTGAGCGAGCCTTTCCCAGGCCGCTATTTTGGTCCTTTGTGTGAGCTGCGTGGGGCGGGGCGCCCGGCTGCTCCCCCGGTTATTTTTGCTCATAATGGGAGTGCGATGTATGGAAATTATTAATAGTAGCCGAGCCTGCGCTACGTGCGGGCACTCAGGGCCCCGGGCGCTCTCCATGCTGAGTCGCAGGAGGGTCCCTGTGGCCGTGAGCAAGGGCCGCGGGGAGGGGGGGGTCAGGGCTCTCGGCGGTGCCCACTTCCCCATTCCTGGGACTGCTGCGCTCCCTGCCTCACCAGGACGCAGCTGGGTTCAGAGCCTCTTTCTCTGTGGACCAAAGGGGCAGCGCTGTGCATCCCCCAACACACAGACCCCACCACTCCCCCTGGGGCCAGCCCACCCTTTTGGACAGACAGCTATGCACTCATTAGTCGTTTTGGGGTGCACACAGAGTATGCCTTGTGGAAAGTGCTCAGAGGCCCCTGCACCTCAGGGCCACAGTCCCTCAGGCCCCCAGGGTGCACAGCCCTGGCCCCTGGCTGTGAGCACCATGACTGGCCATGCCCGGCACTTGCAGGCGGAGGGCACACTTCTGGGCGGTATGCGGCAGGTGAGAGCAGGTGTGGGGAAAGCACGGTGTGCTAGTGTCTGGGGGTAGGTGAGAGAGCTCCTGCCTCTTGTCTGCCCCTCCCTCTTGGTCCTCTGTCCACTCATGGGCAACCCCTGACCAGAGCCACCTGGGCCCGGCACCCACCCTGACGCCCCATCCAGGCCACACCCCAGCCTGGCAGGACCCACCTGCCGGGGCATTCCCCCCTGCCCCGCCTCCTGTGGAGCCTGGCCTGTCTGCCCAGAGGCTTTGGGTTCCAGGCCGTTGGACCTGTGCCCTCAGTGACTGGGAGGTGTAGAAGGGGGGAGCGCCCGCCATGGGCTGCCTGCTCCCCACCAGGCCCGGTGTAACCTGCTGCATTTGTGATCAGCAGGCCGTTATGCTGGGCTTGAAGCTGAAGCTGCAGCTCGAACTTGATGTTGAAAAGTAAGTGTCGGGCGCCTGGGGGGCTCGGTCGTCAAGCGTCTGCTTCGGCTCAGGTCATGGTCCCAGGGTCCTGGGATCGAGCCCCACATCGGGCTCCTGGCTCAGCGGGAAGCCTGCTTCTCCCTCTCCCACTCCCCCTGCTTGTGTTCCCTCTCTCGCCGTCTCTCTCTGTCAAATAAATAAATAAAATCTTAAAAAAAAAAGAAAGAAAAGGTAAGTATCTTTTCACGAAAATCATTTAGGTTCTGACTTGGATAAAGCCTGGGTCTCTAGAAACATGATTTGGGGAGGGGGTTCTCCTACCACTGAGCCCTGGCTTTGCTCCTCACTGGGTGGGGCTGGGGGTGCTGGAGGGCAGGGGTCACGTGTGAGCACCCGACCCTGCAAGGAGGGCCCGAGGGGGTGGGGCCCAGGAGGGCAGTCCCTGGACTTAGGTGTAACATGCTCGGAAGGCAGTGGCCAGAGGGTCTCTGAGGAATGGGGCTCCCCGTGAGGTCCACCTCCTGAGGTCCCAACCTCGCAGATGGGTCCCTGTTCAGTCTGGGCTCCAGGCAGCCTGACCCAATGTGGTCACACGGAGAGGACAGGAGGTGAGGAGGGGTCTACTGTTGGGACCACTGGCAGGGGGCTTTGTTGAGGCCTGAACTCTTGCGGTGGAAAGGGCCTGAGTGTCCCAAGGCCCAGAGCCACGGCCAGGGGCCTCCTCTGAGCTTCCGGGCGGGCTTGGGCAGCTCAGGGCTCTTGCGGGCACCGTGCACGGGCATGCCCCCTGCGCCAGTGAGGAGGCACTTGGGCCATCGGGGCTGCTGCCCATGCTTGGTCTCCCTCCTGCCTCCCCGCAGCTCAGTGAAGACAAGGGGACAGCTGATCTTCCCCAGGATGCCCCTTGCCTCTGGGGGCCTCCAGTCCTTTGTAATGAAGATGGGGATGACCACAGAGCCCCGGGACCAGGCCCAGGGAGCAGTGGGGCCTGCATGTGTTTGTGCGCGTGTGTGTAGGTGTGCGAGCACAGGGCATGGGCTGGGATGAGTGCACCGGGCCCTGGGAGCCAGTCTGGGGTGTTTCACGGATGTAGTCAGACACTTGGCCGGGCCTCTGCACTCCCTGAGGGAGCCAGGTCACATGGAGGGGCCTCGGGTCCTCTCAGTCCGGATGCTCTGGCCACGCCTCCTCTGGGTTGGGGGTGAGTCTGGGGTCTTGGCCGGGGGTGGAGGTGCCAGGCGCCTGCAAGGCTGTGACCTGAGGATGTGCTCCCCGTAGATGGGAGCACCCCACTGCTCCTCCAGGACAAGGTGACCCTCGTGGAGCGTTATGTAGCCGGCTTCCCGGACCTCCAGAGGAGGCTGCTGGCCCTCCTGGACTCCTGG
This sequence comes from Halichoerus grypus, assembly GCF_964656455.1. Taxonomy (NCBI): domain Eukaryota; kingdom Metazoa; phylum Chordata; class Mammalia; order Carnivora; family Phocidae; genus Halichoerus; species Halichoerus grypus. Next base: position 93,450,633 of record NC_135725.1, on the reverse strand, counting down.
TGCCAGCCCAGCTTTGACGTCAGAGTCGTGGCCAGGTAAGCCCCATGGGGGCCCAGGGTGGGGCAGGGGGCGGCAGGCGCTCGGGAAAGCCACGTGTGTGGCCCGCACACGCCGCGGCTCGGTCAGCCAGAGAGGGACCTGCTTCTGGAGCCCAGAGGCTGCACCTGGCAGGAACCAGACGAGACACAGTTAAGTCTCTTAAATGAACAAAAATAATTCTCCAGGTTGCGTGAACAATTTACTACACGCTGGAAGTCACAGCGCCTGTCCATTCACTCACCTCTGCGCCTCATAAATCTCATCGGTGACTCCCGTTGGAGCCCATGTGGGGTCACTTGAGCTGCACACACACGTGACGCGAGGGTCGCCCGAGTGTGGGCGTGGGGTGGCATCTGCTGGTCACATATCTGCGGCGGCCACAGCATGAAGCAGCACTTGGCTGTCTGTGGAGGCTCCTCGAGCCTCCCGTCCATCTGCAGGCACTGGGGGCCTGATCCGGCGCCATGAGCCACCCAGGCCTGAGACCACCCCCCTTGAGATGCAGACCCTGGGCTCTGGGGCCGACCTCCCTGGATCCACCTGCCCTGGAGCTATGAGCAAGTCACTCTCACTTCCTGGGTTTATTTCCTCAGCCCTCACATGGGGCTAATTTTGCCTGTCTCAAAGGGTTGTGTGATTTAACATGCGACGAAGCAGACAGAGCGCGCGGGGCGCCCAGCCCGGCACACCTAGCGCTGGCTGTCATCACCGTTACTGTATATTTGGAGAGGGACATAGAGCAACACCTGACTGGCTCAGTCAGTAGCATGAGGCTATTGATCTTGGGGTCTTGGGTTCGAGCCCCATGTTGGGTGTGGAGATTACTTAAAGTATTTTTAAAAATGAGAAGACAAGGGGCGCCTGGGTGGCTCAATCGGTTACGCGTCTGCCTTCAGCTCAGGTCGTGATCTCGGGGTCCTGAGATCCAGCCCTGCATCAGGCTCCCTGCTCAGCGGGGAGTCGGCTCTCCTTCTGTCTGCTGCTCCCCTGCTTGTGCGCTCACTCTCTCTCTCTCTCTCTGACAAATAAGTAAATAAACAAATCTTTAAAAAAATCGAGAAGACCAGGTTAGAGTGGGAGAAAATATTTGCAAAAGACGCAGTGGCTTCCTTCATAATGGCTAACACGGAAAAGTCTGGCATACCAGACGTTAGCGAGGGAGGAACCCCCGTGCCCAGCTGGGGACGGCTAACACGGCCCGGCCACTCGAGGAAGCTGTTCGGCGCTGCTGGCCCCAGCAAAACATGGGCTAGGACTGCCTCAGCCAGTCCACTGTTGGAGCAAATCCAGGACACATGGGTGCGTGGTCTGTGAAGAGACTGGTGTGTTCACAGCAGCTTTATTCCTAGTCCCCAAGCACTGGACGGACCCAGAGGCCGGTCCACAGCCACAGCTGGACCACACACGTTACACACATAACGTGGAGGAATGTCCCAGAGCCCGCACTGCGTGAGATGGCCCAGACCCAAGCGTCTGGACTCCGTGATTCCAACGGTAGGACGTTCAAAACCTGGCACGTGGTCTCTGCTGGTCCAAAGCGTGGCCAAGGGGGCAGGGGCAGCTCGAGGGCTGCGCATCTGTGTTGAGCTGTGGGTAGCGGGTCCTCAGGTGCAAGTGCACCCACGATCCCCACTCCTCGCCGCGTGTCAGTGATACCTCGATAAACACTGGGTTCTAAAAAGTGCTTCTGGCAGACCCATTATTGTCTCTGCTTTAAAATGGAGAAGACATTTGAAGAGAATGCGAGAGAGGCAGTGACGGGAGGGGCTCTGGGTGCCGGTGGTCAGGCAGCAGCCTGGGAAGCTGAGCCCGCGGCCACCAGGAGCATGTGGGGTCCAGCACAGAGCCCGAGGAGGGCCCAGGAGCCAAGGCCCAGACTCCTTGGCGGTCAGCCAGACCCTGGGGACCCTGGGCCGTGGCGTCCGGGCTCAGCTGAGGACCAGGCTGAGGCTCTGTGCCACAGTCAGGGAAGCTTTCAGAACACAGAACAGGACTCTTGTCAATAAAAATATGATGGCAAAGTGAAAAGCTCAGTAGAGGTTTGGAGGATAAATTTGAAGATGCCTTCCAAAAAGTACAAAACAGATAAACAATGAAAATCAGAGAGAAAAGATTAAAAGAAAAATTGGAGGTCCTGTCAGGAAGGCCCAACATCCGAACAATGGGAACCCCAGAAAGAAGAGCAGACAGAGCTCATTCCCGAGGTGGCTGGGTCGGGTGCAGCAGGTCTGCGGGCGGCCAGAGTGCATGAGCCCCACGCTGCAGACCCAGGGCAGCACGGGGATCAGACGGGATTCTGGGAGCATCGCCTGCCCCGTGCTGAGGGACAGCTACTTCAACCCCAAAGCCTCAGCTCAGCCGAGCCCTCAAGCCAGCATGAGGCAGAGCACAAACCTACTTCTGCAGGTGTGCTGTGAGCAGCCGGCAGCCGGGGGGCCGCGAGGAGGCCCGCTCACCTCCTCATTGGCTCAGGGCGAGGCTGGTCGGGTCCTCAGGTCTGGAAACTAAGGAGGCGATAAAACCAGAGAAGCACTAACCCTGAAGAGAAGGGGTGTGGTCTGCACTGGCCGCGCTTGCCTGGTCGTGAGAGCGTGAACACAGTGTGTCCTGACTTAGGTCGGAACGCGGCGCGCCGTCCACGGCGAGATGTCCGTACCAAACCCTAAGACTGAACAACCAAGAGGTCACGCACAAGTATGTTCCTTGGAAACACAGAGGCAAATACTGGCCGTGACGGAATTGATGTGTGAGGGTCTGGAGCGTGCTGGGACACGGTGACGTGCCGCTCTTTCCACAGGCCTCCTAGAATTACCTGAGTTTTCAACTCTGTGTGTGTGACTTTGACGAAAATAAGTCTTACGTGTATTAAGTTAAAAAGCCGTGTCTCTCTCCCTGCAGACACCCACAGGTGACCTCCTTGAGGCTGGAGAGGCTGGGTCCCAGAGCGCTACGTCGCAGGTCCTGAGCCTGCTGGACAGCAGGGCCTGGACCAGGTGAGCGGGGCCCCCACACCCTGCGTGCCCCGGGGCGGCCAGGATCCCCCGACCCCCCTCCTGCGTCACCTGCCCACCATCACGGACCCTGGGCACTGAGCAGCGGACTGAGGTCTGCAAGCCCCTCTGCCCACCTGCAGTGACCCCTGGGAGTAGGGGCCGGTGCTCCTCTCCTCCCCCTTCCCCTGCCCCCTCCCCCCTCCCCTCTCCTCTCAGTTCCTGTCTTTTGTCGAAGGATAGCCATTCTGATTTGCATCTCCCTGATCATTAGTGATGTCTTGGACCATTTCAGATACCTGCTGGCCATTTGGATGTCTTCTTTGGAAAATGTCTTTTCAGTTCCTCTGCCCATTTTTAAATTAGGTTATTTGGGATTCTTTTTGCTATTGAGTTACATGAGTTTCTTACATATTTTGAATACTCACCCTTTATCAGATATGTGGTTTGCAAATGTTTTTTCCCACTCCATAGGTCACCTTTTCATTTTGTTGATTGTTTCTTTGTTGTGCAGAAACTAATTTGTAGTTTGAAGGAATGCCACTTGTTGCCATTTTTGCTTTTGTTACCTGCTTTTGGCTTTTTGGTCCTCTCTGTTGTTTGCCCTCCCCAGCCCACCAAACTAAATTTTAGAAGCCTTCTTTCTTCTTAAAATATTCCCCAAGTTTCAATATATATTATTTCTATTATTGTGCAGCTCAAGGTATTTTCTAATTTCTATTATAAGTTTTTCTTTACCCATGAGTTAATTAGAAATGTATTTCTTAATTTCCAAGCTGTTTGCCATTTTTAGTTATTTTTCTGGTGTGGGCTCAATCTCATCGTGATCGGAGATCATGCCTTGTATAACGTCAGTCCTTTGGGTTGAAACGTATTATGAAGAAATCTACCTTCTTGTCTCTGAAAGCAATCTTTTTTTTCCTTTGGCTATTTTTTAGGATAATCTCTTTGTCTTTGATGTTCTGTGGTCTCACTGTGAGGAGATTAGTTATAGATTTCTTTGTATTTATCTTCCTTGGTATGTGTTGGGCTTTTTGAATCTGGATTGCTGTCTTCAGTCGGTTCTGGAAAATTCTAAGTCATGATCTCACACATCACATCTCCTGCTTTCTTCCGCTGTTCTCTGGGCCCCTGACTGTGTGTTGATCTTCTCCCCCCGCCTCCAGTGTCCCCTTCGTTGTGTGTTCGGATGACTTCTGCTCTTTCCCGCTTCACTAAGCCTCTCCTCGTCTGTGTCCAACAAACTACAAATCACATCCATCATTTATGTTTTTTGATTGTTGTATCTTCAGCTCCAGAAGTTGTAATGCGGTCTTTTTCAGATCTGCTGTCTCACTTTGGGCGGCTTCTTGATGCTTGAACGTATTTCTGATTTTGTCTTCTCTTTCTTTGAATGTCTTGGCCACGGTTGTTTTATGGTTTGTATCCACATTTCCGCACCATCTCTGGTCAGCATCTGTTTCTCTGTGTCACTCGGAGGCTTAATTGTCATCATGTTTGTGTCTGGCACCCTTGAGAAATTACGCAGATTCTCTGGCCCTTGGATGAAGGTGCCTGCCTCCAGAAAAGAGGGCAATATTTGGGGCTTTTGCAAAGACAGAAGCACATCACCAAGATGCTTTGATTCATGACTTTAAACAGCCCCTCGGGCGGCACTAGGAGCATAGATGGGAAAAGCAAGGGTATGTGGACACCTGCAGGCCGGTGTCGGGGCAGGTCAGGGTCAGCGAGGAGCAGGGAGCTGCTGGCTGTCCTGGCGGTGGCTGGGGCTCCCCCTGAAGCCCTGAGCCTGGCCTAAGAGGACCGGCCGACTGGTGGGACCCCTGAGACCCCGGGGAAGCAGCTATAGGAAGGAGCCTCCACCAGCTGCAGAGTAAAACCAAGAGTGGAGTGTTAGGGGCAGAAGCTCCAAGGAGGGTCCCAGCGGCAAAGACCTCTGGGGTGCCAGGGCCTGAGGGACAGGGGCGTGTAAGGTGGGTCACCTGCCCCTGCATTTGGAGGACTAGAGCACTGGGCTGACACTAAGGAGTGGCCCCCCGTGGGGACCCGCATCGCTGGCACAGGGCCTCTGAGGTCACCTGCATGCCGTCCGTGGGTGCTGGGTGGGGAGCCCTGCTGGCATCACCCGGTGGGAACGTGGGGCGGGCACAGAGTTCAGCTGCCTACAGGTGAGGCTCCGGGGGCTCTCAGCACAGAACCATGCGCCGAGTCCATGGCGGCCGCTGTGAGGCTCTCCCCACCCAGGACTCCGGACCGTGAGGGGCAGGCTGTGTGGTCTGAGGATGCGGGCTCTGGGTGGGGCCGTCTTTCCTTCCAGCAGCCCTGCCATGCCGTTTGTTGACCCCCAGGGTCCCCACTTCAGGGTCAGGTCATGGCCGTGGTGGGCCCAGGGCTTGGGGCCAGAAGAGTCTTTGGGGGTGTTGGGCCAGCCTTAGCCCAGCACCCCCAGTTCAGGGTGTGTCCCCCGTGAGGGTCCACCCCACCCCACAGGTCTCAGCTGAGTGTGAGGCAGGAGCAGATCTGCTGTCCAGACACCCCTCAAACAATGGGGTCGTCCCCCAGGCAGCATGTGGAGTCTGACGGGCTGTGGGACAGGAGGGGAGGGGCAGGTGTTTTCTAGGGGTGCCTAGCTCCTTGGCCCCGCTTGGGAGTGGGGAGGACAGCCACCCAGCTGGGTCTCCCGTTCTGCACGGCCGTGTGCTGCCAGGCCCCCCCTGCAGGCTCCCCAGCTGGCTCCAGGGGTGTGTCTTGGCCAGGAGGCCTCAGGGCCACAGCACTGTCCCTTTGCCCGTCGGCAGTCCTCGCTGTGCATCCACCATCCCCGCTGTGGGGCTCCACGGACTGACATTAGGCCCAGAAGGAGGGCCGGGGAGCTCTGCTTGCCTGTCCACCCTGAGCTCCCCACAAGCCCCCCCCAGGCCTGGGTCCCACGTGGAGCCCCCCAAGGCCTCGTAGCACAGATGAGTCTGCAGGACACTGGGTTGTGTGGCATTTCCAGATGTTCAGTGTGTGTCAGGAGGTCGGGCCTGCTCTACCCGGGCCTTTTCCTTTAAGGATTTGCGCTCGGGTCTGACCAGGGCTGAGCTCCACCTGTGGGGGTGAGGCTTTTGGACAAAGTATCCCACTGGCAAAGTGACGCTTCAAAGTGTAGAAACGGCCGAGAAGCAGGTTTCTGTCTGCAGCTCTGCGTGGGAACGGTGCTCCAAGAACACGCTGGCCACTCTGAGCTCCTTCTTCCCCGCGTGGCTCGCCGGTTCGTCCCTCCCTTCCTCAGGCTTTGTCCCCCTCGCCTGCAGTGTTGTCCCAGATTCCTGAGCGGCCTCCTGGGGTCCGGAGCCCTCAGGTCCCGGGCAGGAAGGAGGAGGGAGAGTCTCTGGCCAACCTCTGGGCAGCACTGACCTCCGCTGTGGGTGGACAGCGGCCCTGCAACAAGCGTGCTCCCCGGCGCTGGGTGCGGGTGCTCGTGGAGCAGCCGCCCGTGTGGAGAGCGCAGGGTCCTGGCCAGGTCCTTAGAAGACCGGACCCCTCACTGTCCCAGCCGCACCGCCAGGCTTCAAGGACAGCTGGCCCCGGGAGGGAGGGGCAGCAACCAGATGGCTGGACGGGCGGGCGGGTGGGTGCCCTTCCTGGGAGCGAGGCCGACGAGTAAGCATCAGTCTGTCAACATGTGAGCAAGATGGCCTCTTCCTGAAGGATTCGCATTCCAGTGGGAGACGGACAGGAAGCAAACGCACCGTCCGGAGGGTCCCGCCCTGGAGAATGTGGACTGGAGCCTGGGGAGACGGGGCTGGTGTCCCTTGTCCCGGTGCAGAGGGAGGGGCTCCGGCAGACCCCAAGAGAGGCTCGAGGTGGGGGAGAGTGTGGGGTGGAGCCCCTGCCCCACCGGGCTCTGCTGTCTTTCAGCCGCGCTGTGTCCCCGCGCTGTCACTCAGCAGCGCCTGGCCGCCCTGCACCGTCTGTGCTGTGAGTGGTTCGTGGTGTGGAGGTGCGTGTGCCCTGCTTAGAGCCCCGAGCCCGGGCCGTGGCGGGAGGGGTGCTCCGGGTGAGGCTGTCCCTCCAGCTTCTAGAGTTGTCGCTAGAAAAGGTCCCTTGGTGCTCGCTCTTGCAGAGAAGCCTGTCTCGGGAGAACCGGACTGGCCACGTGCAGGTGAGTCTGCAGGGCCCTGCGTGCTGTGGCGTTCCCTGGAGACCTGGGTGAGGACCTAGGGGGACGAGTGGCCCTGGGAGAGTGCGTGCACACATATGGACTGGGCACGTGGTGCGTACTCACGGGTGCGTGCCGCGGCCCAGACAGCTTTCACGTTGGCCCACGAGCTGGGTCAGTTCCTCTGGTGTCCCTGGCAGGTTGGGGAGAAGATGGTGTAGAGAAAGGGCTGCTCCCGGCATAAATGCCACACCGTGACGAGGAACCAGCCACAGAGCCTCAGGTCTGCCACCCCGCTCAGAAGGTGCAAGAGGCGCATGCTGAGGGTCGGCTTTGTGTGAGGGCCCCGCCCGGGTGAGGCAGGGCCAGAGCGGCTGGGGGCCTGGACCCTCCTTCAGCCCTGTGTACAGAGCCCCCAGGCGACGGAGGAGGTGCGGTGTGCTGGGGGTTCCACGTGTGCACCAAGGGAATGTTCTAGACCATCTCTGAGCACGGTCCTCGCCCATGGCTCTGTGCCCCCTGAGGCAGGGTGGGGGGTGAGCCCAGGCCCCTAGAAGGAGGCAGCTGCCCCTTGGGGTGATGCAGGGGCATAGAGGGGGTTGAACTGCAAGGCCACTCCTGGGCCTGGGGGCTGCAGAGCCCATCAGGACGGCAGCCTGGACAGGACCATCTAGTAGCTTCTGTCCCTCAGGCCTGAGCTGGAGGTGTGGCTCATCATGGGCACAGAGCTGTCCCCAGCCCTGGGTGAAGCAGCCTGGGAAGAAGGTGGGGGTGTGTGGGCTCCCAGGTGCAACGGGCATGGAACTGTGGGCCAGTTCGTGGAGTGGGGGGCCCTTCCCTCCCTGATGAGTAGTCTGGCTTCTGGTGTCTTGAGTGGCATCCAGCGGGGGGCAGCGCCGAGCCACCCCTGGAGTAATGGGTGTGTGGGGTGGGTGGTGAGTCACCGGAGAGGAACGTGGACCCCTAGGGAAGGCCCGGAAGGCTGGTCCCCCCTGGGTGCCAAGGCCGAGGCAGCCGGAAGGGCAGCGGACATCCTGAAGAATGTGGAGGGGCTTCCACATATTGTCGTCCACGTGGGAACCCGCGGCCTGCGGGAAGCGGATGGCCTGAGGCTACTGGGGGGACAGAGTCGTCTGGGAGGGGGCCCTGCCTGTCAGCCGGCAGGGGCTGCTGAGAGCGCACAGAGGCCTCGGGGGCCAGGGATCAGGAGGGCAAGAGGCTCCAGGCGACGACCTCACGGACTCAGGACTCAGCCAGGACCGAAACCCTCCTGTGGGACCCGGTGGTGCCGGGGGCCGGGCCTTGCTGTGGGTGTCCTGAGGCTGAGCTGACGGGCGGGACACCTGTGCTGGGCCCTGGTGTGGGAGACAGCCTCGTGAGGCCCCCCACGTTCACTGCCACTCCGAGGGCTGCTCGCCCGTGTCCACTCTCTGGACTGTGGGCTCAGGAGTGTCCCACGGCCCCACCTTCCCCTGAGAATGTTGGCCGGCCGCGAGGGCAGGGGCGAGGAGACCTGAGGGGCAGCCCGAGGGTCAGGAGCAGGCCGCAGCACGCAAGGGTGGAGAAGGAGCAGGGTCAGGCAATGTTCTAGAAGGACAGGGCTGGTCTCGGGTCTGGGGGGCAGGGCCGCTGGGCTGGGCTGTGGACACAGGACAGCGGCCCTCCAACCGGACCACGTGGGGGGCCCTCGCTCGGCAGCGCGGTCGGCACAGAGCCTCAGTCGTGGGAGCATCTGTGGCCTTCCTTCAGGGCACAGCCTCCCGTTCTGGGGCTTGCGAGGCCTGGGGGGAGGCGCGGGCCGGGGGAACTGTCCGCACCCCCTCGGGGCAGAGCCAGGCCGCACAGCCCATCCCGTGTGCCCCGCAGGGCCTGTGGGCCAGCACGAGTGACTGCAGCCGGGGCTGCGGCAGCTGCTGGCCTCTCCTGACAACGAGGCGCCCTGGACCTCTCGCTGCCCGAGGAGCGGCTGCCAGCCACGCCAGCTCCGCCAGCTCAAACTCCAGGAGCGGCGGCGCCCAGGCTCGGGAGGCTGGCGAGGGGGACAGGCGCTTGGGCCCCCGTCCCTTGGCAAGCGGCCCCATGAGTCGCATATGTCAGCAGTTCGGGCAAGGTGGAGCGAGCAGCAAGGCCCCTGCAGACGCCAGCCCACCAAGCGCCCTCAGAGCTCCCCTGCCTCTCGGAGGTCTGCGCAGGGCCTGGCCAGGCCGGGAAGTGTTGGGCTGGGGGAGGGCACCAGGGACCCAGGGCGTGGGGGTGCCACAGCTCCATCCTAGGACGGCTGAGGTGCCTTTCCAAGACCGGAGGGATGATTACTACCAGCTGCCCATCGCCGGGGCGGACATGCTCTTCCTGGCCTCCTGGGACCTGGCCAGGCACGAGGAGGAGCTCCGGCAGGTGGGGGGCTGCTCCAGGGGCTCTGTCCACACCAGGACCCACCGGGCTTGGCTCTCCATCCCACCGTGCCCCAGACACCCCCGCAGAGCAGGGCACCTATACCAGCCCATTTTGAAGACTCCAGGCCTAAGGTGCAAGCATCGGGCACCTGCCCACAGACATTTGGCACCGCCCCGCCCCCCGGCAGCAGCACCACACCTGTGCTATGGCTGGGCTCCGGGCCCGAGAAGGCCAGAAGGAGTCCTTTGACCCCTTCTGTGTGGAACAAGGGGCAGGCAGGGGCCAGGCGCAGCCCCGGCCCCGTAGGAGCCCACAGGACTGGTCAGGCCCCCCCAACAGAAACTGCCTCCCCTCGGCTTCACCCTCAGGGGGGTCAGGGAGGCCATGCCCTCGGCCACAGGCCTGCAGCCCCTGGATGGGCCTCCCCTGCTCATCCCAGCTCTCTACAGCCCGGCCAGGTGGTCGGTGTGGACCTGGAGTGGCGACCCTCATTTGGCACAGGGGGCCGGCCCCAGGCATCCATCATGCAGGTGGCAGCGGAGGGCCGTGTGTTCCTGCTGGACCTGCCTGTGCTCTCACGGCCAACGGGAGGGCAGGTGTCCCAGGCCTTCTCCAGGCTGGTGTCCCAGCTGCTCTCGGACCCCTCCGTCACTAAGTTGGGTGAGCACAGCCCCTGCCCACCCAGGGGGAGGGTGCTGGGGCGAGGTCAGGGCCCCTGCCTCAGGTGCCTGTCACGCTGATGGCCCTCCCTGCAGGTTATGGGATGGCGGGGGACCGTCGGAGCCTGGGGGCTTCCTGCCCCGCCCTGGCTCACGTGGAGAAGCAGCTGCGGGGCGGTCTAGACCTGCTGCCGGTGCACAGGCAGGTCAGCTCGAGGGGGACGGGGACGGGGACGGGGCCCCTCCCTTGTCTGCCGAGCTGCCTGCACAGTGATGCCCCCTGCCAGCCGGGGGCCTTCACCACAGGCTGGCTGGTGTCTAGGGTCAGGATGTGCTCGTGGCCTTGGAGCACCTTTGGGTTACTCAGGTCACCAGGGCCCCCCAGGGAGGGGGTGTCACCACGTGTCCCCACACTTTCCCCAGAACCAGCCCTGCTTTGGGCCCCTCTGAGTTCTCAGCCACACCTTTGGGGGCTGAGATGTTAGCCCCAGAGCTGACCCCCGTGGGCAGGCCACCGTGGCCCTGAGTCCCCCTGCACCTGCCTGCCTAGACCATCTGTGCCCTTCCTTCTGTGCGCAGGTGCCTTCCCCAGGGCAGGCCCGTCACCCCCGAGGGGCTCTGTCTTGGCAGATGTGGGTGTTGCACAAGCCAGCTCTAGGCAGGGGTGAGGCCAGGGGCTGCGGGGCCTCAGCCTCCCGGCGCAGCAGGTGCTGGGCAAGGCCCTGGACAAGGCACAGCAGCCCTCTACCTGGGAGCGGCGGCCGCTGAGCGGGGGCAGCCGGTTTGTGCAGGTGTACACCCCCTCGCCCCCGTGCCCCCCACCCTGGAGGCTGAGGCTGACCCGTGCCCCCCAGCTGCCGACGCCTACCGCCTGCCGGAGGTGTACCAGGCTCTGTGCAGAGAGCCTCCAGCTTCTACCCGTCTGAGGACCTGGCCAGGAGCCTGAGGCCAGGGTGCAGCGAGAGACCAGGGGCCCAGGAGCCGCCCAGCCTGCAGGAGGCCTCAGTCTTGGCCTGGCAGGTGAGCGAAGCCCTCAGGGTCCCTGCACCTGACTTCCCAGGGAGGAGGATCACTGTCCTGAAAACGAGGACCTTACAGGGGAGGAGGCCTGGGCTGGGGGAGGCCAGCAGCTTCCAAGAGGGCCCGGGTCCCTCCCCCTGGAGAGAAGGAAGCAGGGCCACAGGTTAGAGTCCTGAGGACGAGAAGTCCCCAGCCGTCTCCTGCCAGCAGGCCTGACGTGCCCCCACCGAGGTCCAGGGTAGTACCTGGCACGAGCCATGAGCCTGAGCCCACCCCCACCCCCACCCCAAGGAGACCTGTGGAGGCCCTGCTGGGGCCCAGTGTGAGCCGTCGGGTATCATCTTGTTGGTCTGTTTTTCTGTTGCTTTCTACACTGACCACATACTGCTCCTGATTCTCTTTAAAGGTCGGCCCTCAGGGCTCTCACTCCCCATCAAGACCAGGGTGGGGCGAGGGGGCCGCGGGCTGCTGAGCCAAGCCGGGTAGCAGGTGCCTGTGGCGGAGAAGGAGGACACCCCCCGAGGTCCCGGCCGGGGCCTTCCGCGTGCGGTGCGACCACAGGCTGCAAGGGCTGGGTGCCGGCGAGGACACCGCAGGGCCGTGGAGGAGAGCGTGGCGGGGCTTTGTGCCCACCTCCCGGGGCTCGGGGCCCTTCTGTCTCCCTGGGTCCAAGGACAGAGATGTTTATGGCTGCCCTGCCCCTGGGGTCTGTGGGCGGGAACCCTCCCGGCTCCTTTGGGGGTGGGCCTGCCCCCACCCTCACCCCCTTGTCCTGTGGAGACACTGCATGGAAGGAGGCCCCGCTCAGGGCCGCGGCAGGGCCCTGCCTGTGGGGACACCAGCCGCCGGGGGCCACGGAGAAAGTCTGAGTGGGGGGGGTCTCAGAATGCAGGGGTTTGAACGTGGATGGAAAGCTCCTCCACAGGCGTGTGCAGGCGGAATCACACACAGCTCACCCGTCCAGGCGCACCATTCACGGGCTTCTCGTGCGCTCCCACGTCGTGTGACGTTTCCATCGCTGTCGTCCCCCCGCCCGGCCCCCGGCCATTGTGGGGGCTCTGTTCTGGATGGCTGGCCTCCTTCACTCAGCGCCGTGCTTTCTGGGCTCACGGTCCTTGGAGTCTGTGTTCGTGCTCCACTCCTTTTTAAGACCCGATAGCGTTCTGTTTGCAGGTGGACCACAGCAGTGTCCCCCCGCCCCCACCGCGAAGGACGGTCACCTGGGCGGCTTCCAGGGGCACTGCTGTGAGTGGGACAGACTGGCTGCCGTGTCATTTTTGTTGTTAATATGTGGTTTCTTTTATGCATTTGCAAACATTCTTCTGAGAAAGGGTCCCCTGCCTCACCAGATGGCGGGCCTCGGCCCGAGACTGCGGGGCAGTGGGGTTTGTCTGGCTGCACGGGCCCAGGCTCCCCGACCCTCCAGCACACGTGGGTGGTATTCTTCATGCCACCCCCCACTATGGAGGAAGCTGAAGCCAGAAGAATCGCGGGGACCTGCCCTGTGCTGTCCCCCCCACCCCTTCTCCCCGGGTGCTGAGGCTGCAGGAGGGAGGGCCTCCTGTGCCGGCCCCTGGCATCCATGACAGGATGTTGGCTCTCTCCCCCATCTCTGGCCCCTCGCGGCCGCCTCTCCCGGAGGCCGGGTCCTGGCGTCCAGGGGAGGAGGTGGTTGTGCCAAGGTTGGCCCTGGCCGCTGTCCCTGTACAAAACACCTGCTTCCCAACCAAGGCTGTTTTTAGCCTGTGGGGGGCTGAGACCAAGGTGGCCAGCCTGGCTTCTCGGGGACTCCAGACCAGGCCTCTTGGGTCAGGGGATTCAGGAGCCAGGGAGGAGGTGCCTTCCCACTGGGGAGTGCATGGGGTCCCCAGCAAACGAGAGGCAGGGTTTGGCTCCCCTGCTCCTTACCCCCCTATGTTGCACCTGTGACTTGTTACATTGCAGGGCAAATGGGATTTAAAGATGTAATTTACTAATCAAGTGACCTTAAAATACAGAGATTATTTTAAGTGACTCTCGGGTGGGCCCAGTGTCACCACATGAGCCTGTCGAGCAGAAACAGAACGCAGGAGCAGATCCAGAGCGCAGGAAGGAGCGGTGTGTGCGTGCGGCCTGAGACCCACGTCGAGCAGGGGGCTGGATCCTGCCAGCACCTCGTGAGCCTGGCCGTCCCCAGAGCGAAGCTGCCCGCACCCAGATTTTGGCGTGAGCCCTGAGCAGGGAGCCCATGGAGCCAGCGGGACCAGCCCACCGCAGAGCTGTGTTTAGGCTCGTAGCCGATGGCTGCAGACGCAGAAGGCTCGGGGGGGTGGGGGCATCCCGAGAGAAGCCTGCCCGGCCTTGGAGGGCTGCGAGTGGAAGGCCTTGAAGGTATGAGACAGAAGGAGGGTCTGGAAAGTGAAGCCGAACCACACGGGACTAAAAACACACGAACCTCACAGTTCCTGGGGGCTCAGGAAGCAGCATTTGTGGGTGCTCATTCTCCGTGCCGCACACCGGTGGAGGGGTGAGCCAGACCGGACCCTCCCTGTGGTTTCATGGACCCATGTCATGGACCGATGTCAGCCATCGTTTCCAAAGTCCCTTTAACTTGGTTCTAGTAGGCCTTTTGATCCAAGCTTTTAAGGAATTCTGTGTTTTTGGTACATGTCTCCAGAGTGGGAGACTTCACACCGCTTCGCTCGTTTGCTGGTGTAGACACTCTGGATGGTGGAGCAGGCGTGTCCTCTCGGGGCAGGGTCCTCGGGCACCTTCCAGAGAGAGCACGTCCAGCAGTGGGAGCTCCTGCAAACCTTTGGCTGTTTGGTGTCCTCCTCTCCGGACCTTTCCAAATCATGTGTTTCCCCATCGAGACTCCTGAGTCCATGAATTGTGTGTTTCGTACAAAAGCAGGTCGGTTATGTGTCTAACTTGATTTTGGCTCAGGTCATGATCTCAGGGTTGGAAGGTCCAGCCCCATGTCTGGCTTGGCACCGAGCACGGAACCTGCTTGGGATTCTCTCTCCCTCTGCCCTGCCGCCGCCACGTGCGCACAGCTCTGCCTTCAAAAAAAAGCAGGTTTTACAGAAGAAGGTTCCGCCTTCTATACCTTTCATCTCGTGCATGTTAATACACTGACGGACGTGTTCTTGAAAAGAAAGGACGCTCTGCTGCTGAGGGCCAGGGACGCCAGGGGTGTGTTCCCCGCAGGGAGGCGGGTGCTCAGAGAGCACAGTGGTGCTGTGTCCATCGCTTGCCGGGCAGGCTGCCCGGGACGAAGGAGGCCTCCTCACTCTGTGCTAGAGGCACATCCCGGGGCCTCAAGTAGGAGAGGACCGGGGTCGGCTGGGGGAGAGGCCTTGTCAGGCGAGGAGGGAATTCTCAGTGTGGTGGGACGGTGCAAGATGCTAAAACTAAGTGTTTGATTTCAAAAGCGTGGCCTGGAGGAGGCTGGCTGTGGCTACGCAGAGGGCAGAGTATGAGTTTACAAAAGCTACTGAGGGCCTTGCCGGTCTCCACCAAGCCCGAGCCCTCAGTCCCTCGGCAGCAGCCAGAATTCGCAGAGAAAGTCCGTGCCCGTAGCCATCCCACGGCTCAGGGTCTGCCCCCGACGGGCTGCCCAGCGGACTTCGGATGCGCCTAGCCAGTTCCTCACTTACACCTCCGATGGGTGAGGCCTCCCGGGCGACCCTAGCTGAAAACGCTGGGGCCAGAAGTGGTTCCCAAGGACGGTCTTCAGGATGAGCTCTCTGAATGGGGTCTGGGACCTCTGGCTTGGTCCTCTAATCCGATGAGATAGAAAAGCACTGTCTCATGTGGGAGAGGGGTCACCAGTAGTCTGTGGCCTGCCCTGGGATGCCCGTGGTCGAGAACCTGTAGGAGGAGAGATTCTGGGTGAACGTGCGTCTGCTACCTCCGGACATTTTGGTCTGAGTAACAAGGATGTGGGGTCAGCTGGCTGCTTTCACGGTGCTGGGCAAAGTGGCGAAGGAAGGAATGGGTGTGGGCGCCACATTTCCCGCTCACAGTCACATAAGGGACTGGAGAGCTTCTGTATGTGCCCCGAGAGCAGCCACAGAGCGAGACCCAGGCTCTCCTGCCGTGGGCGTCTGAACGGCAGCACAGGTCACGTTCACCACTGGTGCCGAGCTGTCCGTCTCGCTGGGCCTGCCGGTGTGAAATCATACGTCATGTATTTTAACCAAAGTCGAGCATCTTGTCCTGTGTTCACTAGCTGCCAGCGCCTTCAGTTCTGTGCCTCGCTCTGTGAGGAAGTTCCTGAGCAAGCCGGACGCGGTCCTTAGCCAGGCCTGCCTGCGAGGCCAGTCCCTGGCTGGTGACGGTGGCTCACACGCCTAAACCGTGCGCGCAGGGTTTCTGTCTGGGAGTCGGCAGTCCCGGTGCGTGCCAGGGGGTGCCTGTGTGCCCAGCCCCAGTGTGGACCCCCGGTGCCCGGCGTCCGCGGCTTTCCCGGAGAGATGGCGCTCCCTGCCGCGTGTGCTTGCGGAGGGCGGAGCAGGACAGCAGGACAGCAGCGCAGCTCCCGTGGGGGCCCCTCGTGCCCCTGCCTCTTGTCCACATGCCTTTTCCACGCACTGATTTTGTTCCGTATCCTTTCCCCGTGATGAACCTTCGCCGTGAGCATGACTCTATGCGGAGTCCTTCTGGGGAGTCAGTGAAACTGGGGGTGGTTTGGGGACCCTCAACACACGTCTCCCCTCTCTTAATGCCTCTGGCTTTATTCTTCATCTTGGCATCCAGAGGGGCGAGCCTTCGGCCAGTGCTGTAGAAGCAGCCAGTCAGTGGGGCTTCGCTCGGAGCTGCGCTGACCGTGAATCGGGTGGGAGGAGGAGGCCTGTGTATACTATCCAGTCTTCTGCCCGTGACTGTTTGTCTGCCTCTTCTCCTGTGTGCTTCAGGCCCCTGGGCCTCGTTGGCCAGAGCTCACCCAGGAACTTGGCCTAAGAGTTGGTCTCACACCCAGAAACCTGACGAAAGTGTCCTCAGTTCTGCCCAACGGCTGTCAGCTCCTTGGGGCTCTCCTTGGGGACGCACCACCCACAAACAGCGACACTTTTCTTCCTTCCTTTCCAAACCTCCCAGTTTCTGGTTTTCCCCTCTTCCTGTCACGTTCACTCAGACCTCCAAGATGGTGTTGCCCAGGAGCGGTGGGGGTGCTGTCCTCGCCTCGTTGCCTTGGGCTGAAGCGGGGCGGCCGCTGCAGAGCCAGGCCGGCCGAGGAAGCCCTCCCACCACCAATCTCCGCAGCTACTGAGATAACCATGGAGGCTTGTTCCCTTTAATGTGTCAACGTGGCGGTGGGCATTTTTCATTTGGGACCAACCTTGCACTTCTGGGTTGAACCTGTCTTGGCCGAGCATGTAACCCTTTTCCAACATTGCTGGCTTTGGTTTGAAGTTCTTATTTGGGATGTTTGGATGGCTCTTGAGGAGCATGTCTGACGTCGGACTGTTCTTTCTCATCACCTCCTTTTCTGGCTTCATCATAAACAAGTTGAGGAGCTTTTCCTCTTTCTGCAACTTTGAGTAATAGTTGAACTATCTTCTCCTCAAATGTTGGCTGACTTTCTGCAAGGCTTCCTGGCCTGATGTTTTAGGGGAGGGAGTGTCTAGTGATGATTCTTTTTCCTTTAATAATTATAGGATTATTTAGTTGTCTGCATCTTCCTGAGTCACTTTTGGTAATTTCTGTCTTTTTCTGGTCCATCCCGCCCAACATTCCAGATACATACAGTTGTCGGTACTCCTTGTGTAAGTCCCGCCATGTCTGTAGCTTTTTTCACACTTCCAGTCTCACTGGTGCATACTTGTGCTCCTTCTTTTTTCTTGATCTTGCTGAGATTTGTCAATTTAATAAGTCTTTTCAAATTACTAGTATTTGGTTTGTTGATCCTATTGCATTTTTGTTTTCTATCTCATTAATTTCTATTCTTATCTTTATCGTTTCCTTCCTTTTGCTTTCTTAGGGTTATTTCCAAGTGGAGTGCTTAGCTCCTTAATTTTTAGCCTTTTAAATTTTATGATGTAAACATTCAAGATCATAAATTTTTTCTTGAAGTACTGTTTTCACTGCATTCCCTCAGTTTTGATATGTAGTACTTTTATTATTTTGTAGTTCTAATAATTTTTGAGTACCCATTATAATTACTTATTTGACTTAAGAGTTCCTTAGAAGGCTGTTTTTCAATTTCAGAAAGCTTGGAGTTTTGGAGCTTTTTAGTTACCTTTTTAAAAATGGGTTTCTAGGGCGCCTGGGTGGCTCAGTCGTTAAGCGTCTGCCTTCGGCTCAGGTCATGATCCCAGGGTCCTGGGACCGAGCCCCGCATCGGGCTCCCTGCTCGGCGGGAAGCCTGCTTCTCCCTCTCCCACTTCCCCTGCTTGTGTTCCCTCTCTCGCTGTGTCTCTCTCTGTCAAATAAATTAATAAAATTAATAAATTAATAAAATCAAATAAAATTAATAAAAAAAAATGGGTTTCTAACCTAACTACATAGTAGTCAAGGAGCATAGTCTATGCACTGCCAATTTAGATATTTGTGAAGACTTGCTTTGTAGCCAAGTAGAGGATCTCTTTATGAATGTCCCACGTGGGTTTTAAAAGGATACATATTCTCCTCCAATTATGCTCATTTCCATCTCTCTCTCTCTCTCACTCACACACACACACTCTCAATAGATCAAGCTTAATTAATGTGTGGCTCAAATCATTTGTATCTTGTTTGATTATTTTTCTGCTTAATTCTCTGTACTGAAGTTTCCTAGGATGGTGGGTTCATCTTGTAGTTGTGTCAGAATTTGCTTTCTATGTTTTTAAATTGTGTTATTAGGTGCATATGCATATATTTTTTAGAATTCTTGTATCTTCCTGTTGAGTGAAATATTTTACAATCATGAGGTAAACCTCTTTGACTCTAATAATGGTCTTTGCCATAAGGTCTATTTTAACTAATATTGATATCATTCTCCAGCATTCTTTGGGTAGTATTTGTGTATCATTTCTCGCCTTTTTACTTTGAACCTTCCTTTACTCTTATAAATTGCTTCTAGCTGAATGTAAAAAAAAGTCTAGTCTGACAATCTTTGCTTTTCAAATTATTAGTTTAGTCTGTTTACACTTGATGTAACTGCTGACATACTTTGGGTTCAGTTGTATTACCCTGACTTGTGCTTTCTGTTGGTCCTACTTTTTCTGTTATTTTTTCCCTTTTTTCCTTAACATTCTTTTAGTTTTTTTATCCTTTTTCTGTTTTTCTCTCTATTAACTTGAAAGTTATAAGTTCTGTTTCCATTCTTTTAGAGATCACCCTAGAAATTTTAACATTTATATTTGAGTTAACATTGTCTGAAGTTAAAGTTAATATGGGGATCTTAGAACAAGTCAGCTTTCTTATTCCTTTCCCAACTTACCTACTAGTATTTTCCAGTATTTTAACACAATGTGGTTTTCTTAAATCTACAAATTAGACATTATCATATTTGTTTTATGTATTCGATGGTTTTTAGAGTTTATGATGTGTGGATGTGCATATGCACAACAGACCTTGCTCCAAGAAAAAGCGATCTCTTTCTTGCTAAAGAACGTCTTTTCCTACATTCTTTCATCGGGTCTATTTTTCTCTGAAAAATCTCTATGTCTTTTCTCTTCTGAAAGAGAATGTAGGTGGGTTTATAATTGTAGTTTGACAAAGCTTTGAAAATAACGCATTGATTTTTTTGGTGTCCATCGTTGCTGTTGAGACGTTTGCCATCAGTCCTGTGTCATTTCTGTGTAACTAGTCTGTATTTTCTCTTAACTGTCCATTCATTTGGTTCTTTCCTCACATTTACTTCAGTTGTGTTTGTTTATTTTTTATTCATCACATGCATGTATATTTGTTATCACTACAAAGTAACCACTTGCTTTATTGCTTTTTTTCTTACTTTTTGTAGTAAAATATACAAAACATAGATCATTTTAACCATATTTAAGTGTGCAATTTAGTAACGTTAAGGGCACTCACAGTGTTGTGTACCCACTATCCAGTTCCAAAAATTTTTCATCATCCCAAACAAAGGCTTTGTCCCCATTAAACCATCATTCTCCATCCCCTTCCCCGCAGCCCATGGCACCCGCCATTCTACTTTCTGTCTCTATGAATTTGATTTCTCTGGATACCTCATATACACGAATCACATACTATTTGTCTTTTTGTGTCTAGATTGTTGCACTCAGCATGATGTCTTCAGAGTTCATCTGAGTTGTAGCATGTGTCAGAATTTCCTTCCTTTTTAAAGCTGAATAAATTCTAGTGTGTGTGTGTGTGTGTGTGTGTGCATGTGCGTGTGTGTGTGTGTGTGTATTTGGGGGGGTGTTTACCCAGTCATCTGTTGATGAACACTTGGAACACTTGGGTTCTTTCCACATTTTGGCTATTGTGAATAATGCCACTATGCACCTTGGTATACAGGGATCTGTTCAATTTTCTCCTTTCAGTTCTTTCAGATGTATACCTAGAAGTGGAATTGCCAGATCATATGGTAATTCTATGTTTAGCTTTTTGAGAAACTACCATACTGTTTTCCACAGTAAATATACCATTTTATTACAACCAGCAATGCCTGAGGGCTCCAATTTCTCTACATCCTTACCAACACTTATTTTCCTTAAAAAAAAAAAAAAAAAAAAAAAAAAGCTATCCTAATGGGTGTGAATTTGTATCTCATTGTGGTTTTGATTTGCATTTCTCTAATGATGAGTGATGTTGAGCACCTTTTCGTGTGCTTGTTGGCCGTCTGTATGTCTTCTTTGGAGAAATGTCTATTTAAGCCCCTTGCCCATGTTTAATTGGGTTATTTGCTTTTTTGTTGTTGAGTTGTAGGGTTCTTTATATGTTCTGGATATTAATCCCTGAACAGACACATGATTTGCAAATATTCTCACTCACTCTGTGGGCTGTCTTCTCACTCTCTTGATGATGCCCTCTGATGTACAAGAGTTTTTAGTTCTCAGGAAGCCCAATTTTTCTATTTTTTATTTTGTTGTCTGTGCTTTGGGTGTCATATCCAAGAAATCATTGCCAGATCCAATGCCGTGACCATGTTTTCTTTTAAGATTTTTATAGTTTTAGCTCTTACATTTTTGAGTGGTCTCTCACATTCTCCAGAGATAACTAGTGATTGTTTAGAAATGAGCCGAACACATCGATAGAGCCGTGTTTGGCATTTCTGCGTGCTGGAGCGGGCACCTCATCCGTAGGTACTTTGCCCCCTGCAGCATGGGAGAGCTTTCGTTGCATCCTGAGTCCTTTTGCTAGAACACTTGTGAATTTTGATAACTTCTTTGTTTTCTGACACGACGACACATTCCAGCTTCGTTGTGTGCGTTTTCTGCCTCAGACTTGGAATCACCTATTTCTCAAGAAAGGTGCTGACCCCCTTTCCACCTATGTGGAAACCAGTCTGGGCACAGGATGATCCTGGCTGTAGGGTTGGTTCTTCTTTCTAGGCCTTTATGGTAGCCGGAGGGATGAAATAGTTTTCAATATATATGTATAAGAAATTCATAGTGAAGCTTTCTATGCAGGCCTGAAGCTGTGGTGCAATTTCCTTAGTTTTAATTCACACCTCCCCTCTCCCAACTGAACCCGACCCAACACCAGCATAATGCATCTGTTTTTGTCACAGGTCACACATGAACGTTTCCGAGCAACGATGCCAGTCTTATCGCCAACAATAGGATTGCTGCAGGGTTTTTTCATTTTCGGTCCGTTGTGGAGCACCCTGGAGATGCACGGTCAATGTACTGGCTTTCGCGTCACTTGGAATACTTCTTTCCATGCAGTTCATTTGTTTCATCTTCTTTGGATTTTTAGAGATTGCTTTTTAAATTTTAATTTTGTTTACAATTATGTAAAATGTTTGTAGGATTCTAAGACCAAATCTATACAACAAGGCAATGCCCTGGGACTCAGGCTGCAGGACTTGCTGGCTGCTCAGGTCCCAGACAGAGGCAGCTCTGGGGGACAGGGCGGGGCCTGGGGGAGACGGGGGGGGGGGACAGGAACAGCCCTAGTCACCGGCGCCAGCGTGCCCCTCACCTGTCGCTCTGCCTCCTGCGCAGGTTGCCAGGCAGGAGGGAAGGATCATCTTGACATCGGGGCTGCGGTACCACAGGTGAGGGCCCCGAAGACGGCTCACCTCTGAGCCTCATCTTTCCAAGGGAGCCTCAGCCTGGCCCTTGGGCCACCCCCTCTTGGGGTCTCACCGTGGGGCTGATGGGAGTGGGGGCTGACCCGACACTGCTGTCCCAGCCTGGGTGGGCTGAGAGGAGACTCTTGGCCCCTGAGCTGGGGGAGGGGAGCTGGGCCTGGAGAGGTTCTGGGTTCTGTGCCTGCGGCTCGGCGACCACACTTCCGTGCAGCTCCGGGCCCAGGTCGGGGCTGGGCACTGCCTCTAGGCGGACGGCTCCCTCAAGGCTGCAGCAGGCCAAGGCCGTGCTCAAGCCTTTCACGTACATGTCACCCACGCAGACATCTTCAGCCGCTGCCAGGTGGGTCCCCCGTGCCCCAGGCCTGCCGTGGGCCGGTGTGTGAGCCCCCCCAGCTGTCAGGGAGACACTTCCGTGGCAGGCGAGACCCAGCATGTCTCTGGCTGGCGGCAGGACAGCAGAGGCCACGTGCTTTGGGGCTTGTGCCCTTGCGAGCAGCAACCGCCACTGCCCCACCTGCGGCGTTTCCCCCTCTTCCTCCCACCCCCACGGGGCCAGGAGGTGGCAGAGTGCTGGCACTGGCCTGGCCACGGGAGCGGCTCACGTGGGACGCCTGTTCGACCCAGGCGTTTCCTCCCGTGTCCAGGGCTGGCCTCCCACAGGGCTCTGGATGAAGGAAGAGGAGCCCACGGAAGTTGCACCTGGCTGGGGGCGGGGGTGTCCCATTTTCGGAGGGCAATGTCCACAGCCACAGATGGCCACTGGGTCCATCCTGACGTCTAGAAAGGTCTGGGTGAAGAAATGGCCGGGTCAGGGCAGCTGTATCCAGGGTTAAGATCGGAGAGGGGTCTGGGACCTGGGTACCGTCTGCTGACTGGGCCAGGGAGGGGGCGCCTGGGGGCCCTGAGGGCCGTCTGGCTGCGGGGGAGGTGGTGCAGGCTGGAGCATGGCTGCTCCATGTCGGGGCCTCGGCCTCGGCGGGGTACAGCGGGCGCGGGGGGCCTTGGGGCCTGTCCTAGCGCGCTCCCGTGGCTCCTGGTGCGGAGTGCTGGCTACTCCCAGGGTATTTTGGAGCTGCAGGCACGACGAAGCTCCATCAGGAGCACCTCCCCAAGCCCAGCTGCCCGGTGGACACTGGGCCTCACCTCCACAGTGCCGGGGAGGGGTCGTCTCCGGCCAGGCCCCTGGGACCTGAGCCCACGGGGCCGAGTCGGGAGATTTGCACCTCGTGCGCGTCTGTGCACGCGAGGGCAGGCATGCAGCAGAGTGGGAGCGGGGAGGAGGGCCTGGACCCCCACCGCCAGGCCTCGGGTGCCGTCCGTGCAGGCCCCCGGGCCCCCTGCCCTGCGTGGCGGGAAGTGCGCCGCAGGGCCTTTTCCTTCAGCGAGCTCTGGGAGGACAGGAACCTTGTCGGCTGCCTCTCTTTGTCTGTGCTCAAGCCGACAAGTGTTGTAAAGACCCCAGGACGTCCGGGACGCCTGGGAGGCATTTTAATGAGCTTTTCAGAGCCTCTGCTGCTAAGTTTTCTTGAGAAAACAGGAAGTTGGGTAGCTGGGAGGAAACCCCCACTGGCGCCCCGGGAAGCCTCGTGCTGGGGAGCAGCCTGACCTCCTTCAGGCCTGCGAGGGCACCGAGCCACCACACCCCTGCACGGGGAAGAGCGTCCCCGGCCTCGCTGGCCCCGTCCATCCTGTGCCGTTGGCAGGCCGAGGGCCCCCCTGCTCTGCCGGGGAGGGGCAGGACGCAGGCTGTTTGAGAACGCCTGGGGGGCCGCATGGAGCCAGTTCAAAGGCTCGGAGACAGAGCCCTGAGAGGGGACCAGCCAGTGCCCAGGCCGGAGAGGTGGGCACTCGGCCACCCCAGGACAGGGGACAGCCCATGGGGGGACAGCTGGGAGGCGGGCTATGGGGGTGCTGGGATCTATTCTGGCTGCAGCAGGTGAGACGCATTCGGAGGGTTCTGACCACCAGGTAGGGAGGTGAGAGACCTGGGAGCAGCTGCTGGGCCTGCCCAGGTGAGAGGTGGCAGGTGCCTGAGCAGATGAGCAGGAGCAGATTGAGAATACAAGTTAAGGCTGTGGCTGGGTTCCTAGGTTGTAGGCTTTGCCCCGGCCAGCCCAGCGGGCCTGGGCTCCCTGGGGTCTGGTCTGGAGGCAGATGCACCAGGCCCTGCAGGCTGGGGAGGGGCATGGGGAAGGAAGGGGAAGCCTCGGCCCCCAGCTCACTGCTCACCTGGGGGCCCTGCCCAGCACTGTCCCTATTTGTGGGAGATATGCATTCCGCCCAAGACCAGCTGGTGAGGACGGAGACAGGGTCCACGACTTGGGACCATGCGGCTGCCCTGGCCAAGAAGCGGAGGGCAGCCACCCCAGTACCAAAGGGTGCACAGGGCTGGGGGGGTCCCAGGCAGAGACCTGTGTGTGTGGCCACAGGGGCTGGCCGCTGCGTGGGCAGCAAGTGGGGGTGCAGGTAGAAGGCTGTGTGTCGGCACCTGATGGGCCTTTGTCAAGAAAGGGCCCAGGGAGCCTTCTGGTCCCAGGGGTGGCCAGTGGCCTCCAGCTGAGCTCAGCTCCGAAAGAAAGTGCGCTGGGTGTGCCCCAGGGCAGGACCCTCCCTGGGTGGCAAATGGCTGTTTAGGAGGGTCCATGAATGTGCACAAGGACCCTGAAAGGCCAGCATCACAGGGCCAGGTGGGCAGAGAAGGGGGTCTCGGAGAAGCCAGGATTTCTAAACTTGGACCCAGCCATGGTCACCAGGGAGGCATCTTGGGAAGGGTGGGAGGACTGAGCTTACTCTGTTCCAGCGAGCTGGTAGCGTTAATGCCTCGGCCTGAGGCCAGGGTCCCCACCGAGGCTCTCAGGCCAAATACCCGGTCATTGTGAGACAGGTGGCTCACTGCTGTGTGGCAGTTACGTGCGAGCGCCAGGTCTGGGCAGGGCTCCGGCCACATTCCCTCCAAGTGTTCCAGGAGCCCCTCCACCACGGCATTCCCAGCTGAACCCCAGGGGCTCAGCCTCAGCAACAGCCAGGAATGGCTGCCCACCCGTCCTGCACACTGGCCACCCCTGCTCCCAGCCCAGTGTCAGGGGAGACGCCGTTCTCGGGGCCAGGTGGGGTGGACCAGTGGCAAACACCAAGAAGCACAGAAGAGGTGCCCCACGGACGCTGCAGGGTGATAGCCTGAGGCTCAACACAGTGACGAGGCTGGCTCCGTGTGGTTCCGTGGGGCTCCGTGGGGCTCTGTGTGGTTCTGTGGGGCTCCGTGTGGTTCCATGGGGCTCCGTGGGGCTCTGTGTGGTTCTGTGGGGCTCCGTGTGGTTCTGTGGGGCTCCGTGGGGCTCTGTGTGGTTCTGTGGGGCTCCGTGTGGTTCCGTGGGGCTCCGTGGGTCTCTGTGTGGTTCTGTGGGGCTCCGTGTGGTTCTGTGGGGCTCTGTGGGGCTCCGTGTGGTTCCGTGGGGCTCTGTGTGGTTCTGTGGGGCTCCGTGTGGTTCTGTGGGGCTCTGTGGGGCTCCGTGTGGTTCCGTGGGGCTCTGTGTGGTTTTGTGTGGTTCCGTGTGGTTCCGTGGGGCTCTGTGGGGCTCTGTGGGGCTACGTGTAGTTCTGTGGGGCTCCGTATGGTTCCATGGGGCTCCGTGTGGTTCCATGGGGCTCCGTGCGGTTCTGTGTGGTTCCGTGGGGCTCCGTGGGGCTCTGTGTGGTTCTGTGGGGCTCCATGTGGTTCCGTGGGGCTCTGTGGGGCTCCGTGGGGCTATTGGCTTGTAAGCCCATCTAGGCATCAGAAGGTGCTGTCCACTGACCAGCAGAGAGCATCACATTCAGGACTGACCCAGGGAGGGCCTCTGTGCAGTGCTCGGCCTTCAGGGCCCTGTCCTGTGCTCCGGTGGGTCTCAGCACCCTGGCTGGCGGCTCAGAGCCTCTGTCGCCCCGGGCCCCGGCTGGAGCAGGCTGCCTCCCTGGAGACCTCCCACTGCCAGGCTGACTTTCCATTTTCCTTCCCTTCCTCGTGCTATTTTAGTGCCATTCCCAGAGGGAAAACCCACTCGACACACAGAGCATTCCCAGAGCGGGCCTGGCCACTCTCTGGGCCGGTGCATCGGGGTACAAGGCTGGACGTGCAGAGGGAGAAGGCCCGGTCCAAGGTTGGGCCAGGGGTCTGGCCAGGGGTCCGTGGCCATGCCTCACACTGGTGCCCAGCCCCTGACCCGAAGCTGTGGCGTGTGCCCTGGGCACCAGGGTCCACCTTCTGGGGCATCTGCACGTGAAGAGCAACAGTCAGGTGGTGGAGGCCTGAAGCGGGTGGGGAGATGGCCCACCTGCCCACTCCAGGGATCAGGGGTGGTGGGCCTCACGTGGTGGGCAGGATCATGACCCCTGAAGCTGGCGACCTGGGCCTGGGATTGTCCATCAGGAACATCCGCCGAAAGGACATTCCCAGTGCCGTCCACCATGGGAAAATATTTTATCAAAGAAATTTGAGTTAAAAAAAAAAGCCTAAGCATGAACCCCTGACATGGCTAGGCGTAATGTCTATTTTTACTGTCCCTCTGGTCCCCCTCCGCTGTGGTGGGGAACAGGCTGTGGCCCCCATGTGGAAGTCGGGGAGTGTCCTGGGAGGGGAGTCAGTGACGTTGGCCTCCGGAAGTGGGCACCCGGGAGGGGAGGCGTCTGCGGGACGGTGACCCCGCCTTGGGGAGCTCTCAGGCAGCAGGATCCCCAGGAGGGAGAGGGTGTGGGGCCAGAGAGAAGCCTGCAGTTAGGGGAGGCCGGGCCTCACAGGCATCCAGGAGACAAGAGGGCTGGGCAGGGGCCCTGGGACAGAGGTGGACAGCAGCCCAGACTGATCTCTGGCAGGGGAGGGATGCAAGCAGAGGGCTCCCAGGGCCTGCGGATGTGAGGGGAGCTCCAGAGCAGCCAACCCCCAGCACCCAGGCCTGGAACCCAGGACCAGCCGTGGCACCTGGGCCTGGCCCGGTCCCTGGGCCTGCGGACCTTCCCTCTATCCTGATGACCAACTGCAGACCAGGGACCGACAGGAAGAGGGGCCATGGCCGCTGACCCCGCCCCTCCCCATCCTTTGTGCTCCCTGGCCCCCAGCCCCGTTCCCACACTCGGTGCCCCCGGGGTCACACAGGCACAAAGCCTGGGGAGGGGTGGCCACCACCCTGCACAGGGAGAGACCCCGGCCCACTGGCTCTGAGGCTGCAAGAGGAGCGGCCGCGGGGGCTCTGGAGGAGGATGGGTTTCCGCGCTGTTGTGAGACCTCAAGGACAGTGGGATCCACCAGCAGGTTTTGGCGGGGGCTGAGGCCAGCGTGCCCCCAGACTCGAGAGGCTAGCCAGGGTGATGGCCCAATCAGCAAGCCTGGTGCAGTCCCTAGGGGTGACAGCAGGGTGGGCCACCTCCAGGCGCTCCCCACAGCTTGTAGGACCACCCCTCTGCCCTCCCTCCCTTCCAGAGAAGTCGTGGGTCTCAGAGCCCCGGCTTCTGTTCCCACCAGATGGCCCTGGGGGACTGAGGACTTGGACCCCATTGGCCTGGGGGTCCCCCAGCTTCTGGTGGCCCTGATCTGACCCTGGCCACTTTAGGAAGGATCCTGGGCCAGCGTGACAGCCACACCTGCATCCTTGACACTGAAGCAGGGCTGCCCCCGGATGCCAACCCGTCCAGCAGCCAGCTTCACGCGAGACCCTAACCCGCGTGTGGCACCTGTCCATGTGTCCACACCAGGCCCTCTGCCCCCAGCCCACCCCTCCTTGGGCTGTGTCGTCCCTTGGACTGGCCTGGGCTGAGAGGAGGTCTGAGGGCCAGCCCTATGCCTGTGGCCTTGAGACCTGCCGAGGCTTCTCTGGGCCGGCGCCTGGGGTGGTTGGTGTGTGAGTCCCCAGCCCAGCTTATGCCAGGCGCCCACCCAAGTACCCAGCTCCTTTCTCCTTCTCGTGTCTGTCCGTGCGGCCGGTGCCCCAGGACCCAGCAGTCAGTGATCCTGTGCTTCTAATGGGCCTTCCCATCAGCGCTGTGGGGTCTCCTCTGGACGGGCCCCTCTGGGTGTACGCCCCCCAATGTTGATGGGAGAGTGCACACATGACCTGTCCACTTTCAGAAGGGGTTGACGTGCTTAAGGTTGAACTTCAGAGGGCACGGATGCACCCGAGGTAGGATGAACACCCGCCCAGACGGTGCTTCCCGCTGCCCTGGCTAGTGTGAGGGGATGGGAGCAGGTGCCCCATCCACTGCTGGGATGCCGGTGTGCACAGGTGCATGGACACACAGCATGCAGGTGGGTGCTGGTGGCCTGGACAGACACAACCATGGCCCCACGTCACGCCACGGGGAGCTTGGGGGAAGGACAGCAGGGAGGTTCCCCAAGCAAGCACTCGCCACCTCAGGCAGAACAGTGCAGGCCTGGCCATCCGGGCCAGGTGTCATCTGAGCCGGTCAGCTGAGGTCAGAGGTGGGAGGGGGGGCGGGGCAGAGCTGGTCATGTGGGCGCCCTCAGCGTCGTCCTCTTGGGTGACTGTCCCAGACGCCTCCGACAGTAAGACAAGGCCTGAAGCCCAAAACGCAAAGTCTGGGGTCCGGCCGTGTCTCTGGGGACCGAGGTCCTTCCCCTGCTCTGCTCTGTGCCCCCACGGGAGCTCTCACCGTGCCGCCTCCCAAAGCCCTGAGCCGTGGACTCTCCAGAACCCCCAGCCAGAATGTGAAGGCAGCTCCTGGCAATGCCCGAGACCGGCCTCTGAAGAAGCAGGGAGCCAGAGCCCCTGGCGACGCCCTTCCATGGGGCGAGGGCACTGGATGCTGGCGGGCCTCCGGATCGGGCGGGGGGAGGGCCAGGGCTGCAGACGGAACCCCCCAGCACAGTCGGAGGGGCCCTGAGGCTCAGGGAGAGAAGCACACCCAGGTCCCCCGCGGCCAGGGTTGGGGTTAGCGGCATGTTGAGACGAACACCCTGATGTCAGCACCCGGCAGCCCGCGGCTAAATCATGAAATTCAAATTTCAGCGTCCATAAATAGTTTTCTTGGCAGAGCTCTGCCTGTGTGTTCCTACACTGCCCACAGCTGCTTTCTCAGGGACCCACCGGCCCTTGCAGGGGACTGACCAGTGCCTAGGGGCCTGGCTGGCATCTGGGGGGGGGGGCGCTCTTCTTCCTTCGGAGCAATTGCCAGCCCCGAAGCAAGCGGGGCCCCGGAGCCAGGGGGCAGTGAGCCCCGTGGTGGGTGGCCATGGGGCCTGGATGGGCACAGCAGGCCTGACTTCTGCAGACCCACTGTCCACTCAACCCTGGATGTGGGAGGCAAGACAGGCCTGGCTGGCCTCGGGGGTGCAAGGCCAGAGGCAGCCAGCCCCTGGGGGCTGCAGATAAAGGAGGCCGTGGGCAGCCGTGGATTGGGTCTGGGGAGGGTCTGCCAGGCAGTGACTGTTCCATCCGTGTCCTGACGGGGCCAGTGGATGGATGGCCAGGGCTGCGGGGCACCTAGCCACTTCTCCCTCCCCTGTTGGAGCTGGGGAATGGGGTCTGTCCCCTTCCCCTACCGCCTCCAAGGTACCCCGCTCGCCGCCCACCCCCTGTCCTGAGGCAGGGCCACTGCGTGTGGAGCACATTCAGGACGAGCGTAGACCCCAAAGGTCTCTGGGGGGAGATGGGGCATCCCGGGCGGAACAGCATGAGATAGGGCCAGCCAGAGAGGGAGGGGCCTAAGAATAACCCTACAAAGGGAGATAGGCCTGCCCAGCCAAGCCCGCACTCCTCCCTGGAGGTGGGGGAGCGGGTGGGGGAAGGTCTGTCAGAGAAGCGGGGGGAGTCAGGCTCCGGGAAGGACTGCGTCTTCCTCCCCCCATCTTGGAAAACCCATTTCAAGGCACAGGTGGTGGTGGAAGGGGCCAGCTTCCCTGGCCTGACTCAGTGGCCCTGGGAGGAGGCAGGAAGGAGAAGGGCCAGGGGACCCCTGCCCTGTGCTCAGCCCCCAGTCACGCTGGCTCCCCACCATGCTGGGCCCGTCTATACTGTCGCTCCTGTGACACCCCTCTCCCCTGGTCTGCCAAGCCCCAGGTTGGCTGTCACCTCCTCCAGGAAGGCCTCCAGGCCCTCAGCCCAATCTCTAGAACATCACCACCCTTTGGAGGAGGACTTTGGGGCTCCTCTCTCCCTTGGCTGGGAACACAGTGGGGCAGGGCTGCTGTGACTGAAAGGCCCACAGACGTTCAGGCAGGTTCAGACCCCAGGGTGCAGGGCGTGGGGTCCCGGACCACCGCCCGCTGCCTGAGAGCCTGGCTCCACTTGTCTGCGGAAACAGGACAACCAGGGCCGCTCCCCAACTTCCTTAGCCTGTCCCCCATTGCCCCCCGCGGCCCTAGGTGGGAGAGGTCCCCCAGCCCCCCTCGCCCTGGGTCCTGGCGCGGGAAGGCAGGCGCAACCGTTTGCTTTTGAATCTCGGCCGGGTGTCCTGAGTGGCCCTTTCAAAGGCCGGCCGGGGGCGGGGGCCGTTCCCAGGCGCGCCCCGCCCTCCCCGCCCGCCCCTCCTCCCGCTTTCCCACGCGGCCCGGCCGCCGGCTGGTTCTCACGGCCCGCTGCCCCTCCCCCGTCTGGGAACGGCCGCGCTGCGCCCGCCGCGCTGGGGTGCCCGGGAGCCCCGGGCTGGGCGGTGCGCTTAGCCGGGGTTCCTGGAGGGGGTGCCGCCTAGGGGCTGCTGAGGTTGCCAAAGGGGGGGCAGACAACAGCCCCCCCACCCGCAGGGCCTGAGGCTAGAGGACATCCTCTGGCCCAGATTCTGTTGGATTTAACCTAGGGCAGGTGGTTACGGCCCCCCACACCTCATGGAGAGACCTAGGGGGCCCTGGCTGTGCCTGCCTCGTGCTGGGGACGGTGAGCACTGACCCCTCAGTGGGGTTTCCCTGACTCGCGGGCAGGTTCTGGGGCTTCTGTTCCTCCCGACAGCCTGGAAGGCCCGGGCACCGGACTACACAAATACAAATACAGACGCCCGCTAACTGTGAACTTCAGAAAACTTGACTACCCTCTCCCATAGAAATGTATGGCACACTTTCTCTGAAATTCACATTTAGGGCCCGAGTTCTCCCCGGCCCCTGACAGAGGGGGAGGGGGGCTGGGACTGTGACCACCGGTGTCAGGCTTAAGGAAGCAGGGCAGGAGGTCTTGGCCACCTATCTGGGCCCTGAGGCTCACACCACTTGGCTTGCCTCCCTGGATGTCAGCCCCAGCCCACCCAAGGGAGCTGCAACGTGGCGTGTCATCTGCCCAGCCTGGACTGGATTGTCGACCCCACTGTCCCCACACAGTGGGGTCTGCATGTCCGGGTCCTAGGTGGGCCCTGGGCTGTGGCTGGTGCAGTAGGAGTAGGAGCGTTCAGGAGCTAAGGCACCAGGGTGGGCAGGGGACACCCAGCAGGAAGCTCAGCTGCCCATCCTGCTTGTAGCCACTTCCCAGGGCTCAGGCCTGCAAGCCCCCGAGGGGCCTGGGGGAGGGGCCGTGACCCTCCCCTATGTCCCTGGCCAGGGTGACCTGGGGCGCTTCCCATTCACTCCCTGGTTGTCATGCATGCTGCGTCCTGGAAAGCTGTGTCTGTCCTTCTGCCCAGGGCTTTCTCCCATTCCACCCACTGCCCTTTCCTCCTTCCCTTGCCATCAGAGTGTCCAGCAGGCTCAGGGATGTCCAGGGAGGTCTTGGGATGTTCTCCACAGCCATGGCTGTTGGGGCCCTCACTGCTGGTTGTCAGCCCCCCTTGTCCACTCTGCAGGCCTGACGGCAGCTCCAGAGCTGGGGGCTCCACTCCCAGAGAGCCTGGGGCAGGTCCTCAGGAAGTGGCCGTGGCCCTCCTGTCCTGGCAGCAGGCTGGGGGGGGGGGGGGGGGTGTCTGGCCCCAGCTGCCAGGTATACACCTCCCTCTGTGGCCAAGGTCCCAGACCTGGGGTGCCAGCCTGGTAAGGCTGCTCCCATCTGACCCTGTGCCCTCTGAACCAGTCTTGTCGGCTCCCCACCAGCTTGGGGAGGTAGTACCCTGAGCGTAGAGGCCCCCAGGAACGAGCTCCTGTACTCCCCTGCCAGGTAGACACGGGCGCCTGCCTGCAGGCTGCCCACACACACGGACACCCTCCTGGGGCCAGGGGAACACGTGAGGTCCCCCCCCACCCTGAGACGCCCCGCCACACCAGTCCTGTGTCCACACGGTGGAATGCTCAGTCACACCTCTGACTCCGGCTCACATGCAGACCCACGCTCGGCCCCTCGGAGCCCGGGTGCTTCTGAGAGACGCACCTGCGGAGCACCAGCTCACACTCACAGGCCCAGCGCTGGCCCTCTCGGAGACTCGTTCACACCGCATGGCCCCTGTGGGGGCCCCTGACAGCCTAGGGAGCCCATGCCCTGCTCTGTCTGTGGAGACGCTGTCCTGGCCCCACGAAGGGGATGGGCAGTGGCCAGGTAGGGAAGGGCCGGGCCCATGGGCACGGACCCTCCTGGACCCGGGGCCAGGGCAGGCATTGGAGCAAGGCCCCCGCAGGGCTGCCATCCCAGGTCATGGACATCAGAGGTGGAGGCCACTGGAGGGCCACGAGCCTGCTTCACAGCAGAAGAGCATTATTGTTGGGTTTTTGTTTTTTTAAGATTTTATTTATTTGAGAGAGAGCGAGAGAGCGCCCACTGGAGTCGGGGGGAGGGGGGAGCGGCAGAGGCAGAGGGAGAAGCAGACTCCCCACTGAGCAGGGAGCCCGACCCGGGACTCCATCCCAGGACCCGGAGATCCTGACCTGAGCCGAACAAAGGCAGACGCTTCACCGACTGAGCCCCCCAGGCGCCCCATGGGAAGGTTTTAAAACCCAACAATAAGGAGGGCCCAGGATCCCAGGGTCTTGGGATCGAGCCCCGCATTGGGCTCCCTGCTTCTCCCTCTCCTCCCCACTCCTGCTCTCTCTCAATATCTCTGTCTCTCTCTCTCAAATAAATAAAATATTAAAAACAAAACAAAACAAAACCTTCCCTCAAAGGCCAGTACAGCATCTGTAGCCATGCACCCCGCCCCCCAGGGCCTGGGGCCTGGCCCTTCTGCCCCAGCATTTGTCCCTGGCGAGCGGGCTGGGGGTGACACCCCAACGATGTCCCGAGCATCTCAGCTGTGGGCCGGCCACAACTGCAGCCCGCCCACCGCCCTGGCCCCTTGGCCTGTCTCCAGTGGAAAATCAGGCGACATCCCATGCCGGGGGCCAGCAGGGTCTTCGTGGGCAAAGCTGGCTGATGCTCTTGTCTTGGAGGGTCACAGCCCAGCATAGCGGGCAGATGGCTCAGGGCCCCACGAGGCGTTGCCGGGACAGCGTGGGAGAGCGAGGTGTGGAGCGGACCCAGGCCTCACTGCTTCCCCCTGGGGCTTCGTCCCGCCCCGTCCAGCGAGGTGTCAGGCCAACACCCCAGGCCAGGGGTCTTTCCTCCCAGCCCTTTGGCCCTGCACCCGGCACCATTTGTTGGGGTGGCTCTGGAGGGGTCACAGTGGATAAGCCAGCCAGGGAAGGCCTCAGGGCCTGCCCTTCTCAGAACAGCAAGTGTGGACAGTGAGGGGAGGCGGGGACCAAATGGGCAGAACACACCGCGGGAAGAGCGGCACTGGTGTCCTGTGGCTGAGACCCACCAGGGCCCCCACTCCCCTGACGTGAGCGTCTGAGACGCTGGCTGCGCATAGGTGTGCTCTGGGAAGGTGCCGGAAACGGAAACCCTTCTCATTGCCATGCTGGCTTTTCCCACCAGGTGGTGGGTTGAGGGGAAGTTTATTTTCTTCTGCTTTTTTTATGCTTTGCTGTTCTCCTAATTTGCTCTAAAGGAGCAAGAAACGGCCCATTACTCTAGAGCATGTCACAGCTTCTGAGCCGAAGCCCGCATCCACCCTGCCTGTGGGGTCAGAAAATCCCAGAACACGGCCTTCCAGGGTCTGGGTACCGGAGCGACTCGTCCTCCCATCCCTTACCCAGGGTGGGGGCTCCAGGGGCTGGCAGGGCCCTGCTTGGAGCCCGAACAGCACCATGAGGCAGGAGCGAGGTTTCTACGAGCCCGCCCCTCGCTCAGGAGAGCGGAAACCCCTGACAGCAGGACCCTGGCGTGGCCCGGCCCAGTTCCCAGCTGGGAGGTGGGCCTGCAACTCTCAGCTGTGCCAGGTGCCCACTGGGCAGAGAAAATGGGGCCAGCCTGCAGTGGGCAGCTCAGGTCACAGGCCTGCCTGCTGGTTGAGCCCAGAGCCTCACCCACATCCTCCTTAAGAGTGGGTCCCTCCGCTGGGCTCCCAGCCTAGGCAGGTGCCTCCCTCCTGCCCAGCACCCTGAGGAACATGGGTTCTCTCTCATGCCCCATGCCGTGGTGAGCCCCAGGTGCAGTTCCTATACCACCCTCTTCTCTCCCTCTAGGCGACCAACAGAACTCAGCCAGTGCTGCCCTGGGGCGGAGCCGCCTCCTGCCCTGCTCTTCACGTTCTGTGGCCCTGGCTGGGGCCTGGCCCGCTCCACGCTCCACACCGGTGTCCCAGCTGTCCACTGGCTGCACGCAGCAGACCCCCACAGGCCCACAGCCCAGGGCCGCGTATGTGGCCTGTGCGCCTGGGGCAGGTGGGTATTCGGGGGAGGTGGGGACCCGGAGCAGGTGGGCAACTAGGAGTGGGGGGCGCCCAGGGGGTGGGAACACAGACAGTTCCAGGGACACAGAGCTCAGGACAGATGCCGCGAGCTTGCCTCTTGCTCAGCTGTGGTTCTGCGGGCCCGACCACCCCTGTGGGTGGGCGTGGCTGTGATTCCTGGGCTCAGAGCTGAGCGCGGACCCGCTCTTGGGCATGGCTCCCCACACCTGGGAACTGGCCCCTCAAAGCCGCCCCGCTGCCCCCTGCCAAGTCTTAGCCTCAGAGGAATGGACAGCTGTCCCAGGCACCTGCCATACCCTTTCCTCACACACCCAAGAAGCCCAGAGAACCAAACCTGCTGGGGAAGTGACCAGAGCAGGCCTTCCCCAGCCTCCCCAGGCCCTAGGGAGGAGCAGGGGGCTGCAGAGGGTGGACCGAAAGGTCAGGCCTGCCTAACTGTGGGTCCAAGGGCCCCACCAGTCCCCAGGACCAGCCCCTGCTGGTGGCCCAGCCCCCAGGAGACAATGGCCCACTGGTGGGCTCGTGGCCCTGCCTGAGGCGTCCCCAGGAAGACGGGGTGCCCTGAGCACGGCGGGCATTGGCTCCGAGCAGCTGCAGGAGCTGTGAGGAGCAGGCAGGCAGAGGGACCCCTGGGACAGGGAGGCCAGAAGCCTTCCCAGCCCCTCCTGCCCCCAACTTACCTGGCCCCTCCCACCTAGCCGGGCTCTGGGGGTAGACGCCAACCCTGCCCTCAGGCTCCCAGACTGAATGAGGGGTTGCACAGAGACCGGGCCGACTCACGAGACCACACCACCCAGCCCCTGTCCAGGGCCTCCCCCAGGACCCCCACGGCTGTCTGCCCAGACCCACCGGCATCCCAAAGCCAGGGTTTGTGTGTCCCGCAAGGAGGAGTGGGCGTGGCTTAGGTACCACGGGCACACCCCGCTCCTGGGGGTCAGTGTGAGGGCCCGGTGTGGGGCCCTAGCTAGCCGAGGGCTCTGTGACTGTGACCAAGTGACTCAGCCCCTCAAGAAGCCCCCTCTCTTCAGAACGAAAGGCTCTACCGCTTTGGTGTCAGGAGGGGGCCTCTGCTGGCCCGGCACCAAGTCCGTGAGCAGGCACGCGCTGGGCCGTGAACCCCAAAGGGCAGGGCCGCAGGCTTGCTCCAGGGGCGGCTGCTGCCCGCCCACAGCAGGCGGTCGGGCAAGGCTTGCTGGGCCCCACGGTGGACAGGAGATGGACAGAGAGGCCCTAGGTGCTGGTCCTTCCGACAGATGGGGAATGCAGGGCAGAGAGGGGGTGAGAGTGCAGAACCGGCTTTTCCAGATGGAAGTGGGGGTAGGGCAGGGCCTCCCAGGGCCCTATGGGGTGACAGTGGGCAGCAGCCGTGGGAAAACCAGCACCAGTGGTTCCCGAGGGTGGGGCCAGGTCCCTGTGGATGGCACCCGTCGTTTGTCTGTGTGCAGTGACTCAGCTTGAGCTGGCAGCCCCGCCCAGGTGTGAGCACCAGGCCCAGGTCCTGGGAGGCTGGCAGAGCGCTCGGAGAGGATCCCGCCCTCCTGCCAATGCCCCGTCCCTCTCACACCTACTGGCTCTGACCCCTTGGGGGGCCTGCACAGGGAGAACGTGGGCCTCTGTGCTGGGCAGCCCACTGGTGCTCCGCTCCTTCCCCAGCTGGACCTGGAATGACCACAGGCCAGACGGGCACCCGGGGCTGTACCCCAGGAAGGTCGCTGGATCCGTGACCAGGAGGCCAGGCACCCCCCGCCCCCGCAGACTCCCTGGGTCACAGGCCGGCCCAGGGTCTGGTTGGCAGAGGTGGCCGGGGGACAGGGGGCCCCCCAGAGAAGCAGGAGGAAGGGTCCTGCCTGGGATCAGCCCGACCCCAGCCCCGCCTAGGCCTCCCAGCCGAGGCCACCCCACCCGTCCTGCACTCCCAGGC
Source organism: Halichoerus grypus (assembly GCF_964656455.1). NCBI lineage: Eukaryota > Metazoa > Chordata > Mammalia > Carnivora > Phocidae > Halichoerus > Halichoerus grypus. Next base: position 93,414,656 of record NC_135725.1, on the reverse strand, counting down.
CCTGGCTCCCGATGCTGGATGTGGAGCCATGAGGCCACAGGTAAAGCAAGCTCACAGTGTCGAAAGGCCCGTGGGAAAAGGGCATGTGGGGGCGGGGGGGGCACCGCCTCTGACGTGGGCACACCCTGAGGCTCCAGGGGCCCGTGGCTGCCGCCTACCCACCCACCCCCAGGAGCCATGTCATCCAGGGCACTAGCCAGGCTCCTCCAGGCGGGGGCCGAGAGGGATCCCGTGAGTACAGATCACGGCCCCTCCTCCCTGAGGCCTGGGAACCCCCCAGGCCCTGCTCTCGGCTCTGCTTCCTCCTGCAGGCTGCTCTGAGGTCTGGAAGGGCTGTGACCGGTGTGCATATCTCCATGGGTATCTGTCCCTACCTGCCTGCCAGCCAGATCTCTAGGGGCCTGGCCCCTCCCGCTCTCCCTCGGGGCCCTCCCCACCTCACCCCAGGAATCCTGGGGTCCCTCACCCTGTCAGGCAGGGCCCATCAGAAAGCAACCCTGGGGCAACTGTGTGGGGAGGGCAGGACGGGCCCCAGGATCCCCCGCCTCCACCAGGGTCGCCGCAAGTTCAGCAGGGCTGAGCTCAACCCCTCACCCATGGTGTGTCCTAGACAAGGACCCCAACGAGAAGCACAAGTGGCTTCCCTCCTGATCCCAGGACGCGGTGCCCACTGGGCACGGGCACAGGCAGCGTCGAGAAACATGGACACTTGAATGGCCTGGCTCACCCCAAGACCAGCTGAGGGCTCAGCTGTGGGGCTGCTTACCCTGACCCTTAATGCTGGGCCCTGTGTCCCCCACCATGCTGAGCCAGCCCGGGGCCGCCCAGGCCTGGCTTTGCCCTCAAGACTCTGGGGGTTGGGGAAAACAACCCAGGTGATAGCAGAGTGCCACAGGGTCTCGGGAGCCAGAAAAGGTTACCCAGGGCCCACTGGGATCCAGAGCAGTCAAGGAGGGCTCCCAGGAGGTGGTGTGCCCTGTCTCGCAGAGACAGGAAGGGATGTGTTGTTTGTGTCTGTGAAATCCCCTAGCCAGACCCAGAGCTGCAAGGAGCGTGAGGCTGTGGGCGGGAGGATGGAAGGAGCCTCACCTGGCCTCGGCAGCCCCTCTGTCCCCGGGCCTGTAACTGTGACCCGTACCTGAAGGTCTCCAAGGACATGACGCGGCAGCTGCTGTGGCTCGGCCGCCACCAGGAAGGCCCCAGCAGCACAGGGGTGTGTGCCCCACGGGGTGGCCATGGGCTCTGTGGGGTCTGTGGACAGGGGCCCAATGACTGGGTACTCCCAGGATGAAAGTACACGTGTGGCCAGGGGCTGGTGGAAAGACAGAGCGCGTGGCGTGCAAAGGTCACAGGCCCAGGGGAACGGAAGCTCCGACACTCCACACCCCTCTGGGTGGTGCTCCCCACCCCCGTCCCGGAGGCCCTGCGCGGGGAGAGCACGCACACGCACACGCACACGCACACCTGTTCACGCGCGCACACGGGCACACGTGGGCATCTGCCTACACAGCTCTGCACCACCGGCACTCGCTAAGCGATCGGAAGGTAACCGAGCCGGGACAGACAGGAAGGAGGGCAAACCCCAGAGGTCCACCCCCCAGCCTCAGTTTCCGTGTTTGTAAAACTAGAAAGAAAAGGGTGCAGAGCACACAGAGACTTCAAAGTTGCTGGCCAGGGCCGCGAGTGTGCCCAGCCAGTCCTAGCACGGCGCCTCCACCCTCTAGAGAGAAGGGCCCCGTGGAGGGGGCACCAGCGGGAGCCTGACTGGTGCTCCCTTGGCCCCCAGCCCCTCCTCGGGGGAGGCCAAGCATGGGTTGTGTAGAAGGGTGTCTTGGGACACTCTCTGGGTGGGTCAGCCTGAGGCCTGGGTGCCTCTCCAGGATACTGACATCCCTACTTGCTCTTCCCCCCTCCCTCAGAGGTTTGGGGCCAGAGCGGGGGCCACCCACTCTTCAGGTGAGCCGTCATGATGGCCTGTGTCCAGCCCCAGCCGCTCTCAGCTCTCCGCAGTGTGGCCTTGACACGTTCAAGGCCCAGGAGGGGAGGAGCAGCGCATGCGTGGGGCTGTCCTTGGGAGCGCAGGGCTCCCGTCCCCTCTGAGCCACCAGCAGCCCACCCAGAGGCCCCCACTGTCCTGGGGTAGTGGGCAGCACTCCTGCAGGCCCCCTGGTACTTCGGGGCCTCCAGGTAGAGGCTGAGGCCAGACGGGCCGGCAAGCTAGGGAGGCCAGCTGGAGGACGTGGCCTTGCTGGGGAGGCAGTGGGGCTCGGGTGAGGGGTGCATCCAGTCAGGCCCCCACTGCCGTTGAGCTGGAGCCATCTGGCAGAAGTGTTTGCTGAGCCAAGTAGGAAGGTCAGCAGAACGGGGAGGACCCTTGTCCCACCTGCTCCGCAGTCATTGCTGCCTTCTCAGCCACCCGCGGCCTGGCCGTCTCCCTGGCGTCTCCCCACGCTCGCAGTGGGGGTAGGGACCCTCTCGCAGGGTCACAGTGTTCGCTTCCCGGGTCTCTGCTGGCACCCGGAGCTCCCGCAGGTCCCCGGGGCCCCTGCCCGCCCACCGGGGTGCGGGCTGTTGTGAAACGCGCCCCCCTGGCAGAGGCTTATCTGCTCATCGCCGCAGATGGGATGCCCCCGCCCCCACCCGCCAGTTCTCAGGCCCCCAAGTGCCCTAATTGGCTAATCTCACGCCCAGAGCTTGTTTCCCAAGGACCTTTGAGCCCCAAGAACATTCCAAGGTGTGAGTTCCCATGGGAGGGGACCGGGCTAGCACCAAAGCTCCTCAGCCCCCTGCCCTTTGCCCTTTCTGCTAAGGGTGGGGGAGAGGCTGGGCGCCCGGAGGTGCACTGTGGGCACAGGGGCTGCCAGGCCCCATCCTTAGGACAGTCCCTGATGACCTTGATTGATTAACAGGTGATGAGGCCACCCCGAGCGAGGACCTAGAGGAGGCAGGTGAGCCCTGGGACCACCCCGGAGGACACGTGGGGCTCCAGACACAGGGCCCCAGCCCAAGCCAGGGTTCGTGTCCTGGCCCAGTAGAGAGGATGGTCCCTGTGCCCTGGGTGAGGGGCAGGACCAGTGGGAGGGCCAGGGACCCACGGGTAAGATGAGGCAGAGGTTTGGGGGGATGGGGCCACATAGGGAGGAGCCTCCGGAAGGAGTGGGGTGGGGACCAGACACCCGAAGGCTGAGCGCTCAGAGCGATGCTTCCACCTCTCCCGGCTCCGCCCCGGAGGAGGCCCCCAGGGGCTCCAGCTATGACCTGCCCTGCCGCTGGCTGGAGGCGGCGGACCTGCAGGCCGGCGCGCCCACCACCCTGGGCAACGGCACCGGCTGCAGCCGGCAGGGGTCCCCAAGGGCGTGCTGCGGCGGCCGGGCCTGCAGCCCTTCTGCCGCACCGGCTGTGGCAGGGTCTTCTGGGAGGGCGCCCACCTGGGCCGCAGCACCATGCATTTCAGCGAGGTCCTGCGTGGTGCCTCCAGCCCCTGGGCGCAGAGCTGAGCCCCCGGCCGCCACCCGGCCAGCGGCCCCTCCTGAGGACAGGGCCGCGGGCCCCGCTGGCCTGCATTGCCCCCCGACTCCCTGCACACACCTGGGTGCCCCCCACCAGCGTGCCAGCAGGGTCCCAGCCCCACACAGCTACTGGGGATGCAAGTTTTCCCTCACAGTCAGGATGCTCGGACCCTGAGCCGAGAATCGCCTGACATTCAGGAATGAGGCCGGCGGAAGGGGGGAAGGACACGCCTGGTAGAGGAAATTGCACAAAGGCCCAAGGGTGGGACCCAAGTGGCTCCCCGTCTGCGGGGCTCAGCAGGCTGGGGGGTGGGGGCACACAGGCCCCCCCTGCGCTAACCCACTCCACCCCCACTACCCCACCCTGCTGGCCATCTCGGGCCAAGGGCCAAGCCTCCAGGCCAGGCAGGACAGGACCTTCCTGCCTGACCCCAAGTAGGTCCCAGCCAGGCTGGCCTCAGGACCCTCCGGGGCCCTCTGGTTCTGGGGAGTAAGCTGGTGGGATCCTGCTGGGGCAGGGCCCTTTAGGCCAGATGGCGGGGTGGCTTCCTGGGGACTGGGCCCCAGCCCTGCCTGGTGCAAGGGGCAGGGCAGCCCCCCTCTAGGAAGACATCCATTGTGTACTGGAAGGCCGTGGCCTGGAGGGAAGGCGGCACCTCTGAGTCTCCTGCCCTGGCCCCCTCGCTGGCCGGAGCTTGACCCCACAGGCCTCTTTTCCTCCCCCCACCCCCACCCCCCAGTCAAGGCTGGGTGGCCCCCTCTCATGAAAGAGGGCAGCAGCCGAAGCCACAGGGGGGCCCTGCACACAAGAGCCTCCCCCTCACAGCTGCAGGAAGCAGGGGCTTCTCCGCCCACTCGGAGGGAAACTGAGGCGCAGGCGCCCATGGCAGGCACCCCAAGGGCCCACGGGCACTGGTGCCAGGTGGGCGGGGAGAGGAGCCTAGACTGCATCTTGCCCTCGCTGCCTCCTCCTGGCTCACCCCCCAGGAATGTGCGCCCCCCCACATCCCTTTCCTGTCCTTCCTGCCTTGAGCGGAAACCAGCTCAGATTTGGCTGAGGAGCCCAGGCGGAAGCCTCGGGGCTGCTGGGGCCTGGGGGCTGGGGCGGGGCTGCCGCCTCTGCCCAGAGCAGGGTGCACCTGCAGGCCCAGGTGTGGTGGCCTCAGGTACCAGGTGGGCACGGGCCATGCCCAGCCTGCCTCTGCCCCTGCCCGGGTTGGGGGCCATGCTGAAAGGCCATACGGACATCCTGCCACATTCCCTATCCTCTCCTTTCTCTGGAAGTGCCCACCGGGCGCCAGGCGCTCAGCCCCCCAGCTACTCTGGGGCCAGCTGGAGCAGGGTGGCCCTGCACAGACGGAGGGAGCGGCTCCGAGGCTCGGAGGACAGGGCCAGGCCTAGGCTGCAAACTGGCCTTCCCCACCCTTTGGTCCCTGCTGAGCCTGAGGGCCAGGCAGGGCTGCCGAGGTGAGCAGGCAAACCAGACCCCACCAGTGGTGGGGACCCTCTGTGGTTGGGGTGCTGCTTCCAAGAGCCAGCCCACCAGCCCCGTCCTAGGGGGCAGCCTGAGCACGCTCCTCCCCCGTAGGGTTAGGAGGAAACCGTCAGGGGTGCTAGCCCCACTGCCCAACCCAGCCGCTTCCTGGACACTCTGCTCTGACCCAAGGCCCTGGTATTGGTTGCAACTGGTCCTCAACACAAGAGGCCACAGCCAGGGACAAGCGCGGGGAGACAGGAGACCAAGTGTCCTTCCTGTCCCTCCGGGCAGGCCCAGCCCCAGCATCCCTCTGCCCTGTGTACCCTCTAGAGGGAGGAGAGTAAGGGGCCCAAGTGGGGCCCCTTTCTCAGTGTGCCCCTCCCTCACAGCCACGCCTGTGCCATCCAGCCTGCCTTCCCACCTCCCCACCCCTCTGCTGCCCAGACCACTGTCTCCCTCCAGGGACCCTCCGGGGCTCAAGCGCTCACTGCCTGCCCAGCCTGGCTCCACAGCACACCGCTGGTCCTGAGCCATCAGGGGGTCAGCCCAAAGAGCCTTCTGAGGCCCCCGGACAGCCTTAGGCCCCTTCCCAGGCCAGGGGTCAGGCACCATGCCCACCGGGTGGGCTGTGGCCCCAGTGCCAGGCCGTGCCCTGAGCGGCCAGCAGGGCAGGCAAGAGCCGAACCCTGATTGTCTGCCACAGTTCCTGCCCCGGGCGTCCTTCCTCTGCTCTGGCCGAGGGCTGAGTGTTTGTTATTTGATCTCTATCCTCTCTCGGCCCTTCTACCAGGTGTCTGGGCTGCTGGGAAGAAACACTCTCCTCTTTCCCACGCTCCCCGACACATTTTAATGAATTAGCTGGAAGCCCCGCCCCCCCACTGCCCGCCTGCCTGCTCACCCTCCCTCCCCTGCCTAGTGCCTTTAAGGTGGCCGCGGCCTTGGCCCAGCTCTGGCCAGCCGCCTCTTCTGCGCTGTCCTCCCCAGGCTGCCCCACCCAGATCTTCCCAGCCCGTATCCCAGAATGCTCCCCAGGCTGCCCCACCCCTGCCCACGTTGCTCCCCCCTCCTCACTGCTCTGAGCCTGGAAAGGAAGGGGGTCCCCAGAGGAAGAAGGGGACCCCTGCGACCCCGGCCTCCACCCCACCATGGCCCTGCGGGGTGGCACCCCCTGGGCCAGCACCCTCAGAGCTGATGTGGAGAAGGACGGGGTCCAGCTGCGTAGCCAGGGTTCAGTGTGTCCCCACAGATCCCAGGTCAGGGGTTTCTCCCTCAGAGCCAGTTTGTGGAAGTGACACCACCAAGAGAGCCACAAACACCAGAGGGGGGCTTTCCTGAGCCCCGGGGCAGGGCCTGGCCCATGGCGGGCCTCTCCCCCTCCCTCCAAGGCATTTGGAACAAATGTCCTCCTTTCGGACTGTTCCTTCAGCAAACATGTAGGAGCCGGTGTCCTGCAAGCCCCTCTTCCCCTCCTGTCCTCGAATGGGGCAGCTCCTGGGGTGTGGAGCAGAGCGGCTCAGAACGAAATGGCCCAGCCACAGTGGAGAATTCCATCAGCTCCCCAGGGACAGTGTGACCGTCCCCTGAACCCCACGATGGCAGGCCTGGCTACACCTGTCTGACCCTTACACCGAACCCTGGGTGGGGCAGGAGGCAACCTCCGGGTAGACTCTTACGGCCACTCTGGCCATGCGGATCCAGCTGGGGGGCACCCAAACTACCGATTTCCTGGCCCGTGGTGGCGGCCGCACGTTCCCACGTGGAGCTCACAGGGCCCTTTGTCGACCCTCCTCGAAGCCTGCGCCGTGTCAATGGGACTTTTCTCCCAGGCTCTGCTCCGGGGCACAACAGGGTCTCCAAGATGCCCTTCTTCAGGTCAGGGGACCTGAGCCCACCGGGGCTGGGGCATGTCTTTGAGACCACTGCCCTCCGGGGACAGCCCTGGGCACATTCTCAGGGTGCCCTGCCGTCCATGCCCAGCCCTGTTCCAGGGAGAAGCAGGGAGGTACGTGCCCGCCTAGCAGGTCACAGCCCTGCACAGGGTTGCATGCTCACCCGCTCTGCGGGTCACTGTCCAGAGGGAACTATGGGCCCCAGAGGACAGGGCCTCTGCCCTCTTCCCTGGTGCTCAGGAGATACAAGGGCTGCTGGAGGTGGTCGGGGCCCTGCCCTCGACGTGTTCACACTCCAGCAGCAACTGTTCCCAGGTCCCCTTACTGGGCCCAGGGACACTTCCTGGTAAGATGAGTGGGACAAGGGAGGGGCTCCCGATACCAGCAGCACCCCCCAAGTCACAACCACGGCTGGACCTAGCACAGGCTCTGCTGAGCCCGGGCTCAGCCACCTGCACGGGGGGAGCTCCTGGTGGGAGCAAGTCTGAGCAGAACCGCTGGACCACCAGCCTCAGGGAGACCAGAGTGAGGGACTCGGGGATCCCGCTGCCAGGAGGACCCCAGGACAGCCAGCTACGGCCTGCAGGTAGCCGACCAGAGGCAGCCAGCCCTGGGGTGGCCTCACCCAGTTTTTCCTGCGGTTTGGCTGTGACTCCTCCAGAGCAGAGAGCAAGATGGGGGCGCACCCACGTGTGTGTCCAGACACGGGGGGCACCGGGCAGACACCCACGGGAGCCCATCCTGAAACAAGGCCTAGCAGGGTGGTCTCCCCTGACGAGGCCCGGAGCCCGGCTGGCTGCTGAGGGAGTGCCAGCTCCTGGGTGCTCGCCTGCTGCCCAAGGCCTACCGCTCCGAGAATCACTCCTGCCCCATCTCCAGCCACCGCAGCCCAGCTATAAACTGTAAAATCCTAATGAGCAAATTCGGCCGCAGTATTAGAGCATCAATAAAAAATGGGTTTACAGTTTGGAAATGAGTCATTTCTGGGTTTCCCTTCCGAGCGGCCCTTGGCGCCTTTCCTGGGGCTGCTCACCTGGCCAAGCCCCCTGTCCCTAGTCGTGCTGATGGAGGTGGCCCAGCAGAGGGAAGCAGGCCCTGAGGTTCCGCTGACTGACCTCCCCCCTCCCCCCCCCCGCCACCTTGGAGGAGCTTCTGAGAGGGAGGTGGGGTGGAGGGGGGCAGCCCCGGGCTTCCTCCGGTAGAGACCCTGCTTCTCTGTCAGGGCGGGGCCTCAGGGTTTGGCTCCTCAAGCCAATCAGGTTGGGGAGGAAACGCGGGATGACCCAGGCCGCCGGAGGAGCCGCCCGCGTGCGGGAAGGACCGCGTGGCTGAGGTCACACGCCCGAGCTGTTTGTGGAGTTGGCCCCCGCGTAGACCCTGTGTCCTGGGGTCCAGGCTGGGCCAGTCTTGTCGCCGCGCACCGGCGTGCTAGGGACGCGGAGGGTCTACGGCCGGCGCTCCGGGAGCGTGGAGCGAGACTCGGGTCTCTACCCGGGCCTCCCGGGTCTGAAATGCCCGCGAACCCCCACCATGGGGAGGCCGCCCTCGGGTCCACCTCGAGGCCGCGCTCGGCCAGGGATCGGGCCTGGGTCCGTCCGAGAAGGGAGCTTGGAATTCCCCGGGTGGCCGAAAGCAGAGTAGGCGGGACGACGGCGGAGATGCGCAGAGCCCCCGGGCGCGTGGAGCAAGGAGCTCCCCCCAACCCCCGCCAACCACGGCCACCTGGCCCCCTGCCGGCGACCAGCGCCCCCTGCCGCGAAGCGCGCGGCCGCCCGGGCACGCCCCGCCCCGGCCCCGCCCCCGCCCCGCCCCCACGTGGGCGCCGCCCAATCGTAGGGCCGCCGGCGCGCGCGTCACGGGCGCCCTATTGTTATGCAAATATAAAGGGGGTAAAAGGCGCCCCGGCGCGGCGGGCGGGCGAGTGCAGCTGCGCGTGGGGAGGCGTGTTGGACCCGCGTGGGAGCCGCAGCGAGCAGGGACCGGGATCGCGCGGCGCGGCCGCCGGGCCCACCGGCCCCCGCGAGCGCAGTGCCCGCCCCCGTCGCCCGCCCGCCCGGGCGTGGCTGGATGCGGCGGGGGCCCCGCTGCGGCGGCCCCCGGCCCCCAGCGCCCGGAACGCCCAGGAGCGGCGTGCGGGGCCCGGGGGCTCCGCGCCCTCCATGCGCCGAGGCGCGCCCCGAGACAGCCAGGGGCCCGCGCCGCAGCCGCCGCCGCCGCCGCCCGCGCTGAGCCCCGGCGCGGCCCGCGGCCCTCTCCCGGCGGCAGCATGAGCCAGGCCGAGCTGTCCACCTGCTCGGCGCCGCAGACGCAGCGCATCTTCCAGGAGGCCGTGCGCAAGGGCAACACGCAGGAGCTGCAATCGCTGCTGCAGAACATGACCAACTGCGAGTTCAACGTGAACTCGTTCGGGCCTGAGGGCCAGACGGCGCTGCACCAGTCGGTGATCGACGGCAACCTGGAGCTCGTGAAGCTGCTGGTCAAGTTCGGCGCCGACATCCGCCTGGCCAACCGCGACGGCTGGAGCGCGCTGCACATCGCCGCGTTCGGCGGCCACCAGGACATCGTGCTCTATCTCATCACCAAGGCCAAGTACGCGGGCAGCGGCCGGTGATGCCCGCCCGGACCCGGACGCGGGCCTCGAGCGTGTCCTCTGCTGTACCTTCCCGCCAACTACCTCGGTGCGCACCGGGCTCCCGGGCCCAGAGGCCACAACGAGTCTGGCGCGCGCGCGTCCGCGCCCACGGGGGCCGCGCGGCGCCCGCTGCCCTGGATCGACGCCCCCGCGCGGCCGCCGGGACCCCGGCGGAGGGCTTCCCACGGCCCCCGCCCGCCGCCTCGCTGGGGGGGTGGGGGGGGCGTTGTGCGGGAGGTGGGGGCGGGGCGCGGGCTGCAGCCCCTTTGAAATTTGAGTCTCGCTACCAGCAAGTTCGGAGTCCCGAGACACCGGATCCTCCGGTCAAAATGTTTTCTCCCGAAGGTGGAAGGCGGGCGGTGGGGACGCCGGGCTCGGGGCGCCCCGCCGCCCGCAGGACTCGCGGCCGAAGCCCGCAGTCGCCTAGGGGCCACGGCGGGGCTTCTCCGGGCCGGACGCGCGATAGTGGAGACGCTTCGCTGTTCCTGGGGTTCTAAAGTATTTATCATGTGTGTGTATATTTGTGGGTGAAGTTTGTGCGCCTGATTTATTTTTTTTGTTGTTTGGAAACTATTGTGCGTGGTCAATGTGGTTATGGGGGGGAAGATGCAGTTTTTTTCCTAGTCTTAAAACTAAAACTTGAGTCTGTCATTTCTTGGTTGCACTGAAAATACCGCCCGGCCTGATGGTTTTCCCGTGCTAGTCCCTCTCCCTCCTTTCTCTCTCTCCCCTCCCCCTCCCCCCCCCCCCCCCCCCCCGTCTCTCCTTCTTGCACACGGACACACAGTTCCGAGCGAGTTTTGGAAGCCCCGGGCCTCCCTCTCCCCTCTTCTGTGAGAGGCCACCATCCCCCAAACCTGCTGGCTTTGCAAAGCCTCCTCGGGAGCATGGGTGCTCGGGTGTGGCGGTGGGGGGGGCGGGGGGATCATACCTTTTCTAGTGAGTTCTATTACAGTTAGTCGGTTGCACACTTTTTTAAAAAAGTAAATGGATTTGCCACGATTGAATGTCATAACATTTATGACGGAATATAAAATATTAACATATTTTAAGCCAAGTTTTAGGTGTATTTTTTGAATCTTGGTTATAAACCCAATTTTAAAGGGCGTTGTATCCAGCGCTGTGAAGGCAACAATGTACCCATATTTATATTTTTATAAAATACCTATAAGACTGTGAATCTCTTGTGCTAATTGCTGAGTGAGCTGAAGGACTGCTTTGCCCCTCTTCAGTCTCCCGGAGCTTCAAGGACCCGATTCGAATCCGAAAATCCTGTCATGGGGGAGGGGCCGCGCGGGGACCTGGGCCGGAGGCGGTGCTTCTGCGTCACTTTCTGTCCCGAAAGGCGCCCTTCCTGGTCTCCGAGGTTCCAATTTTCTATGCAACCCCACACCCCTTGTTGTTTTGATCCTGAGAAATAAAAGGGAGGCTGAATTATTCAAATTTAAATGAGGCTTCCCCAGGGTAGAAGTGCTGCTGACCCTTCGTGCAAAAATGGGGAGCACTTGAGGACACAGGTGGGTGGAGGCCCTTTGTGCGTGGCTGGTCAGACTCTCGGGCAGTCATCTGTGGCTTTTCATAAAACCTTGTGTGAGAAGAATATATTGATAATGTCAGTGAAACAAGCAGACATTGAAACTGAGGCACAGATTACTCCAAAAGGAGTTTTTCTGTATATTTTTTCTAGATGCAAATACCTTTTTAATTATGTTAATTAATGTTAAAACTTTCTAGGCTTATATGGAAGCTGTGTGTGGGTCCTGGTATGATCACTTCTAACTGGATAAAGTCTGCAGCACATTCCTGAGTGTACGATATAGACTTGTAGCCCAGCATGAAAAATTTATGAATAAATTTTTCATTGATTTTTTTTTTTTATTAAAAAAAGTTTGTTGGTTCTTCTTGGTCTTGGCACCCAGGAGGAGGGTCAGGCTGCAACATGCTATTTGTGGGTGCCGTCTACACAATGCTTGGCTTGTTTTCACCTAAAGACAGTGCCTGGTAAACTGGCTCTGGGCTCAACTCAAGGGCCAGCCCCAGTTGGCCATGTATGGGATTTGTAAGGTGCCAGGGGAGGACCCTCTTCCAGCTGGGTGGGGGGGACCTAGGCCACCCTGAGAGCGCCCAAAACCAGCCGACAAGCTGTTTCCTCTGCTCCCTGGCAAAGCAGCTGAGGCCTCTGCGTGGGAAGTTCTTGAGGTTCTTCCCACCCCCTGGCCAGCTGAGGTGCCACAGGTCCTCAGGGGAACCAGGCCCCTCTTCTGCTCACCAGGGCCCTCCTCCGCTGTGGGTTTATGCGGGACCACCTGCTGCACACAAGGCGTATTTTTTAATCTGGGGAACATCATAATTGATCTCTCCTGGCGACTAAAAGGCCTGTTTCTTCTCTCCGTCTGCCGGTGGCATCTGGGAGCTGGGGAGGCCAGCCACTCCCCGAGGAGCACAGACCCAAGGTAGACTTAAGTGTCAGCCAGGGTCCCTGTGTGCGTGAGGGGAGCGCAGAGCAGGGTGTCTGTTTCTGGCACCTACAGGAAGAGCAGAGACTCTCCGTGCACGTACCTGAGATGCCCTCGGGGCCCTGGGGCCTTAAGAGATGGGGGTGCAGGCGAGGACACCAGTGGGTCCAGAGAAGGGGGAGCCGGCAAAGGTAACCGCTTTCTCTTGTAACCCAGACCCCTCTGCTGCAGCCAGATGGTGTCAGCTTCCTGTCTGTCAGCAGGTCCCTGCGGCTCTACCTCGTCCTGCAGACATACTGCACTTTCCAGACTGGAAGCTTCTGGGGCTGTGCCTTCCATGTTCCTACTTTGCCTATCTGCTCTGTTCTGCCCTTAAGGGTTTTCTGAGCTCGTCTTCCTGTTGGTGAAATAGGCATTTACTGTCCCTCAGCTGGCCAAGAGACCGGGTGGAGGAGGGGGGGTGCAGCTCTATCCTTAGACACCCGCAGAGGTGAGTGGAATATCTGGTGCAAATGAGCTCGCAGGGGAGGTGGTGTCCACCGGGCTGGGCGGGCGAGCAGAGTGGGCTGAGGGTGCCAGGCCTCGAAAGGGAGAGTTGCTACAAGGACGTGGACTTTGCTCAGGGTATCTGGAGCATGAAGTCAGGCCTGGGCCCTCTCTGGGTGGCCCGCGGGCATGCAGGACCAGACCTCCATTTCCCACCCAGGTACTGCTGCCCACAGGAGAGCGAGGAAGCCGGCTCAGAGCTGCAGGTAATGTGCTTGTTCCCGGCATTAGCTGCTGGGGAGGGGTCTGCTTCCCAGCGAGCTGCTGGCCCGGCTGCCCCGGCCACTTGTGGAGCATGAGAGCTGGGACACCTCCCAGGCCCGTGGCTGCCACCATGGGAGACGTCGGCTCCCTTAAGTCCTCCCTCTGAGAGACACATTTGACTGAGAAAGGCTTTGTGCTGCTCACAGAGGAACAGTTTTCTCTCCAGCATGGACAGAAAGGAGGCCAGGCCCTGCTCAGCCCCACAGCTGCGGAGGAGGCCTGGTGGGGTTTTGCTGCCTTGTTTCCCTAGGTGCTCTTCTGTGCACAGACAACCCCCGCCCCCCAGCCTGGGCCCTGGCTGTTGGTGAGGGACTCGGGGCGGTGCCTAAAGATGTGTATTCATGGGCATCTCGTGGCCCTTTCATTGGGCAGAGCCCTAGGAAACAGACACACTACAACTCCAGTTCTCCTGCCGCCATCTGGGGTCAGAGCTGTGACCAAATGGGCAAGCGGGGCTTCTGTGCTCAGGAACTGGCACTGAGTGGCCAGTGGTGTCACCTGGGAGTCCCTCCCCAGGTGGGCCTTCAGGGGCGGAGGCCTCCTCTCAAGCCTCTTTGTGGCCGGTGCAAGAAAGAAGTCAGAGCTGACCTCTCTGTCTGGCCCCCGGGACCTGCAGGTCCGCTGTGGAGGCCAAGTGAGGGTCCTAGCCAGGAGCACGGAGGACACCCACGGTGGAGGGGTCCGGCTGGCAGGGGCTGGATTGCTGCGAAGTCCTGGGGGGCCTACCAAGGAGAAAGGGAGATGGACCAAATGGACAAGGATAGGGCCTCCCCCACCCCACCCCCACCCCAGCCAGGAGTGATGGCGGCTCCTGTCCAACTGTCTGTCTCTCTGACCTGACCCCGGCCAGACACAGGAAGTGTTTACTGTTGGAATGGATGCCAGAGAGAGACCAGGAAATGCAGGAAAATGGTCAGCCAGAAAGAGTGATGTCTAAAGTCAACAGGCGTGGGAGCCAGGACAGAGCCTGCCAGAGGAGGGAGGGCAGGATTTGGAGGCCAGACCCAGGGCCAAGGACCAGGGAGGGAGGTTAGGAGAAGGAGAGGGAAGGGGCTGCCCTCTGGCTCTGTCCCCCAAAGGTCTTGCAGCTCACCGCAGGGTGGCACAGAGCAGGGTCCACATAGGCAGCCTGGCAGCTCAAAGAGGCGGGTGTCCACCTGGGAGCTGAAGGAGGGAGAGGGTGCCAGACACAGGGGGCAGCTGGGGAACAAAGCCTGAGCCCGGGGTGTGAGGCCTGGGCGAGAGGGGGCCGTGGGAGGTCTGCGAACCTCCCAGACAGCTCCTCCCCGAGGCCTCCAGCGCAGCCTCCTCCTGGGGCTTGGGGTCTCTGGAGGCCGCCCTCCCCCACCTCCCACTGCACGCTCCGCCTCTGTGGCCTGGGCTCCGGGCTCCCCCTCCAACACTCCCCTCCCCTCTGTCGGGCGCATTCTTCTGCTTGGCTGTACGTCGGGCCGTCCCTTCGCTCGTCTGTCTGTCTTTCTTCTCTTGCCCCCTCCAAAGCCGTGGCCCCCATTCATTCTCGAGGCCTCTGCCCTTTCCTCCGCGCGGGTCCCCGCTCGGCGAGCAGCTGCTATGCTAATGAGGGCGGAGGGAGGTAGGGGACCGGCGGGCAGGGGGAGGCTGGGGGGCCCCCGGGAGGTGGGGGGGCAGCAGAGGCGCAGGAGAGAGGCGCCGGTGGGGGAGTCCCGCTGGAGGGCGCGGCTAGGGGGCGGACTGGGGGGGAAATGGGCTTGGACCGGGGCAACCAGCGTGCGGAGGCTGGGAGCTCCGCATTGGGAGGGGGATGGGCTGGGCAGTGGGGGCCCTGGCCCGGGGTAGGGGGCGGGCACTCACAAAGGCCGGGGTAGGACCGTCCTGCGCACCCACTCTCCAGGCGCGGGGTGTCCGGAGTAGAGACCAGCTGTCATCTCTGTTCTGGGGTCACGGCCTGGGACCGGCAGCTCGTTCAGAGGTTCCCCGCCCCCGCCCCGCACCCCGCAGACCCTGCTGCGCTTGGGGGCTGCAGTGCGCCCTCCACTGGAGGGGGTCTGAACCGAGACGGATGGTCAGGCACTCCCGCCCGCCCCAGGCCTGGATGGTTGGACACAGAGAGGGGTACGGGGGGGGAGTCCCCCAGCCACCCCCGGGTGCCTGAGGATCCCGGGCCTCAGGGGGACTGGGGAGGGGGCCGAGCGGGAGTCGGAGACCCTGACCACCGCCCCGCCCCCACGCCCCGGCGTCCAAGGGACTACGAGGGGTGGGGTAGGGACCTCCCCCCCCACCCCCCCGCCGCGAGCCTGGCTCTTAGCGCCCGGTCCGCCCCAGCTCCTTCCTGACCTCGCCCCCCGGCTTAGGCGAGAACCCACGAGTGGAGACGGCAGGCAGCATCCGCAGCGGGTGGGGGCTCTCGCCAGGCGCGTCTCGCCCTAGCTGCCCCGGGGCGGGCTCAGCCCCAGTGGGGGCGCCGGCCCAGGACCGCGCTGCGCGGGCTGTGCTGCCGCCCTGCGGCCGCGGCGCGCGCTGCGCCCACAAGCCCGGGGGTCCCTGGGCCCCCGGCAGGCACGACCCCTGCCTGCCCTTCGCCGCGCGCACGCGCGCCCTCCCGGCCTGCTGCTGACACCCTGGAGCCCACCCCAGGTCTGAGGAAGGGGCAGGGGCGTTGACCCCACAGTGGTTCTTGGCTTCCGCCCTCCCCAGAGGAGACGGCCTGGGGAAGTGCGCCCATCACGGTCCTCATCGAGCGATTGGCAGTGGTGTGCTGTTCTCCCATTTGGCGCAGTAGGGAAGAGAGGGCATTCCAGGGCCCTGGGGCCACAAAGAATGGATGATCAGCAGGACACAGGATCTGTCGCAGTCCTGTGGACGTGGCTACCTACCACTTGGCACACTTCAGGACCCAGACCACGTCTCTCAGAACCATCAGGACCAGTCATGGGGGGTGGGCAGGTGGGGGCGCTACCAGATCAGCGCCCAGAGCCTGGCGCCTCAGCAGAGGGGGCTGGGGGCGGGAGGGGGGGATGGGTAGAGGCTGGTACTGGGGTTGCAGACTCTTCCTGCTGTCTCCCGACCCCATTCCAATGGAAGTGGTGACAATGGGCAAGTGCAAGGGAGGAAGGTCTGTTCAAACTCTTGGCTGCTCAGAGCTGGAGGCTGGAGACCAGGTTTACACCTGGCACGGGCTCCCCCAATGGATAAAACCCACCTCTGCAGGTCTGTGGGCCTCCTCATGAGTACCTGTGGACAGGAGCCCCCAGGGGAACCAAGCCCAAAACGTCCCATAACCTTTCCTACAAGATAGGACAAAATTCAGAACAGCAGTGGTGTTAAAAAGATAGAACGTATTTCTCAACGGAGAAGTCCCAGTAGGTGGTCCAGGGCTGGTATGTGGTGTTAGGGGCCAGGTTCCTCCGATGCTGTAGGCTGTGCGGGCTTTTGACCACAAGGCTCGGATGGCAGCCCATCAAGTCTACATTCCAGCCAATAGCCGGGAAGAACTAGAGCTTGATCCTCTCCTCCAGGCGCACTTCCTAGGAGTGACTCCGGCCACATCTGCTCACATCCCATTGGCTAGAGCTCAGTCACATGATCAACCTCACTGCAAGGGAGGCTGGGAAATGTAGTCTATTCAGTGCTGCACCCTGGTTAAATGGGGTCATAGGGGAAGAAAGGCTGATAATTTGGAGGTGGGTAGGTGGGTAGCAGTCTGTGCCTGCCTTGGTAACATCGACGTCATCCAGGCCATGTTGTCAGGTAATGTGGGAAACAAAGGCAAAAGAAAAATTAAACTTCCTTACTACTTACAGCTCATTGATAAGTCCTTCAGACAGGCAGAGTGACATTCCTCTGGGAGCTCAGCTGCCTCGATGTGGACACTTTGCTAAGGGCAAAAGGCAATCTTAGCCCAACCCCCAGGGTCCTGTGACTCTCCTTTAAACATATAGACATTCCTTTGGAAACTTCCTTTATCTCTGTTCCCCAAAACACGTGTTGGCAATCATCCCCCAAGCATGTGGCCCACCGATACACATCTGAAGGGTCTCACGGTTGAGGGTTTACTAGACAGTAATAAATGACCTTCTAAAACAGCTAGCCCCCTCAGGGTCCTGGAAATCTTGCTTCCAAAATACCTGTCCCCACCCCCCTCCCAACTTGAGAGTGCATAATGGGCTACTCCTCACAACTCCAGTGTCGCTCTTTCTGCCCACGGGCCCTGTCCCTGTGCTTTAATAAAACCACCTTTCTGCACCAAAGACATCTCGAGAATCCTTTCTTGACCGTTTGCTCCAAACCCCAACATTTCCTACTTCATCAGGCAGAACTGTCTGTGCTTTATGCTCTGTCTTGTCCTTCCCGGCTGCAAATACACCCAACATTGTAGGCTTGGAAGTTTGTACTGAAGAACTTTCTAGGGATTAAAACCGTCCAACAGTGGGCCGAACAGGAAGAAAACAGGGGCGCTCCTGAGCGCGGGACAGAACCAGCCTCATGCTGCCCTGGGATGGCCCGCTCCCAGCCTGACCCAGCCGACTGCACAGGCCCCAAGGGAAACGGGAGAGGGGGGACACTGGCACCCAGGGCGCGTGTACCGATGAGTCTAGTGAGTTTAGGTCAGTTGTGCCTTCTGGTCCCAATTCCCACAGTAAGCTCCGTGCTACAGAGCAGGCAAACAATGCAATGCTTGTGTAGCCATCGGGAAATCAGACTACTTTCGGAGGCTGAGGAAGGGCCTCAGGAAGCCTCTGCTCCCAGCACCCCAGAGAGAGCAGACAGTATGCAGGTGCAACCAGCCCTTTGCCCGGCAGGCCCCCATTCCTGGTTCTCTTTGGCTCAATCTCCCTCTCCCTTATCGGGGAGGAAAGTAATAAGTAACCCAGCACTTTGAATTCTCAAGGTCATGTTGTTAATAAAGTACTCCTTCTCAAGGCTTCCTGTGATGTCCTTTTGTGGGTGGCTTCTTTTCATTTTATTTGAAACTGAAAGAAAATAGTTAGGTTTATCATTATTCCTAAAAAGCAACTTTACTGTGGTATAATTTACACACAATAAAATGCAGCCGTTTAGAGAGTGCTGAGTACTGGTCGATGTGTCTGCCGTCATAACTGAGGCCATAATCAAAACGCAGAATATTTCCATCACCCCCAGAAAGTTCTGCCATGCCCCCCCACCCCAAGTCAATTCCTCCCCAGCTCTAGCCCAGATCACTGCTGATCTGACTTCTGTCACCACGGATTAGCTGTGCCTGCTCTCGAACTATATCTAAAAGGATTTGTTTGGGATGTACTTTCTTGGTGTTGCTTCTGACACTTGGCATAATGCTTTTGAAATCCAGCATGTTTCAGTAACTTCTGGGGGGGTGTCACGGTTTTTTTTTCTTTCTATTTTTTTTTTTTTTCACTAGAAAAATCTGGCTGGTACCACACAAAACACAGTCTATTCTCAACGGTAATGTTTCATTTGACAGAATTACCATCCTCAATAAAGGTGCTGGCGTCACAAGGACACCTCGGAAAACTCTGGAGAGTGCAGGCACAGGCCCGCCCACACATGTCCAGCATGGCCAGTGTTGTGTCACAGTTCATCCCCTCCTCCTGGACACTGAGCCCCAAAGAACTGAAAGTCCAACTGCAGAGTGTCCACAGAGCCGGCCTTCCCCGGGAGAACGGGCCAATCTCACTGTGCTGAAGGCGATGCACCTGAGACCCAGGACCCTCCTCTGCCAGAGATGAGAAGAGTAGGCTGTGTCCCCTGTCACTTTGCAGGGACAGATGTGTGAGTGCCCAGTCATGCGAGGCGGTCGGGAAACAAAAATCAAGTGTATTTCTGTGTTCTATCCATTAACATGTAGAAAACAAAACTTTAAAAATAATCTTACAAATAAGTAAATAACAACACATTTACCATAACATCACAAAACGTAAAATACTTAAGGATAAACTTAATGAAGGATGTATGAGATCTTCCTGCTGAAAACTACAGAACGCTGCTAGGAAAAATTTGTAACCATCAAAATTAAACAAGAACTGTATCGTGTTCACGGTCTGCAAGACTCAATATGGTGAAGGTGTCCGTTCTGCCCAAGTTCATCTATAGATTCACTGCCATCCCAGTCAGAACTCCCACAGGTTGTGTGTGTGTGTGTGTGTGTGTGTGTGTGTGTGTGTGTGTGTAAACTGAACCCTCTCCTCCAGGCTCACTTCCTAGGAGTGACTCCTGCCACATCTGCTCGCGTGCCCTTGGCAGTAAGGAAATTTTCTTAAAGACAACACACAAAAAAAGCAAGAAACATAAAGGGAAAGAGTAATACACACGAACACATTAAAACTGAGGATGTCTTTCATCAGGATGCTATTAGGAGAGAAGAAAAGCAAGCCACCGAGTAGAAGAAGATATTTGCCACACATATAATCAACAACAGGCTCATACCCAGAATTTATAAAGTACTTCTACAAATCTGTAAGAAAAAAACAACCCACTTCAAAATGGGCAAGAGAAGCAAATCGGCACTTCACAAATCATCCAGGAGAAGCAAGTTAAAATCACAGTGAGAACCACCAATGACACCAAATGTTGGTGAGCATATGGGGCACCAGCAGCTCTCCCAGGACGCTGGGGGCTGGGGGGCTGGAATGAGTTGGACTTTGGAAGAGTCCAAGAGTCTGACTAAAACCCAGAATTCCACTTCAAGGTACACGGATGTGTCGGTTTCCTAGGCCTACCCTGACAAAGTACCACTAACTGGGGGGCTTAAATGACAGAAACGCATTACCTCTCAGTTCTGGAGACCAGAAGTCCATAGATGGCTGTAGACGGCCCACTTCTCCCTGTGCCTTCATGTAATCTTCCCTCCGTGCATGTCCATCTGGGTCCAAATCCCCCCCCCCTTTTATTGAACTAGGGCCCATCCCCATGTCTTCAATTTAACTTGATTACTTCTTATTTTCTCCAAATAAGGTCATATTCTGAGGTACTGAGGGGTAAGACTCCACCATATTAATGGAGGGGCGACACAGCTCAACCCATAACAGTTCCTGGTTGTTATGGATTCATCTGTGCACAGAGATGTGTGCAAAAATACTTAGGGCAGCATTACTCACAATAGCAAAAATAATAAAGTAATAAAAACAAATCAAATATCCATCAATAGAGTGGATAAACAAAATGTGGTGGATTCCTAAACCAAAGCACTTGCAGTGAGGAAAATGGAAGCTAGAGTACATGCTGTAACAGGAGCGGGTCTCACAAATACAATGCTGAGCAAAGAAGCCAGACACCAAACAAAACGTGTGGTCTGATTCCATTCATATAAAGTTCAGTCGATAGGCAAATTAAAACAGAGGGTGGCAAAACCTCCAGAATGGTAGAACGAAGAGCTCAAAAAATCCTTCCCCTAGAAAGGCAACAAAATAAAAACAAAAGTTCTGGACTCTGGAAATTGACCAAAAGTTTGAGAAGCAGGGGTGCCTGGCTGGCTCAGTCAGTGGAGCGTGGGACTCTTGATCTGGGGGTTGTAGATTCGGGGCCCAGGCTGGCTGCAGAGATTACTTAAAAATAAAATCTTAAAAATAAAAAAGGATTAAGAAGCATTTATTCAGATCTCAAGGAGGAAGGGCATTTTGCCTGGAGTTGTCCCCAGTTTGCATCACACAGGAATGATGCCAGAACAGGGCCAGCCAGAGGGGGCAACCACCTCTGAGGTGACCTGGAAAAGTCCTATTAAAAACCAGAGTTGTCACAATATATTATCTAAAATGTCCAGGTTTTTCTTTAAGATTTTATTTATTTATTTGAGACACAGAGAGAGAGCACACATGTGCACGAGAGCACAGGGGGAGGGGCAGAGGGAGAGGGACAAGCAGACTCCCCGCTGAGCAGGGAGCCCGATGAGGGGCTCAACTCCAGGACCCCGAGATCATGACCTGAGCTGAAGGCAGACACTTAACCAACTGAGCCACCCAGGTGCCCCTAAAATGCCCAGTTTTAAACAGAAAAATTAGGAGATATGCAAACAAACAGGAAAGTGTAATTCACACACAGGGTGAAGACAGGAAGAATGTCTCTGAGGGGGTCCAGATGTTGGACTTAGCAGCCATTATAAGTATTTTCAAAGACATAAAGGAAACTATGTAAAAAGAGCTAAAGGAGAGTATGATGGAAATGACCCACCAAATACCGAACATCAATAAAGAGAAGCTATTTTGAAAAAACCGGACTGCTTTGGAAAATAGTTTGGCAGTTATTTAAAATGTTAAAAGTAGAGTTTCCACATGACCCAGGATGCATCACCCTTTTCCAAGTCTCAGTGTATACCCAGGATAAATTCAAACATATGACCACACAGGAAACTGTATGCAAAAGGTCATAGCAGCATTATTCACAACGGTCAAAAAGTAGAGGGGCACCAGGGTGACCCAGTCAGTTAAGTGTCTAACTCTTGGTTTCAGTGCAGGTCATGATCTCATGGGTCATGGGATCAAGCCCCGAGTTGGGCTCCGTACTCAGTGCTCAGCGGGGAGTCTGCTTGAAGATTCTCTCCCTCTGCCCCCCCCCCCGGCTTTCATGTGCTGTCTCTCTCTCTCTCTAACATAAATCAATAAATCTTTTTGTAAAAATAGCCAAAAAGTAGAAAAAAAAAACAGATGTCCCTCAACTAATGAAGATATAAACACATGTGGGATATCTATGCAATGGAAAATTATCCAGCCATAAAAAGGAATGAAGCACTGATACATGATTGAAAACAGACCTTGAAAACATTATGCTAAGTAAAAGAAGCCAGACACAAAAGGACCAATATTGTAGGATTCCAGTCAAACAAACTGCCTAGGGCTGGGTGGGGAGTGAGTGCTAATGGGCATAGGGTTTCTTTTTGAGATAAAAATGTTTTAAAATCAGATCGTGGTGATGGTTGCACAACTTTTTGAATACACTAAAAGCCATCGAACTGTGTGCCTTAAATGGGTAAACTGTATGGTATGTGAATTACATCTTAATAAAAGAACGCTTTTTAAAAAATATCTTTTTTAAGTATGTGCAATTTTGTAAAGCAGATTATTTTTTAAAGGTTTTTTTTTTTAAAGATTTTATTTATTTATTTGACAGAGAGAGACACAGCGAGAGAGGGAACACAAGCAGGGGAAGTGGGAGAGGGAGAAGCAGGCTTCCCGCCAGGCAGGGAGCCCGATGCAGGACTCGATCCCAGGACCCTGGGATCATGAGCTGAGCCGAAGGCAGACGCTTAACGACTGAGCCACCCAGGCACCCCTGTAAAGCAGATTATTAATAAAAACAGAGATCCAGGGGTGCCTCGGTGGCTCAGCCAGTTAAGGGTCTGCTTTTGGTTCAGGTCATGATCCTGGGGTCCCGGGATCCAGCCCCACGTCAGGCTCTCTGCTCAGCGGGGAGACTGCTTCTCCCTCTCCCTCTGTGTACTCTCTCTCTCTCTCTCTCTCAAATAAACAAATAAATAAATCTTGGAAAAAAAAAAGTCCAGCACACAGTGGACACTAACACATGGAGAGTACTGTGTTTCCTTGATTTTGGACATCTTAAGAAGTGATACCTATAATCCAGTGATGTGAATGAAACCACCTTCGAGATACTCTCGAACATCAGCCTCATAACTTTACAACTTGGTCCCAAAATGTGTCATCCAACTTGGTCCTGAGGGACTTTGGATTATTTCAAAACCTGCAAAGCACATCTTCACAAGATGAAGCTTTCTGACCCTGAAGGGTGTTTAAAAGAATGGGCCACTTGTTCTGAAGGTCATTCTGAAAAAGAAGTTCCAGGCATTTTGCACATTCCTGGAAAAAAGTGTCCATACAACATTCTTTAAGATGCATCAATTCCATCACTTTTAGAAAAAAATCAAGGTGCACTATGGCTGCTCAGTCCCCTCAAGGCAAGAGGGTGGAGCCCCAAGCTCAGACACCCAGGTAGTCATCAGGTGCAAGGTCACCCTCCATGCCTCTCCTCTTGAGCATCTTAGAGCAGAAAACTGCAGAAGGTCCCAACCAGACCCAGAGCAACGTGTGGTGAGTGGGCTTGTGGCTGAAGTGCAGGCAGTTTCTGACTGTTATGAGCTTTTCCTCCCGAGCGGTACTGACCTGCTCTGGAAGGATGGTGTCTGTTCGTCCAGAAAAGTCTCAGCTGCCCACTAATCACTGCACTTCACCCATCAGCAACTCCATACACTCAAAGATCTTGGCCTGGTTCTGTCATATTTTCCACTGGTCAGGCTCTGTGAGGTCATTCTGGGAAGACCTAGATATGTCATACGTTCCATTTCAGTGTCAGTGATTTGGGTTTGTAACAACACTCCAAATGAAGGTTAACTTGCTTCAAGCTTAGGCACTCCTTGCTTGTTGACCTAAGCCCCATAGTCTGTAGTAAAATTAATCTATTTCCCTTGAGATTTTGCAGACCCCTGGGCTTGAGGAACAAAGGACCAGACTTTCCCAAAAGATATGGCCTGGCCTTATTTGAAACCACTCACCACTGCCACCAGCAAGTCTCTTCAGGGTCGTGTGGACAAATGACTTACTGCTGAGCGCCAACTTCTCCTGCATGCAGCCCCCTCACCATTTCCCAAGCCTTCCCCTTAAAAACTCTGCAGCTTCCCCTAGACTGAAAGAGATGGTCTTTGGACATTAGTCTGCCACCTTCCCAGGTTGTCCACTTCCTGAATAAAGCAACCTTCTGTTGCTTTATTCTGTTATCTAAAATATACAAAGACTTCCTCAAGCTCAACAAGAAAACAAACAACCTGATTAAAAAATTAGCAAAAGATATAAACGTACAGATGGCAAATAAGCACGAGAAAAGATGCTCCACATCACATGTCATCAGGGAGATGCAAATTAAAACAAGATACCACTACACATTATTGGAATGGCCCAATTCCAGAACACTGGAGTCAAATGCTGGAGGATATGCGGCAGCAGGAACTCTCTTTGCTGGTGGGCATGCAAGATGCACAGCCACTTCGAAGGACAGTTGGGCGGTTTCTTACAAAACTAAACATACTCTTACTGTATGATACAGCAATTGTGCTCCTTCATGTGTACTCAAACTAGATGAAAACTTATGTCCACACAAAAGCCTGCACACATATACTTAGAGCAGCTTGATCCATAATTTTTCATGGTTGCCAAAACTTGAAAGCAACCAAAGTATCCTTCAATAGGTAAATGGATAAACTGTAGTCCAACCAGACAATGGGATATTTATTCAGCACTAAAGAGAAATGAGCTATGAGGCCATGGAAAGACATGGAGGAGCCTGAAATGCATATCCGTAGGTGAAATAAGCTGATCTTAAAAGGCAACATACTGCCTACCACCTGTATGATTCCAATGATACGACATTCCAGACAAAGCAAAACTATGGAAACAGTAAAAAGATCAATGGTTTCCAGAAGTCGGAGGGAGAGGGGATAAGTAGATGGGGTGCAGAGGATTTTGATCCAATAATGGTGGATATGTGTCATTCTACATTTGTCCAAACACAGAATATACAACATAAAGAGTGAACTCTAGGGGCGCCTGAGTGGCTCAGTCATTGGTCCTCTGCCTTCGGGTCAGGTCATGATCCCAGGGTCCTGGGATCCAGCCCCTCATCGGGCTCCCTGCTTGGCAGGAAGCCTGCTTCTCCCTCTCCCACTCCCCCTGCTTGTGTTCCCTCTCTCGCTGTTATCTCTCTCTGTCAAATAAATAAATAAAATCTTTAAAAAAAAAAAAAAGAGTGAACTCTAATGTAAACTATGGAGCCCAGGTGATAATGACTTGTCAATGTAGGTTCACCAACTGTGACAAATGCACTATCAGGTGGGGCTGTTCACCGTCAGGGAGGTTGGGGGGACAGGGGATCTACAGGAAATCTCTACTATGAACCTAAAACTGCTCTAAAAAAATAGTCTACTTTTTTTTAAATCCACTCAAGGGGATCAACAGCAGACTTGAAAAGCCATAAGAAATAATCACTGACTTCGAAGACAGATCAATAGAAATTATCCATTCTGAAGAAACTAAAAAGAAACGAAGAAAAATGAACAGAGCCTTAGAGACCCATGAGACATTATTAGGAATATAAAAGTGCATATGATGAGAGACCCAGAAGGAGAGGCAAAAGAAAGAGAAGCAGAAAAAAAAATCTAATGAAATAATGACCCCAAATTCCCAAACTGGATGCAAAATATTCATCCATACATCAAAGAAGCTCAGTGAGATCCACACCTAGACCTACTGGAGAGAAGATGGTGAGAGTCAAAGACAAAGAGAAAACCTGAAGGCAGCAAGAGAAGGGCTTCTGTGCTGGGACGCATCATGAGGTGACAGCCAGCTTCTTGTCAAGACACAGTGGAAATGTGGACAGTGGGATGACATTTTTAAAGAGTCAGGGGGAAGGCAGCTATGCTCACCACCATACCACCAACGCAAGAGTCAGGGGGAAAGAACTGTCAGCCAAGAATTCCATATCCACCAAAACTCATTGAATTTATGTGCTGAAAAGTACAAAACACTGCTGAAAGAAATTAAGACCTAAATACATGGAAAGAAATCCCATGTTCATGGATTGGGAGACTTAATATTGTCAATATGTCAATACGTCCCAAGGTAAACTACAGCTTCAGTGTAGTCAAGTTACGTGAATCAAACTTCCAACAGTTTTTGCAGAAATGGAAGAGACAGAATTTGGATGTACATCAACCTACAGAGTCCTAAAATGAAAGGCTAGAATCTGAGAGCACATATAGAAGGATATAATAGGTGAAACATAAACACAACTGAAACAATCTTTTCCACAAGGACTATAAGGGTTACTATAAACACAAACAAAGAATCTTTTCCACAAGGACTATAAGGGTTACTATAAAAACCTCATGCCAATAAAATTGGACAACTTACCCGAACTGGATAAACTCTCAGAAATTCCTAGAAAGACATAAATTATGAAAACTGACTTGCAGAGTTTGCAGATTTAATTAAGAATACAGACCTTGAGGGGCGCCTGGGTGGCTCAGTCGTTAAGCGTCTGCCTTCGGCTCAGGCCATGATCCCAGCGTCCTGGGATCGAGCCCCGCATCGGGCTCCCTGCTCCGCGGGAAGCCTGCTTCTCCCTCTCCCACTCCCCCTGCTTGTGTTCCTTCTCTCGCTGTGTCTCTCTCTGTCAAATAAATAAATAAAATCTTAAAAAAAAAAAAAAGAATACAGACCTTGAGATGGAGAGAGTATCCTGGATTATCCAGATGGGACCCATCTAGTCAAATAAGTCCTTAAAAGCAAAGAAATATTCTTGGCTGTGTTCAGAAAGAGATGTGATGGCAGAGAGGTCAGAGAGATACAATGTTGCTGCCTTAGGGAGCGGAGGAAGGGGACGAGGAGCCAAGGCTCGCAGCCTCTAGGAGCAGGAAAAAACAAGCAAACCAACTTTTCCCAAAGCCTCCAGAAAGAAATGCAGCCCTACTGATGCCATGATTTTAGCCTCCTTTGATCCAATTTGGATTTCTGACCTGAAGAACTGTAAGATAATAATAAATTTGTGTTGTTTTAAGTCACTAGGTTTGTGGCAACTTGTTATGGCATTAACAGGAAACCAGCACAATTATCCTGATACCAAAGCCAGACAAAGACATCACAAGAAAACAAAACTTCAGACCAATATCCCTCATAAATACAGATGCAAAAGTCCTCGACAAAATATTAGCAAACTGAATCGAGCAACAGATAAAAAGGATTATACCCCATGACCAAATGGGATTTATCCCTGGAATTCAAGGTTGGTTTAACATCTGAAAATCAATAAAATAGGGGCACCTGGGTGGCTCAGTTGGTTAAGGGTACAGCTCTTGATTTTGGCTCAGGTTGTGAGATCGAGACCCGCATGCACACACATGCTCTCTCTCTCTCTAAAAAAAAAAAAAGAAAGAAAGAAAGAAAAGAAAAAGAAGTTAAAGAACATAAACCACATGTTCCCCTCAATAGGTGAACATATTTGACAAAATCCAACACTCATTCATAAAACTCTGAACATTCAAAGAATACAAGGAAACTTTCTCACGCTGACAAAGAACACTACAAAAAGCCCGGCAGCTAACATCCTACTTAATGGTAAAAGACTCGATGCTTTGCCCCTAAGAGGAATACCACATTTCTGGTCTAAAACATTGTACTAGGAAGTTCCAGCCAGTACATGAGGCAAGAAACAGAAATAGAAGGCATAGAGACTGGGAAGGAAGAAGCAAAACTGCCTTTATTTGCAGAAACATGATCCCATATGTTGAGCACCCTAAGAAACCCATACCAATTGGGGCGCCTGGGTGGCTCAGTCGTCAAGTGTCTGCCTTCGGCTCAGGTCATGATCCCAGGGTCCTGGGATCGAGCCCCGCATTGGGCTCCCTGCTCGGTGGGAAGCCTGCTTCTCCCTCTCCCACTCCCCCTGCTTGTGTTCCCTCTCTCGCTGTGTCTCTCTCTGTCAAATGACTAAATAAAATCTTAAAAAAAGAAAGAAAGAAAGAAAGAAAGAAACCCATACCAAAAAAAAAAAAAAAAAAAACACAAAAGGACTGATAAACAAGTTCCACAGGGTCACGGGATCCAAGATCAATATACAAAATTCTATTTTGTTTTTATATGCCATTAATGAAGAGCTTGAACGTGACCGTAGCACCATTCTATTTGCAATGGCATCAAAAAGAGTAAAGTGCTCAGGAATACGCTGAAGAGGAGAAGTGCACGGCTTGCACACTGAGCTACACCTCATCTCGAAGAGAACTGAAGACTTGGGAGCCTGAGCGGCTCCAAGTCCGGGGACTGGAAAGTTCAATATTATTGATCTGGCAGTTCTCCCCAAACTGATCTCTAGAGCCAATGTGATTTCTATCAAAATGTAGAAATTGGGTTTTGGTTTGGGTTGTTGTTGTTGTTTTCTTCTCAGAAATTGGCAATCTGATCTTAAAATTTATATAGAAAGGCAAAGGACCCAGAACAGCCAGAACAATACTGAAAACTAAGAACAAAGTTGAATGACTCACACTTTCCAATTTCAAAACTAACTGTAAAGCTACAGAAATCAAAAGGACGTGACTCCGGCATAAGCACGGACACACAGATCAATAGAACATAACTGAGAGTCCGGAGATAAGCCCTCATCTTCGTGCCCGGTTAATTTCTGATGAAGGTGTTAAGATGCAGTTGTAGGTAAGGACTTGGCTAGTTACTCAATCAAAACCTAATCTGGGTGTTGCTGTGAAGGCATCTTGTAGAGGAGATTCAGGTCCGAATCAATCAACTTTATGTAAAGGAAATGATCCTGCGTGACCTGGGTGGGCCTGATTCAATCTGTTGAAAAGACTCAGGAGCAGAGCTGGAACACCCCGCCCCCCGGCAGCTCGGGCGGACCGGAGCCCAGCCGGCCCTTCCCCGCGGTTGCCCTCATGGAGCTCTCCCACAGATGCTCTTGCTCTGGGGGACTTTAACTGCCATAGGCATCAGGGCAATTTAACAGAGAAAGGACAGACTTTTCAACAAATAGTGAGGGGACATCCACACACAGTAAGATTGATTTCAACCTTCATCTCACACCATGCATAAAAATTAGTTCAAAATGGTTCATAGACCTAAATGTAAGAGCTAAAACCTTAAAACCATTTAGAATAAAGCACAGGGGAAAGTCTTTATGATCTGGGAGTAAGCCAGGAGTTCTTAGAAACACCCCAGTCGGGATCCATGAAAGAAAAAAAATGGATACATTTGACTTCATAAAAATTAAACCCTTTTGCACTTCAAAATGCATTTTTTAATTATGAAAATTAAGAAAAACCTATAGACCGGAAGAAAACATTTGCCACATGCATCCGATCCAACACCTATGGCCGGGATATATAAAGACCTCTCGCAAGTCGACAATCAGCGAGACCACCCAAATAAAGTGACTGTCTACGCAGCACGTGGAGCATGCTCAAGACCATTAGTTACTGGGAAAACGCAAACCAAAACCACCCCTGGGACGGATGTCATATAAGAGACTGTCAGTAACAAGTGCTGGCGAGCACGCGGCGAAGCCTCACCCCCACACACCGCCTGCCGACCGAGTGTAAAATGGTACAGCCACGTTGGAGCAGTTTGGCAGTTTCTTTAAAAAATCACACAAAATGTTCTTCGTGTGACTCAGCAATTCTACTCTTCGGTATTTATTCCAGGTAAAGGAAAACGTATGTCCACACAGTTTGGGGCAATGTTCCTTGCACAATTTATTCATAACAGCCAACAAATTCGAACAACCCAAATGTGCACAGGATGCATCTGCTACGGAATGAGTCTGGTCCACGGAATGGAACACTCGTCAGCAGCAGAAAGGAAAGCACCCATCCACGTCAGCAAACAGGGCATGGCCAGGCTCCTAGAAACTCCTAGAAGCCATGCCCTATAGCCTGGGTGAACCCCAAAAGCCGTATGCTAAGGGAAGGAAGTCAGACACATAAAGCTAAAAAGAGTCCACGTATACGAAAAGCCTTTTAGAAAAGGCAAACCTTGGGAGACAGAATGAGCGGTGGTCTGAGGGAGGGGGGAAAACAGGTATTCACTGAAAATAAGCAGGATGGATCTTTCTGGGGTCATGGAAAGATCCTAAGCCTGAATTGTGGCAATATCTGCAGAAGTCTGCAAATTTACTAAAAATCATTAAATCATCCACTCTTTTAAGTCGATTTTGTGGTATATAAATGATACTTCAATCAAGGTGTTCTGTTGTTTTGGTTTGTTTTGTTTTGAATTAAACAAACAGGAAAGCTACAACATGAAAAACAAACTAAACCAGACTGGTTAGAGTTGTGAAGTTAGGTGGTTGAAGTATGAAGGCCACAAGGCTGTAATTCGGTGGAAAGTTGGCTGGTCATCGCCTGGGGTGGGGAGGAGGGGCCGGGAGGAGGAGGGGCGTGGAGAGTTCCTAGGAGCCTGGCCATGCCCAGTTTCCTGACCTGGATGGGTGCTTGCTTTGTGATAAAAGTTTGAATATATATTTTGCTTTATCCACTTTTCTAGATGTATGTTATATTAGACAACATTAACCCTTTACAATACCAGCCAAACATTATTTGGTTTTTAGGAATAAATCTCACAAAAGTGAGCAAGACCTGTCAGCAGAACATTATACAGGTGTATTCAAACTCGTGAATCAGGTCTCGTCAATCGCATCACAGGGTGACGGAGTCACACTCCCCACACTGTCCTGTGGATCAGTGCAGTTCCAATTCAGATCCTAAAAGATTTTCCAAAGACTTTGACAAAACCAGGGGTGCCTGGGTGGCTCAGACAGTTAAGCTCTTGATCTTGGTTCAGGTCTTGATCTCAGGGTCCTGAGTTCAAGCCCTGCATTGGGCTCCACGTTGGGTATGGAGCCTGCTTAAAAAAAAAAAAAAAAAGACAAAGAAGAAGAAGAAAAGATTTTGACAAAACCAAGTTCTAATGAAAAAAGCCCCAGAAGAGCCAAGTAACTCTTCAAGAAGGATGTCTTGACCCAGGGAAAACAAACCGACCCTCAGCCGGGAAACTGTCCCACCTGCACAGAGAGAACCTCGGAACCCAGTTTCTAGCAGAATGGGAATTACAGAGCCTCGGGAAAAGAGGGAACTAGTTTATAAATACATCAATAAAATAAAATTTAAAAATCAATAAGAATTAGCTATAATGTCTGATAATGAGGAGTTGGATAAAAGGACGGAGTTTAAGTACACGGTGAGACGGCCCTGAGCGGGGAGAGGGTGGACTGGCCCTCAGCTGACCACAAGTCGGGTCGCTGCCCAAGTAAGGGTGTTAAGTCCTCGGTTCCGGGTATAACTGCCAACCTATTAAGGAGACAGATGGGACCCTGAGGGGGACCACTACCAAAAAATAAAAATAAAGCAAGATATAAAAACACATGAAAAGGCACAAGACAAAGTCCCAAGAGAAGTGTAAGCCGTCAGTACGCCGCGGCTGCCGCCCACACCCGGATGCACGGGCCGAGCCGGGGCCTCCGACCTGGACACGGCCCCCTCTGGCACCTACTCGGCCTCAGAGACTGGGGCTCCTGTCGCCAGCTGCCCAGCACGTGCGGTCGGTGGACAGAGCTGGCCATGCCTCCCAACCCCCCTGGGGGAGCAAGGCTTCCAAAGGCCCCCTCCCCCTGCGCCCACCCCCGGCCCCGGGGAGTTCTCGGGGAGTTCTTCCGCCCTTCCCACCTGGGCCCCGGGTCCCACCCCCGCCCCGTGCGGCTTCCCCCTCCTTCCGGCAGACCTCGGCCCAGGGCCGCCGCCGCCGACCGCCAGGACGAGGAGGGATGGCGCGGGGTGCTCCCCCCACGCGGGAGCCTCAGTCTGCGGGGTCTGCGGGGCTCCGGGGGCGTGCTGAGCTCTGCCGCGGTGGGGGGGCGCGCACAGCCCCGCGCCGGCTCAACTAGAGCTTCCCCTCTGCTCCCCGAGTCCCCCGTTGGCAGCAGCTGCGGTCAGCGTCGTCGGCGTCTGTGCACGTGTCCCCGCGACCACGCGCGGCCACCGAGCGGCAGCACTGAGGCCACCCCAGGGCTCGCGGGAAGCGGGGCTGCGACAAGTGAGGTCCGCTTGGACGCGACCACCGCCCTCCGGGAGCCACGGCAAAAGGCGCCCACAGCGCCCGAAAAGTCTTGGGGACCGAAAACCTGAAAACCTCTGCAGTTGAGTCTAAGGGATCTCTACCTTGAGGCCTACCCCGGTTCGGTGTCCTGAAGCAGGTTGGTGACCAGGGCAGGGGGGTCCGAGAAGTCAGCGCCCCTGTCACCCTGAGACAGCTCTCCCCACCTTCCAGAGCGTTCAGGGTATTCCACTGGATCAACTCGTTGTGGGGAGACTCCCACCCATCCTGCCTCCCAGGGAGCTACTGGGGGCTGGAGTCCAGGAGAAATCCAGGGAGTCCATCGGGTTCTCCTGGCCGGAGGAGCATCCAGGACTTCGGGGCCCACGGGGTGGGCAGGTGAGCAAGGGCTGGACTGGACGGGAGTGTACGTGAGTGTGACTGATGGCTGCTGCAGGCGCCCCACAGAGCTGAGGTCATATCCAGTGCAGGGGACCAACTATGTGACCCTGGGGGCCACGCACGTTCTCTGAGGCCACCCCTCCTCTGCACCGTGGAGGCTGGACTGCCTGCCTCCTGGGATGCCTGCAGTGAGGTGCACACGGCAGGTGCTCAGGAATGTGGGCTGAACTGAGGATTGGGAGGTGGCAGATCGGGGGCTGGAATGGGGGAATTGTTATTGGAAGGGGGGGCACCGAACTGACCCACCCCCACCAGCCTCCCTAGGCCCCAGGGTGAACCACGAGTGGGGGAGGGCAATGGGGGCTAGAGACAGATTTATTAGAGGCCTCAGGCAAATCCACAGGGTCCCCTCCCTCCTACTGCCACCAACAACCCCAAAGGCCTGCGGTGCCCACTAGCGTCCCTCACGTCCAGCTGCGCCTGCGCTACAAGAGATTCACCCTGGCCACCACCTGCTTGCAGCCGGTGACGGCGAACTCACGGCCAGCGACGCGGTAGTAGCTGAGCTGCGCCGCCAGGAGCTCAGCGCGGGCTGGCTCTGGGAAGAAGCCCTCCCCGGCCATCTCGTCCCGGAAGCAGTTGACCACGTCCCGCTTGTCCAGCAGCAGGAAGGGCACGATGGCCGCCGCCTGCCACAGCGGGTGCTCGCGGACCAGGAGCGCCCGCAGGCGGGCGCGCAGCTCCTCCTCGGCCTGCGCCGCTGCCGCCCCGTCCCGGTCGCCGTGGGCACCGCGGGCGCCGTCGGAGCGCTGGGGCAGCGCGCGGGATGCGTTCTGCAGCACGAAGCGCGTGATCTCCGAGCCGCCCGCACTGCTGAGGAGCACATAAATGGCGTTGTGGAAGTGGTGGGCACGCTGCGGCTGCAGGAAGCCATGCAGCTCGTCCAGCAGCGCCGGCGGCAGGAGCTCCGCCTCATCCAGCACCACGAGCGGGGTCTTCTCCTCCGCCTCGGCCCGCGCCACCACGTCGGCCACCAGCCCCGCCAGCTCCTCCCGGCAGGCCTGCGCAGCGCGCGGCTCGGGGCAGTGGTGGCGCGCGTGGTACTGCAGCACGAGCGCGCCGCCCTCGAGCACAGCGCGGAAGTGGCGCGCCAGCAGGCGGCCCACGTGGCTCTTGCCCACGCCGCTGGGCCCGTGCAGCGCCAGAAGCAGCGGGCGGCTGTGCACGTGCGTGGCCAGGTAGTCCCGCAGCAGCGCCACGATGCGCCCCACAGCAGCCGGCTGACCGAACACGGCGCGCTGCAGCGCCTTCTCCAGCCCGTCGAGGTCGTAGCGCTGCGCGTTATCGTCCAGGTTCTCGATGGCGTTGAGCACCTGGAAGCCCACGATGGCCACGAGCAGCAACAGGCAGCGCTGCGCGCGGCTCCGGCGCTCCGCGTGCGGCCGGCACTTGCGCGAGGTCTCGGGGTAGAGCACCACACGGCTGCGCCGGCGCCTCTTGCGCGGCGTCCTGGACGGCAGCTGCGCCGGGCCGTCGAAGGTGAAGAACTGCGGCTGGTCCAGGTCAGCGTGCGGCGCCCTGGAGCCGCAGCCGGGTCTGGGCGTTCCAGCGCCGGAGGCCGAGCCCGTGCCCGGCGGCAGGAGGCGCCGCTTGCGCAGGAGGCACACGCGGCGACGCAGGCGGACCACGGCGCGCAGCGGCGCGATCACGCTCGGGCCGGGGATGCTGGGGCCCGCGGCGGCGGGCTCCAGACTGGGCTGGCCGCCGTCCATGGCGCAGAGGCGGCGCTCGGCATGCAGGTCGCCCTCCCTGCAACAGGAAGATGGGGAGGGTCTCCAGACTTCACCCCGGCCAACGGGGACCCTTCCCCCGAATGATCTCACCCCTCTGAGAGGTCCCCAGGGAGCGCGGCGGGGGGCGGGGGGGTCCTGGTGCCAGCCTCGCCGAGCCTGAGTCTCGCCCCGCTGACCAGGAAGCGGCTCCCCGCGGGGCCCCAATGCAAATCTCTCGGTCCTCCCATAAACAGCTGCGGGCCTTGAGGAAGTGGCGGAGGGGGGCGGGCGCAGCTATCGGGAAGCCACCCGGCTTCCTGGAGGAGAAGTCGGTGCCAACTAGGCGCCGATTAAGGGTGAAGAAGGGTCAAGGCCCGACCCTGCTGCCCGCCCCCTCCCCCGCCCACAGCTCCGACTGCCAGGCGCCAGGGGCCCTCTGAATCCCAAGTGGGAACCAAGAGAAGCAGAGG